>NC_051314.1:131108645-131419832 GCF_015220235.1 Choloepus didactylus
ATTACCCCACCCATTCAGGGTTGGTCTAAATCAAATTACTGGAGCCATATAAATGAGCTGACAAACAGAAGGAACTCTGCAGCTGAGAGTGACATTTTGAAGAGGAGCTACAGCCAAGAGGGACACTTTGAAGAATGCACAGAAGCTGAAAGAGTAGCTGCAGATGAGAGACAGTTTGAAGATGGCCATTGAAAGCACACACTTGCTCTGGAGAAGCTAAGAGAGGACAAACACCCCAAGAGCAACTAAGAGTGACATTTTTGAGGAACTGCAGCCTAGAGAGGAACATCCTGAGAGAAAGCCATTTTGAAACCAGAACTTTGGAGCAGACACCAGCCACATGCCTTCCCAGCTAACAGAGGTTTTCCAGGTACCATTGGCCATCCTCCAGTGAAGGTACCCAATTGCTGATGTGTTACGTTGGACACTTTATGGCCTTAAGACTGTAACTGTGTAACCAAATAAGCCCCCTTTTATAAAAGCCAATCCATCTCTCGTGTTTTGCATTCTGGCAGCATTAGCAAACTAGAATACCATCCTATTACTTTCAGCCTATTTGTGACTTTGGGTATAATGTTAGTCTCTTGTCAACAGCATATGATTATCCATTCTGCCATTCTGTGTCTGTTGATTAAGGAGTTTAATGTTTTAGCATTCAGTGTTATTACTGTAAAGGCAGGACTTGCATCAGCCATTTTGTTCTTTGTTTTTTATGTGTCATATTTTTTTAGCCTCTCTTTTCCTTTACTGCAGCCTCCTTTTCTGTTTTGTGATATATTTATCAGATCTCTTATTATTGTTTCTATATATTTTAAAAATGCTTTCTTTGTGGTTACCCTGGGGTTAGTATACATAACCTACATCTATTACCTACTGATATGAAAAGGTACTAACTTTGCTTCAGTAACTTACCTGTTGTCTGCCCCCATATCCCTCTGTTTCCCCTCTTCATGTTGCTTTTGTTTCTTATTACCTGTTTATATATGCATATCAGGAAATATGACTTCTTCCTGTTCGGTTGTATTCTGTTTCATATGAACTAAAGAGTAGAATTATATATTGAAGATACAGTACTTTTGGGTTTTACCTTTACCCTTTCAGCTACCTTTACTGAAGATCTTCACTTCTTCACACTTCTCCAAGGCACTCTATCCTGTCTTTTCCTTTCAACGTTCAGAACTCCCTTTAGTAATTCTTGTAGAACAAGTTCTTTTTTGAAAAACTCTCATTTTGTATTTATCTTCGAATATTTTATACTCTACCTCATTTTGGAGGAATTTTTGCTGGACAAATAATTTGTGGCTGGCAGTTTTTCTCTTTCAATACCTTAAGTATATCATACCACTGACTTCTTCCCTCCACGATATCTAATGAAAAATTTGCACTTAATCTTATTGAGAATCCTTGTATTTGACAAATCACTTTTGCAGTTTTCAGAATTTTCTCTTTATCTATGGCATTTAGCATTCTGATTAGTATGTTTCTTGGAGTCAGTCCATTAGTATTTATTCTGTTTGGAGTACATTGTGCTTCTTGGTCTTCTCTATTTATGACTTGTATGAGAGTTGATAAATTTTTCTCCATTATTTCCGCTAATATTCTTTCTGCCCATTTTTCCTTCTCTTCTCCTTCTGGGTCACCCATGACACATATGTTTATATGCATTGTGCTGTCACTCAAGTCCCTAAGACTCTGTTCAATTTTTTTCTAAGGTTTTTCTCTATCCATTCTTCTGACTGTATGATTTTGATTGTCCTGTCTTCTAATTCACTGATTCTTTCTTCTGCCTCTTAAAATCTGCTGCTGTATGCCTCTGGTATATTTTTTTTAATCTCCATTATTGTGCTTTTTAATCCACATAGTTTCTGTTATGCTTCTTTTTGAATTGATTCAAGAGATATGTTTGATCTTTTCGGATTGGTTTTTCCAAATTATGTGTCACCTCTGATGTTGCAATTTGTTCCTTGACTGGGACACATTATCCTATTTCTTTATATTGCTTGTAATTTTTTGCTGATGTCTGGGCATCTGAATATTTTGATATGTTAACTCTGAAGGTCAGTTTCTCCCTCTTGCCTAGGGTTTTATTTTTAATTGTCTTTGTGTTATGGCTCTTTCTAATGCTCATTCCAAATTATTCTGGGCCTTTAGAGTAGACCGTGTTTAATTATTCACATTTTTTATGTCTTCTACATGTGATTCTTTCCCTGGATATGCGATATAACTTTTAAGATTGCAGTTGTCTTTTGTGCATTTGTCTCTCCTCCAGGAGTAAGCTTCTTTTCCTCTGTTCCTTCTCTAGGAATCTTGATCTATTCTGTTTGTTTTTGTGCCGTATTTTCTTCCTACCTCCTATGATTTGTTTAAATTTTCTACCTCATTCACTATCTGTTTTTCATTGCACTTCTCAGTTTTGGGACCCATCCTGTTTTACGGCAGTTCAGTCCCTCCTTCCCTTTTTTCCCCCTTGAGACTTTTCCACTTCCAATTTCTTCCCTGTTAGGGTAACCCACCCCATGGAGCCAGATGGGATCAATCCAGAAAGGTCAATTTTTGTGTTTAGGTGTTCCAGGAAACAGAGACTGGATTGAGTGTGTGCACCTCTTCCCAACAGTTCTGTTGCAGTCTTTTTTCCCTTGGGTGCACTTTTGTACTCAGCCATTTGTGTTCCAGCCTGGGTCTCTGCAGATTTGCAGCTCTGTGCCTGGATATGCATGGGGTCCTAACTTGCTGCTGTGAGTGGCTCTGTGGTCTGCATCTGTGGCAGGAGGGCCCCAGGCCATCCATGCTACCTCTGTGAGACTCCCAAGATGTGTGGGACCAAGTGAAGGGGAGGGGTCCAACTGGGTGGCAGAAGAGTCTGGGCTGACAGGTCCAGGATACAAATTTCCTCCTTGATTTTGGTGTTTGTTTTTCTTTTTCCTTGATTCAGCACTTGTGAAGTCTTTTTCCTGTCTCTGTTGTACTCCAGAGATCAAAGCAAGTGGGATTTCTCCTTTTATTAGTTGATTCTGAGGGGAGACTTTTCCAGGGGATGTCTTTATGTCGCCATGTTGATGATATCATTTCTGCCTCATATCTTTTTTGTCCCTCTAATTCCTCCTTACTGACTTTGTGTTAGATATTTTCTAGTGTACCATTTTAATTCTCTTGTTGGTATTTTTGATATATTTTTTAAACTTGTTTTCTTTGTGGTTCCAGTAGGGTTTATTGTATGCATCTTTTTAAAAACAGATTTATTGAGGTGTAATTCACAAACCATGTAATTCATCCATTTAAAATGTAAATTTCAGTGTTTTTTAGTACATTCACAGGATTGTGCAGTCATCACCACAATCTAATTTGGAAAATTTTTGTCACCTGCCAAAAGAAACCCTATACCCATTAGCTTTAACTCCCCATTCCCCCCAGCTTCCTCAACCCCATCCCTTAGCAACCTCTAATCTACTTTTTGTCACTGTAGATTTACCTCTTCTGGTCATTTACTATGAATGGAACTATACAATATGTGGTCTTTTGTAACTGACTGCTTTCACTTAGCATAATGTCCTCAAGGATCGATCATCTGTAATGTAGCATATGCCAGTACTTCATTCTTGAATTGACAAATATTTCATTTTATGGATATATCACATTTTATTTCTCCATTCATCATTTGATGAACTTCTGAAGTTGTTTCCCCTTTTTGGCTATTATGAATAATGCTGTTTTGTGTATTTATGTTTTTGGTGGACATAATGTTTTCCTTTCTCTTGGGTATAAACCTAGGTGTGGAGTTGCTGAGTCATATGGTAACTCTACTTTTTAACATTTTGAGGAGCTGCCAAATTGTTTTCCAATGTAGCTGCACCATTTACGTTTCCATCAACAATGTATGAGCATTCCAATTTTTTCCACACTCTCAGTAACACTTGTTATTATCTTTTTTTATTATTGCAAATTTTATTGAAATATATTCACACACCATATATTCCATCCAAAGTATACATTCAGTGTCTCATAGTATTATCACCTAGTTGTGCAATCCTCATCACAATCAATTTTAGAATGTTTTCATTACTCCATGGGGAAAAATAACAAAAAGACATACAAAAGAAAACCTAAAACATCTCTTGCCCCTTATCCCTCCCACCCCCCGCCATTCTTGACATCTTGTATTGGTGTGCTACATTTGTTACTGTTGATGAAAGAATATTAAGATTTTACTGTTAAATATAGTCCATAGTTTGCATTGGGTACTTTTTTCCCATAAACCACTCTATTTTTAACTCTTTGTACAACTATCATACATTTGTTCTTGTTCATGAAAGAACTTATTTATATTTGTAGTGTTAATCATAAACATTGTCAACCACAAGGCTCACTATGTTATACATTCCTATATTTTAACCTCTGGCTTTCCTTCTGGTGACATATATGATTCTAAACAACCCCTTTCAAACATATTCACATACAATTCAGCACTATTACTTATAATCCCAATTATGAGCTACCATCACATCTCTCTATTTCCAGACATTTAAGTTCAACCTTAGTAAAAATTCTGTGCATATTAGGCAGGCAGTCCCCATTCTCTAGCCTCATTGCATAGCTTGGTAACCTACATACTAAGTTTTAGGACTGTGAGTTTACATATTTAAATTAGTTCATATTAGTGAAATCATACAATATTTGTCCCATTGTGTCTGACTTATTTTACTCAGCATTATGTTCTCAAGACTCATCCATGTTGTCACGTGCTTCAGGACTTCATATCTTCTTACTGCTGAGTATTATTCCATTACATGTACATAACACAGTTTGTTTATCCATTCATCAGTTGGTGGACACTTGAGTTGCTTCCATCTTTTGGCAATTGTGAATAATGCCACTATGGACATTGTTGTGCAATGTCTGTTTGTGTCCCTGCTTTCAGATCTTTTGGGTATATACTGGATAGCAGAATTGCCAGATTGTAGGGCAACTCAATATTTAGTTTTCTAAGGAACCACCAAATTGTCTTGCATAGCAGCTGTTCTGGTTTGCTAATGCTGCCCATTACGCAAAATATCAGAAATGGATTGGCTTTTATAAAGGGGGTTTATTTGGTTACAAAGTTACAGTCTTAAGGCCATAAAGTGTCCAAGATAAGTCATCAACAGTCAGGTAACTTCACTGAAGGATGGCCAATGGCGTCCAGAAAACCTCTGTTAGCTGGGAAGGCATGTGGCTGGGGACTGCTCCAGAGTTCTGGTTTCAAAATGGCTTTCTCCCAGGACATTCCTTTCTAGTCTGCCGCTTCTCTCCAAAATGTCACTCTCAGTTGCTCTTGGAGCGTTTGTCCTCTCTTAGCTTCTCCGGAGCAAAAGTCTGCTTTCAAAGGCCATCTCCAAAATGTCTCTGTAAACTGCAGTTCCTCTCTCAGCTCCTGTGCATTCTTCAAAGTGTCCCTCTTGGCTGTATCAAGCTCACTTCTTCTGTCTGAGCTTTTATAGAGCTTCAGTGAAGTAATCAAGGCCCACACTGAATGGGTGTGACTGCACCTCCATGGAAATTATCTAGTCAAAGTCATCATCTACAGTTGGGTGGGTCTCGTCTCCATGGAAACACTCAAAGAATAACAATCTAATCAACACTAGTATGTCTGCCCACACAAGATTGCATCAATTCAAACTGGCACAGCGGCTATACCATTTTACATTCCCAACAGCAGTGAATAAGTGTTCCTATTTCTCCACATCCTCTCCAACACTTGTGGTTTCCTGTTTGCTTAATAGCAACCATTCTAATGAGTATCAGATAATATCTCATTATAGTTTTGATTTGCATTTCCCTAAAGCTAGTGAAGATGAGCATCTTTTCATGTGCTTGTCTTTGTGTTGTTTGTCTTTTTGTATTGCTGAGTTGTAGGATTTCTTTGTCTTCTGAATATTCAAACCCTTATCAGATAATTTGGTTTCCAAATATTTTGTCCCATTGAGTTGGCTGCCTTTTCACCATTTGACGAAGTCCTTTGAAGCACAGAAGTTGTCAGTCTACTTCTGGGTATTTATCTATTTTTCTTTTGTTGCTTGTGCTTGGGGTGTAAGGTCTAAGAAGCTACCTGCTATCACTAAGTTTTGAAGATATTCCCCTATATTTTTTTGTAGGATTTTTATGGTACTGGCTTTTACATTTAGGTCTTTGATCCACCTTGAGTTAATTTTTGTGTAGGGTGTGAGGTAGAGTTCCTCTGTCATTTCTTTGATATAGATACCCAGTTCTCCCAAATATCCAGAAGAGATTATTCTGTCCCAGTCTTTTGTTAAATTTTAAGTAGGTATTTCATTCTTTTTGATGATAATTTAAGTGGAATTCTTCTTAATTTCATTTTCAGAACATTTATTACTACTGTACAGACATACAATTTATTTTTGTATATTTATCTTGTATCCTGGTTTGCTTATTTATTGGTTTTAATTGTCTTTCTTTTTTTAAATCTTTTTTTATTGTCAACTATAACATATGTACATAGAAGTGATAACTTTCCAAGTGCAATTTAACAAGTAGTTAGAGAGCAAATTTCAAAAAATATTTTAAGTTACAGTTCCACAATTGCAGTTATTTCCTTATTAGGAAATATAACGTATATACAAAAAAAGTATAGCTTTCAAATTACAATTTAACAAGTAATTATAGAACACATTTCAAAGGATGCTGTGGATTACAGTTCCACCATTTCAGTTCTTTCCTTGTAGCTATTCTAGTGCCTTACCAACTAAGAAAAAGAAAATTATGTAAATATTCAGTATTCGTAATCCTTTGTTAAACTCCATCTTGCCTGTTGCTACCCCTTCCTCTAGTTTAATCACTTTCCCAATCTTTGGGGATGTCTAGGCAGTGACCACCTAACCTGTTCCTGTTGAAAAGGGGTGCCAACTTTATGAGCAAAGGGGACACATCTAGTTGATGTTCTTGAAGAGGCTATTGCCTCTGGGTTTCGGGACTTAACCTGGCATAGGAGCACTCTAAATGATTTAAGTCTCTGAAGAATAAACTTAGTGAGTGAAACTTTTGTAGAGTCCCAGATAAGGATCTGGGTATTCTTTAGGGTTTTCAGAACTACTGTTGACTTGGGCTTATCATATTGTGGTCATTTGGTATATCTAGCTGAAGCTTGCATAGGTGTAACCTCCAGGAAGCCTCTTGACTCTATTTGAACTCTTTTAACCACTAAAACCTTATTTTGTTGCCTTTCTTTTCCCCTTTTTGGTCAAAAAAGCCCTCTCAATCCCCCAATGCCAGGATCAGGCTCATTCCCATAATCCATGTCCCATGTCTGTCGCCAAGAAGGTGGTCGTCTTGGGGGTCCTGTCCCACATTGGGGGAAGAGTGATGAATTTATTTGCTGAGTTGGGCTTGGAGAGAGAAAGTCCACATTTGAGTAACAAAAGAGGTTCTCTGGAGATGACTCCTAGGCATAATTATAGGTGGGCTTAGCCTCCCGTTTACAACAATAAGTTTCACTCAAGCAGGCCTCGGTATTGAGGAAAAAAAAATCTGAACTCAAAATTATATGCTATATAATTCAACTTGTATAAGGTTTTAAAAAGGTAGATAAAACTAATATGGAGTGTTAGAAGTCAGAAAAATCATTAACCTTTATCTTGAAATGGAGCACAGCGCTTCTGAGGTACTGGTAATATTTTGTTTATTCATCTGTATGGTGATTTCATAGCTGTGTTTATTTTGTGAAAATTTTTCATGCTGTGCATTTCTTACTTGCCAGTTTTTCTGTAGTTATGTTGTACTTCAGTAAAAAGTTTACCAAAAATATTGAAGCATTAGAATATGCATGGAGAAGTCTTTTCATATAGAAAAAATAGGAATAAGTTATTTATAAATGTTTCCTTATATATGCATAAAATATCTCTCCAAGATATGTAAAGACACTGATACTAGTGATTGCCTGGGGGTGGGTGGGGGGGAGGTGAAAGACAGGAATGGGAGGGAATCTTGAGTTTTGAGATCAGTTTTGAGATATGTTTCTGATGAGTTCATAAAAGATGGACACATCCCATCACTTTATATAGTTGAGCCCTTGTAAAAGGTACTATCCATTATTGATTTTGTGTTATTATAAGAACATATTTTGGTGCATCATTTATATCCACTTTTAGTAAGATTTAACATGAATTTAACTGATAAAAAATGGGATCATCCTCATTGGCTGTTTTCAAAAGGGCAGACAGTGACATATGTTCATATAAAACTCCCAGATATCTGAATACATATCTAAAGAGATCTGCCTACTTACATAAATTCTCACAGCAGCTGGGTCTGTGAGGATGCTTTTAGCTGAAGACATTAGCTTGACCACTTTTGAAAAGATGAACCAAGTAAAGGAGTTCAGGTGCCCAAAACAAAATGTATCTGTTTACTATCATTGTTCAATAGCTGTTACCAATAGACATGGGGCCTTTGGTTAGGTATGAGGCACTAGTATGCAGGATTTGTTAATAATTCATATTTGTCATATTGCAGTTTTATCTCCAGACTGCTCTCAGTTTTAAGTACCACAACATTAGTTTTATGGAGGAATCAATGAATGGCAGATGTCCAACCTCTACCCATCTACCTCTACCTCTGAAAAGATTTGTTGTCACCAAAATTGTTTATTGGCAAGCAGTACCCGGATATAAATTCTCATAATTGGTGCAATTGGATGGTTGCTTACTTGGTTGAGGTTATTTTTTTGTTAATAACATAATTTTTTCAGCATATTTTTTATTCTGAATTAAAATGAACATTTTATTGAAATAATTCTGATTTGGGGCCACCCCAGAATAAGTAGAAATGACTAGTAAAGTACATACCCTTCTTTATTAGTTTGTTTCCTCTATGTTTTTGTATTCTATCTTCTTTCTCTTGAGCCTTTTTTTTTTCTTTTCAAGGTCTGTTTCTGTCAAGCCTTTTTTTTTTCCCCAGGTGTTTTTAGCTTTGTATCTGGTCATATGTTTTTCTTTTCTTTCCTTTCCTTTGTGTTTTGTTTTTGTTTTTTTTTTTTTTTGTTTTTTTACTTCCTTTCTCCCTTCCTTCCTTCAAAATTCTAACTACCTGGATTTTAAGTCAGGAATTATCTGTTTGAAACTCATCTTTTTCTTAAAATCAAATTCTTTTTAATGGTATAACCAAGATAATCTTGGTTTAGGTGGATAAAAATTGCTTATTTATATGTGTGCTGAATTTGTTATTAGTCAAGTTCATATCTCTTATGTTATTTCCTAACATCCTTCTATAAATATGTATTATTATTTTCTTCTTTATATTTTTATCTGTGCTATATTGCTATTTCCATGGAAATTTCTGGACCATTTCCAAAGAACTTCCTAAAAAGGCATTTTCTATGGCCGAGTGTGACTCCTTGAATTGATGACTTACATGTATCAAAAAGAAAATGAAGTTCCTTCTTACCTAAGATGAAAAGAATATAGTAGTGGGAACATTGGGATTTTCCTTCATTATCTGCTATATCTTCTTGATGTACATGTCTGATCCATGAACAGTATGACTGATTTCATGATGTGTTCCTGTGTATCTTCAATTGTATGGACTCAGGAGTTTGCCCATTGTGTGACTCCTCTGCCTTTAATTAATCAAGGCATTCTCTTTTTCTCCCTTCCATATTCATCATAGGTGGAGGAGTTACTGATGGCCATGGAGAAGGTAAAGCAGGAACTTGAGTCCATGAAAGCAAAGCTGTCCTCCACCCAACAATCACTGGCAGAAAAGGAAACTCATTTGACCAATCTACGAGCAGAGAGGAGGAAACATTTAGAGGAAGTTCTGGAGATGAAGTAAGTGCCTATAATACTATTCTTCAGGCATATGCTTAGTAAAAATATGTTTCCTTGTTGTTTTCATCTTCTTGCCTTGTTTATTTCCCCAACACACTTTGTTTAATTTTTAGGGTAACTTGTTTTTCTCACTCTTCAGAACAAATTTGGAACAAATCCTGGTTAAATAGAATTATTTTTACCTCTTCCGCAATGAATTTTAATGTCCTCTGGAGTCTGCATTTATGTCCAATTGCCTCTCTGAAATGTCTGAAATCTTCTGTAAAGTTCAGGTGATCTGGTGAGCTTACCAGAAGAAGAGGACTTTTTGTTGGTGGTGTCTTTTGTTTTTAATCTCTTTAGCTTCTCTTTTTTTAAAAATTGTGGAAACATGCATACAACATAAATCTTCCCATTTCAGCCCCTCCCAAGCATAGCATTCATTGGGGTTAATTACATTCACAGTGTTGCAATTCCCTAACCATTCATTACTAGAACTTTCCCTTCACTTCAAACAGAAACCCCACATTCATTTTGCTTTAACTCCCCATTGCCCATGCCTCCCACCCCTGTAACCTGTACTCTGCTTTTTGTCTCTGTAAGTTTTCATGTTCTCTGATATTTTCTTTGTAGTTATCATGGGGCTTAAATTTAAATTAGCATCCTAAATCTATAACCATCTCATTTGCTTTGATACCAACTTAACTTCAATACTATGTACAATACTATGTTCCTATACCTCTCTGCCCCCAACCTTTATGTGGTTCTTATTACAAATTACATGTTTATACATTATGAATCCCAATCACTGATTTGTCATTACATTTTGTACATTTGTCTTTTAAATCCTGTAGGAAGTAAAAGGTGGAGTTACAAACCAAAAATGCAGTAGTGCTGGTATTTATATTTATCCATGTGATTTTTAACAATGATTTTTATTTCTTTGTGGTTTCAGTCAATTGTTCAGTAGGACCATTGGTTTTGAATCATATAATGCCTAGGCAATTTTTAAAAATACTTTTCATAAGAAAAATTTCCAAAGGTATACAAAAGTAGAGCATGATGAACTGTCATACACCTGTCTCATACACCTGTCTCCTATTATAAAATTGTCACTTTTAGCAAAATCTTGATATAAATCATCTTCCTACTTCACCCACAACTTGTGGTTCCCTAAGATTATAATCGTTGTGAAGTGTGTATACATCTGCTCATACTCAACAGATGCTCCTTTTTCTTCTCTGTGACTTGTTGAGAAATTCTGGTTTCTTCCTCTTTAGAACAAGTATGTCTGCTTTGGAGATCACACAGTACTGTCTCTTTTACCTTCCCAACCTGCACTCCGTTTTACTGAAGCCAAGTCTTAACCTGAGATCCCTTGGTTAACTTACTTACCTCAGCAGTTTTCTGAATTTTTGTTGTCTTCTGTCTCAGAAAAGATATCCTTTCTCCTCCTTCATAAGATCATAAGACTAGCTTCTTATCTCTATCATGGATTTCAAGCACTATTCCCATTTTCTAAAATCTTCCTCTGTCAATTTTCTCTCATATAATTAGTTGCTCATTCTCTACTGTTTCCTTTTTCTTTGCGTAAGTACACAGTCTCCCTGACTTAAAATAAACAATCTTTTCTTAACCCAGCTAGTAATTTAAGCTAACATTAGCTTTTTTTCTGTTACTTTGAGGAATGTGATTAGTATTGAGTGGGAAACACCAATAAATGTTGAATACCACAATTATAGAGTAGTGGAGGATCCTGCCATGATGCATTAGCATAAATTTTCCTGGGACATGATTATCATGATATTATGACAGTAACCCAAGAGTTGGGGAGAAAAATGCTGGGGTGTCACTTGCACTTATGAATTGTCAGGCCTCAGTTAAAAGTAAAAATTTTAACTTTTTATAAAAGCATTATGAATGATCTGCTCTTAGACGTGATGAATAAGTAAAGCCAGAATACATATAATATACTGGGAGAATAGGGAGGGGTTGGGGGTATGAGTATCATCATGAGGAAAAAGTTTGCATATATGTTTATTAGTAGCAGGTTAGTGAAAGAGGTGTGAGACAAGATTTTTGTCACTGAAGGGAAAATTTGAAGTTTGATATTTTGGAAGTGGAGTAATAGAGGTAATTGCTGGGCAGTAGAGAGGAAGTCATTAGATTTGAAGAGGTCTGGGACATGGTAGGAGATGGAGTTGAAGAAAATTAAATTAGGTCTCAAAGTCATTAAGAAAATGAAAGATGGAAATAAAGTTGAGGAGAAATACAAGGTAAAACCTTGTTTGAAAACTATGCAATTAACCTAAGTATAATTATTTGCAAAAACTATAAATGATAACGTTGTGACTTCCGAAATAGTAAAATTCCAATTCCTTTTCACTAAGTAGCTGACCAAGAGAATTGTTTTTCTTCTGCAACGTTCTGTAACTCTTCCTTTTTGTATGTTGAACAAATTCTGCTAATCATCTGGTCTGGGCTGGGAGGTAAGCCTCAGTTTCTACATCTTTGCTCCAAATTTACTTCATTCTATTGTCGATTTGTAAGGAAGTTTGTTCCCTCCAAATAGTTCTTTGTGGTATCTGCCATTAATTATTTATGGTAAGTGGTAAAAGCATACTTCCTGGTATATAAAAACCTGATTCTGAATTCTGACTCTCCCACTTAATAGCTCTTTGACTTTGGCAATGTACTTAACCTCTCTCGATGCTTCTGTCTCCTCTTTTATAAGAATGATGATAATTGTTCCTACTTCATAGATTTTTATGAGAATTAAGTAAGAAATGAGTTAACACATAGAATTATTGTATAATTCATAGAACAGTGCCTGACACAGTAAATACCTAATAGTTTCCTATTATTAGCTTGATTTAAGTATTTCCTGATGATGGTTTTTAGAAAAATCCAAATTTATTTTAGTAAAATTTTAGAGGAGAAAGGCCACATTCTACCTGCAGCCATTAGCAGTGACAACCTGGTTGTTTACTCTGTAGTCATGGTAGGAATTACCATTTTTAAAGGTATAAATTGCTTGGTTACTGTTAATTGAAGAAGGAAAGGAACTTGTTTAGTATTACCAGAGATATTGAAATGTAGAGGATGTAGGAGGGGAATGCAATATGCAAAGAGACTGAAGCATGTGTGGCTCTGGATCTAGGACAAAAATAGTCTTCCCAAGGAAAAGCAGTTGGCCCATTTGTATAGAAAATTCTTCAACAAAGCACTGGAGTAGTCTAGATTTCTGAAATAATCTTCACCTAGTCAAACAAAAAAAAGAGTGATCTATTACTTCTTTTCCATCCCTAGCATTTATGATTGTAATATTTTGAGTGTCTGTTACAGATAAATGCTGGGCATGAGTTTGGGGAGATGTGAAACTGTTCAATTGGTGACCTGCCAGTGATCCATTAGAAACGTTTGAGTTGTTCAGCCAGCCTTGAAGAGAAGGAAAATTATTATTGGCAGATCTCACAGTGGTTCTTCTTTTCCTTATGCTGTGGTTTTGTTGGTTATTATTTTTTTATTTCGCTCTTAGGTTCACCTCTTTCTCTTAAGGTAGAAAGGAAGGGAGAGAGGGGGGAAGAAATAATAAAATAACAAAAACTCCAATAGCTACTCTAATTTTATAGTAATAAATTTTTAGTATTTATAGTAATAAATTCTAAGTTTAGATCATAAGGCTCACTACTAAGAATTCTAGATGAGCTGCTTCATTCTCAACTGCCCTGCCCTCAAATTTCTGCTGCACCTCCCTTTGATGTTGGCACTCAGAATAAAGCTTAAAAGCTTCACTTTTTATTTTTAATAAAATTGTATCAATTTAGCTACTCTGAGAACTGATTTGTTTGAGTAAGGGGTTGAAGAGCTCTTCCCCCACCCCACCCCACCCCAAGAATCCAGAGCTGTTTGTTAAGTAGTTTCCCATGTCCAGTCTCCTGGCAGCAGTCTCTACCCTGGGCCACTGTGCCATTATTGATAATTGCACGTATATGCACTGTTTCTTTCTTTCTCTTTTGCTTGCTCTATACCTGTGGGTCTGCATTTTAAGTGTCTTTTTCTTTGCTCACCTGCCTTATTATACAAATAGATGACACTGAAAGTTTTTAATGTAACCATTTTGTTTTATAATATGAATTTTAAGCAATTAATTGTTTTAAGTCATTCAAGGAATGAAACCAACTAATAGGAATTCAACAAATTGCTATATTAATTGAGAGCTTAATAAAAGAATTGATAAAAAAGATAATGTGAACACAGGTGATAAATGAAAAACATTAGAATGTTGTGTACTTTTCATAAAGCCATACTTATTTGTAAATACTTACACCAGAAGCCTTTATTTGAGTAATTAGAAATATGGTAAAGGGCTTTTAGAGGAGTGGAAAGCATTTTTCACAGTGAGCCAAAATATGATATTTTAAGTATTCTGTAGGAAATCAACATAAATTAACATAAATTAATATAGACATTTCCTACCCTTCCCTGATAAAAAGAAAAAAATATATTCTCTACAGTATAGCTATGAACAAGTAACACTGATGGGACTTGTCCTAGTTAAAATTATAAAGCAAATTTTGTGTCTATAATAAACTATACTTTGGGACTTCCTCCCTAGCCTTGGTTAACTCCCTTATTCTGCCCCCTGTTTTTCTACCCTGATATCCAGCTCTTACACTGCCCACCTCATAGACTCTATGGTCTAGACTGTTCCTGACATCTTCACCTCATCAGAACTTAATAGTTCTGTTGGGACAGTACATTGTTATAGCAAAATGTGGAAATAGGTTTATTAAATAAAAGAATTCTTGGGGTTCCTTTTCTCTTCCAGCCCCTAAACTTTTGCCATGACATCTAGCTTCCCACAAAATGGGACATGAGTATTACAACTAAGTGTTTTCCCCAAATCTTTTTATTTTCTTGTGACTTGACTTGGAATCAATTACAAATAACCATAAAAGTTCCTTGCCTCTTTCTTCCCTTAAAGGCTAAAGAAATTCTACCTTTTAGCCATTTGTGGTCTTATGTAACTTCCATACAGAAGATACCACTTTCTTGAAAATCATGTTTCTTATATGAATCGTCTTTTCATGTATGAAGCCTCAAATGGCTGGAGTAATCACTAAGCAACGAGTACAGAACTTAGCTTTTCAGGTAAAGGTTCTCCAAGGTCCCTCTCTTTTCCAGCTTTTATAATTCTTTCTCTCTCCCTGTGTGGTCTGTGTGCAAAAATGTCCTCACCTGTGCAAGGATGAAATTAAAGAATATCCTCTTTCTTCCCATGGGAAGGGCATAGGATTATTGTTCTACTTCTTTATCTTTTCATCTTTTCTTTTCTTTTCTTTTTTTTTCATGCTGGAGGTATAAGGTTAATTCTAGTAACTTCTGTTAAGTACAACTGAATTAGTTAAAGGGTTAACTATCACAAGTAGGTAACCCAATGCCTTAACCTAATTGCAATGCCCATTTTAACAAAATCTGTTATAAAACCTACCAATATGAGAGATGTTTTTTTGTTTTGTTTGTTTGTTTTGTCTTTTCTCTCGGGACCCTCCCTGTCAGTGTCCTGCAGAGAGTACCATGGAGTTGGTACTCATTCTGTAAATGTAAAATCCCTCAAGCTATGGATATACAAGATAGTAATCCAGACATTTACTTATTTTTTTTTAAGAGTACAGTTTGATAGTTTATTATACGTGTATACCCAGGAAACCATTACCATAATCAAGATAGTGAATAAATCCATCATGCCCTAAAGTGTCTTCATAACCCAAAGTAATCCTTCCCTCACCACCCCCCCCCCATCGCCAAGCGAATACTGATTTGCTTCATATCACTATATGGTAGTTTGCATTTCTTAGAACTTTTTTTTTTAATTCATTTTTATTGAGATATATTCACATACCATGCAGTCGTACAAAGCATACATTCAGTTGCTCACAGTACCCTTATATAGTTGTGCATTCATCACCGAAATTAATTTTTGAACATTTTCATTACCACACACACACAAATCGTAAGAATAAAAATTAAAGTGAAAGAGAACAATTAAAGTAAAAAAGAACACTCGGTGCCTTTTTTTTTTTTTTGCCCCCATTTTTCTCCTCATCCATCCATACACTGGACAAAGGAGAGTGTGGTCCATATGGCTTTCCCAATCACATTGTCACCCCTCATAAGCTACATTTTTATACAATCGTCTTCAAGATTCATGGGTTCTGGGTTGTAGTTTGATAGTTTCAGGTATTTACTGCTAGCTATTCCAATTCATTAGAACCTAAAAAGGGTAGTCTATCTTGTGCATAAGAGTGCCCACCAGAGTGACCTC
Organism: Choloepus didactylus; assembly: GCF_015220235.1. Taxonomy (NCBI): domain Eukaryota; kingdom Metazoa; phylum Chordata; class Mammalia; order Pilosa; family Megalonychidae; genus Choloepus; species Choloepus didactylus. Next base: position 131,124,768 of record NC_051314.1, read on the forward strand.
TTGGCTCCTTTTGGAATCTCTCTGCCACTAAAGCTTATTTCATTTCCTTTCACATCCCCCTTTTGGTCAAGAAGATGTTCTCCATCCCATGATGCCGGGTCTAGATTCCTCCCCAGGAGTCATATTCTACATTGCCAGGGAGATTCACTCCCCTGGGTGTCAGATCCCACGTAGTAGGGAGGGCAGTGATTTCACCTCCAAGTTGGCTTAGCTAGAGAGTGAGGGCAACAAAGAGGCATTCGGGAGGAGGCTCTTAGGCACAATTACAGGGAGGTCTAGCCTCTCCTTTGCAGCAACAGTCTTGCCAAGGGCAAGTCCTGTGGTAGAGGGCTCAGCCCATCAAACCACCAGTCCCCTAAGACATTTACTTCTTAGCTTTTTCTATCAGAGTATCCTGAGTAAACAAGCATGGTATGATGTTCTGTGTATCAAAGAATGTCCTTAGAATTTGGACTGGTTTTCTAACTATAAAACAGATATAATAGTATTTAGACCCACCTCATGAAGTTGTTGTGAGGATGAAATAAGGTAATATAATGAAAACACTTTGAAATTGGTAAAGCTGAATTATTGTAAAGCACGATATTTACAACTGAAAATCCAATTTGTACTTCTTCTTTGAAACTGGAAAAACTACTGAACTTTTCAAGTCTGCTGTTTTGTCAATCAGAAATGAAAGAGTTGTCCTAAATCTCTAAGATCCTTATACATTTTTAAATTATATGGTTCTTTCCCAAGTTGACCTTGTGAGGTCCCTTGATTCCATGGTTATAAATACCCTGAGTAAATCAGAGAAGTAACAAATACAAATGCTGAGGAGAAATTGGAGGCCAGTGTCCAGGAATTCTTGGCTGAGAACTAGGCTGTACATTTACTGGATAAGAACTACCCAAGGTTTTACCAGTATAATGGCTGCTACAGGGATGAGAATGGATTTGTAATACTAGAAGTAAAACAGTGTTGAAAGTCCAACAGCAAGAGTGAAGAAGTCCTTGTTAACACTGTAGGCATCAACTGAAACAACAGAGAAACTGGGCCTTAGGAGTAGGGACATGCCCTTTAATAAGGCCTACCCCAGAACCAGCCTAACAAAACTTAAAACCCCACCAAAATCTACAGGGGAGACAGAGTTCAAAGGATAAGTCTCACCAAGATAGAGAGGCCTGGGTTTTCAAAATATCCACCCTAACAAAGGATAAAACCAGGTGCTCACCTAGTAACTGAATTACCTACTAGAGTAAAAATCAGCACTCTTCAAAAGAATATAATAGAATCCAGACTCTTTACAGTGCATCATTTGTAATAGCCTATATTGAATTTTAAAAATTACCAGATGTAATAGGTTGACTTGTGTCTCCCAAAAGGATATGTTGAAGTCTTAACCCCTGGTACCTGTGCATGTGACCTTATTTGAAAATGGGCTCATTGCAGATGAAATTAGCTAAGGTAAGATGAGGTCACACCAAAGTAAGGTGGGCACTTAATGCATTATGAATTGTGTCCCTATAAGAAGAGGAGAAGAAACTCAGACATCAGAGAGAAGGCCATGTGAAGATGAAGGATACAGAAATAGGAATTAGTGCATCTACAAGCCAAGGAACACCAAGGATTGCCAGCAAACACCAGAAGGTAGAAAAGGCAATGAAGTATTCCCCCCTACAGGTTTCAGAGGGAGCATGGCCGTGCTGAAACATTGATTTGGCACTTCTGGCCTCTAGAACTCAGATAATTTCTGTCATTTTAAGCATCCAGTTTATGGTACTTTGCTAGGGCAGCCTAGGGAACTAAGAGCCCATACCTACAAAGAAACAGTAACATATGAGCCATAGTCAAGAAAAAAAAGTATCCAGTAGAAATCAGCTGAGCTAAGTTCTAGATGTTGGATTTTGTACACAAAGACTTTAAAGTCACTTTTAAGAATATGCCTCCAAGAACTAAAGGAAAATATTATCTTGATGATGGACCACATAGGAAAAAGCAGCTGAGAAAAGGAAATGATTAGAAAATGAAAATTTGATTATGAAAATTATAATAATTACAATGAAAAATTCACTGGATTGTCTCAAGGGCAGATTAGAGATGTCAGGAACAAAAACCAGATCAATAGAATCATCCTATCTGAAGCTCAAAGAGAGAAAAGAGTTTTAAAAAATGAACAAAGCCTCAAGAGCATGTAGGAGAATATCAGATGGGCTAGCATACATGTAATTGGAATCTCAGAATGATAAGAAAATAAGAATGGTGCAGAAAACAGATTTGAAAAAACAATAGCCAAAAAATTTCTCAAATTTGATTACAAAAACATTAACATATAGATCATAGAAACTCAGTGAAATAAAGCAGGATAAATACAAAGAAAATGATCCTAGAAACATTGTAATCGAATTGCTGAAAACAAAATATAAAGAGAAAAATAAAAGTAGCCTGTTGGAAAAAAAAGGACACAGTACATACAGAGAAACTGTGATAAGAATCATAGCTGAGATGTTATCAGAAACAGTGGAGATCAGAAGAAAATGCAACATATTTTCAAGTACTGAAAAAAAAAAAAATTGTCAGCATGGAATTCTATAACCAGAGAAAAATACCCTTAAAAAACTAGGATGAAATTAAGAAATTTTCAGATAAACAAGAATGAAAAGAATTGATTTTAGAAAATATGTTCTACAATAAGTGCTAATGGATATTCTTCTGGCGGAAATATAAATGGGAATATGAATCTATAGGAAGGAATGAAGGCATAGTAAATAAGTTGATATATATAGAAAACTTGTTTTTCTTCCCATCCTTTTCTTAAAAGAAAAACTAAGGCAAAAAAATGACAACTATGTAAGGCAAAGTTTATAATGTGTTTAAAAGTGAAAGGTATACAACAATAGTGCAAAAGATTGGGAGGTAGAGTTGGAGTTCTACTGTTGTAAGGCTGTTACATCTGTGAAGTGGAAAATATGAAGTGTCGGGTGTGAAGCAGTGCAATTTCTAATCTAAATAGCCTTTGATAAGTTAAGGATGCATTATTGCTAGCCGTAAGCAACTGCCAAAGTTAAAAAACAACAACAAACAAACAAAACCTAAAAACTGAAAAGCCAATAGAGGAAATAAATGTAATACTAAATATTATATGATTTACCCAGAAGAAAAAGGCAGGAAAGGAAAAACAGAGGAACAAAGGACAGAAAAGACAAATGGATGATAGACATAAATTCAACCATATCAATACTTAACATCAAATGCAAATGGACTAAACACTCCAATTAAAGGACAGAGGTTATTAGAATGGATTAAAAAGAAAAAAGAAGAAAAACAAGACCTAACTATATGCTGTATACAAGAAACAGATAGGTTGAAATTAAAGAATTCAAAAAGGTGTACCTTGCAAACAGTAATAATAAGAAACTTGGTATGTCTATATTAATATTAGACAAAAGAGACTTCCAGACAAAATATTCCAAGACATAAAGAGAGACATATCATAATGCTAAAGGCTAATTTGTCAGAAAGATAAAACAGTTTTAATATGTATGCACCTAATATTAGAGGTTAAAATTTCATGAAGAATAGACTTACGAAACCAAAGGGAGAAACAGACAATTCCACAGCTGTCATTGGAGATTTTAACTCCTGTTTCTGAGAAATTGACAGAATAATTAGCAACAGTAACAACAAAAATTGAAGATTTGAAGACTACCTACTTGACTTATTTAACATTTATAGAACACCACAGCCAACAACTCAAGGATAAATGTTTTTCAAATATATATAGAATATTCACTAATATAGACCATATGTTGGGCCATAAAATAAGTTACACAAAAAACTGTGCAACTAAAATATGTTAGAGTTTTTCTCTGACCACAGTGGAATTAGAAATTAATAATAGTAAGATACTTAGAAAATATTCAGAAATAATGCAATTCTAAATAACCCTAAACAATTCCAGTAAGCCACAAGGAATATGAGAAATCATTTGAACTGAATAAAAGTGAAAATGCAAAATTTTGTTAATGCAGTTCAAGCAATGATTAGAGTAAAATGTATACCTTTAAATGCCTATACTAGAAAAGAAGAAAGGTTTAAATTCAATGATCTGAATTTCCACATTAAGAACCTAGAAAGAGCAAAGTACATAGAAAGAAGGAGCTAGTAAAGAAAAGAGCAGAAGTGAAGGAAACAGAAAACAGGCTACAGAAAATTCACAAAGCCAAATCATTGTTCTTCATAGAATTAATAAAACTGATAGTCCCCCAGAAAGACTGTTTAAGGAAAAAAGGAAGATACATGAATTACCAACATCTGGAATGAAAAAGGGGGTGTAATTCCAGATTCTAAAGACATTTATGAAGATAATAAGAAAATATTTTGACCAACTTTGTGCCAATAAATTTTATAACTCAGATGAAATAAATTCATTGGAAACTACAACTTATCAAAACTTGTTTAAGAAGAAATAGAAAATCTGTATCTATTAAAGAAATTGAATTTGTAATCAAAATACTCACAGAGAAAACCCAGGCCCAGATGGCTTCACTAATGCATTCTACCAAACATTTAAGCATGAAATAATAAAAATCTTACAGTAATCTTTTCAGAAAATAAAGTAAGACAGAATACTTCCCAATCATTTTATGAAACCAAGTTTACCCAGCAATGACATTATAAAAAGAGAAAATTACAGATCAATATCCCTCATGAACATTGACATAAAAATCCCCAACAAAATCTTAGCAAACTGAATCAAACATAAATAAGAAAGGTAATATATCACAACCAAGTTTGGCTTATTTCTGGAATGCAAGGTTTGTTCATTATTCAAAACTCAGTTAATTTAGTTCACTACATTAACAGAATAAAGAGAGAAATCTTATCATTATTTCAGTACATTCAAAAAGAGCCTTTGACAAAAGACAATACTCAATCGTGATTAAGGAAAAAAATCCTTGGCGGACTCAGTAATGGACAACTTCAAAAACTTCAGAGCTTATATCAATCTTACTGATGAAAGTGGAACACTTTGCCCCTAAGATTGCAAAGGAAGCAAGGATATATACTTTTTCCACTTCTATTTAATATCGTATTGGAGATCATAGGCAGGTAATAAGTCAAGAAAGAGAAAAAGCATAAATTTTGAAAGGAGGTATTAAAGCTATCTTTATTTGGACAACATGATTGTCTAAGTAGGGGCAAATACATAAAAATTGTATTTTCATATACTAGCAACAAATGAAACTGAATGATTTTAAATTTTTATTTATAGTAGTATCAAAACCCATAAAATATTTTGGAATAAATTTAACAAAAGTTGTGCAATATCTCTATGCTGAAAGCTACAAAATATAAATAGAATACAAATAGAGGGATATATCTAGCTCATACTTTGAATGAATTAAGCAAACTTTAAGATGTCCATTTTCCCCAAATTGACATAGGGAGCTTTTTTTGTAGAAACTGACAATTACATTTTAAAATGTACATGGAATTGAAGTGGGTCTTGTAGAGCTTACCCAGTTTTGAAAAAGAACATAGTTGAAAGACTTACATTACCTGGTTTCAAGTCTTGCTACAGTAATCAAGACAGTGTGGTGTTGGAACTAAGATAGATACATAGATGAGTGAAACAGAATAGAGTACAGAAATAGACCCACATATATTTGGTCAGAGGAGCCAGTGTAATTTAATGAGGAAGCAATTGTCTTTCCAACAAATTATGTAAAGACAACTGGATGTATGTAGGGAAAAATGACATAGGGACTGTATACCATTTAGTATTCTAGAGGATATGTTACTGTTCTAGTTTGCTAATGCTGCTGGAATGCAAATCACCAGAGATGGATTGGCTTTTATAAAAGTGGGTTTATTTGGTTACACAGTTACAGTCTTAAGGCCATAAAGTGTCCAAGATAACACATCAGCAATTGGGTACCTTCACTGGAGGATGGCCAATGGTGTCCAGAAAACCTCTGTTAGCTGGGAAGGCACGTGGCTGGCATCTCCTCCAAGTTCTGGTTTCAAAATGGCTTTCTCCCAGGACATTCCTCTCTAGGCTGCAGTTCCTCAAAAATGTCACTCTTAGTTGCCCTTGGGGTATTTGTCCTCTCTCAGCTTCTCTGGAGCAAGAGTCTGCTTTCAATGGCCATCTTCAAAATGTCTCTCATCTGCAGCTCCTGTGCTTTCTTCAAAGTGTCCCTCTTGGCTGTATCTCCTCTTCAAAATGTCTCTCACAGCTGCACTGAGTTCCTTCTGTTATGTCAGCTCATTTATATGGCTCCAGTGATCAACTTAGACCCACCCCGAATGGGCGGAGCAACACCTCCATGGAAATTATCCAGTCAGAGTCATCACCCACAGCTGGGTGGGGCACATTCCAAAGAAATACTCAAACAAATCTAATCAACACTGATAACATCTGCCCACACAAGATTACATCAAAGATAATGGCGTTTGGGGGACACAATATATTCAAACTGGCACAGTTACCAATAACTGATTGTTTTAAAAAGCCTTTACAATGTTTTTCTTTCCTACAAGCTAGATCTTCTGGACAGATTGAACGTTGTTTAGGTCCAGAGTTCATCTGTTCTCTCTTGTTTAAGACTCTAGGAAATTAAGCAGAGAATGCCAATTTGGTTAAGAGCAGGTGCTTTGGAAAATATCTGTGATGTACGTGTAATTTGAGACATAACTCATTCTCAGAGGGAAAACAGATGATCCTCTCCTGCTAACAGAGGCTAGCAGTTGCCATGCATGTGAAAGCTATTGTGACTGGATTCATTCTTTCTTCTTCACCTTTTCTCCCACATAATGACATTCTTCTAACACTCTGTTGACTTAGGTATAATTTTCTGCCCATAGTTATTTCTTCTCAATGCATTTATGGCCATGTATTTTCTGGTTAGAGATTCTGTTGCACGTCCAGTGTCAGTAGGGATAGCAAACATTCTTGACCTTGAAATTAAGCTCAAGTTTCACAGGTGGCAGTGTACACGACTGGAGAGAACCTACCAGAATACCTCTGTCTATTCAGAGCTCTGGCTTCCTGACTGGTGTTACCTTACCAGCTCCTAGCGTCCACATATACATATGGTATGAATATTCCTTTGTGTTGAGCTACATCTCCTCTGCATACTTCCTTTCTTTTTTTTCATTATTGCTTGTTTTTATCTTACTGTCTTGCTAGTTTATAGTTTCCTAGCTCATTTATAAGACTTTTGTAATCCTCAGGATTAAAAAATTATCTTTATCCAATGGTCAAAACCTGGAGTTGGGTATTAAAATTGCAAAAAAGAGTGAAAATAGGACAGTTTTCTTTTTTCATAAAAGCATGATTGATTCAAATATATGTGTAGATATAATTAACTTTTAAAAAATAAGAATCTAGATCTGTAAATATTCACTGTCATTTGTTTTCTCTGAGTAAAAGTCAGACCTTAGAAATACTCGCTTCATACCATTGTTCCCTCTCCCATAACATGGGAGTGTAATAAATCTCGTGTACTGATTTCATTTGCTTTTATTTTCATTTGTTTTCATCATTGGGGTGAGCTGTTTGAACCATTTCATTGAATTGAATATGACTGGATAAAAGTACAGTCATGAACTTCCTAACACAAGGTGTGTGTTCAAAATTTTTTTCCTAACCAGTTGCTCAATGAAAATAAGTTTCTTATTTTCATTGGGGCTGTAGATCTAATTATGCTGCATTTATGTTCAGAAACCTTCAGAAGCTCCATATTTCATTCAGCCTCCATAATTTTGTCCCAGGACACATTTCTGGCCTTATTTTTTTCTATACTCCTTATTTTCGTTCTCCAGAAACACCTAACTACTCAAACTTACCTTACAGCCTCCCTACTTCATGCTTTTGCTAAAGCTGTTCTTTCTTAAATACTTTCTTCATAATTCTGCCTTATACGTTCTACCTTTTTGTCACAAACATATCAAATCACATTGTCTATAAGGAAACCTGCTTAGATCCTCCCAGTTTACACTAGTTCCCCTGTCACTTAGTGCTTTATTTTGTTTGGTTTTTATTACTTTAGAGCATTTTAAACTATGTATACCTTGTTTCTGGACTCTCTCCATGTTCCGGAACTATGCTAGTCACTGAAGATAAAATGCTTATTGAGATGAAATATGTTTCCTACCTTCAAGGAGCTCACAGACTTATACACACACAATGTTTTGTGAAAAGTGATTGTATTGTAGAGTGAAGCATAGGGTTGTGTGGATGAACATAAACATCAAAGGCCAGCATGATTTGGGGGTATCTTTTGATAAAACGTCTGGAGAAAATAATATATTGTAATAGAGTTCCTTCTGTGTATTAAAGTTTTGTTTTCACTTCTAAGTTTTTAATATACCTGAAATGTTCAGTGTGACAAAAGTTTTAAATTTAATTTTTCCCTGTGGAAAGTCAGTTGTAGTACCACTTAAATAATGTAGTAAGTTCCCATATGTGCTTAAGTCTGTTTCTAGGCTCTGTATAGTTTTCCATGGACAGCTATTTGTTATTGCTGTGCTAGTTCACTATTGTTTCATATACTGTTTTACTTCTAAGTTCTGTTATATGGTAGGACAAATCTCTCCTGTTCTTTGTCAGAATCATCTGGATCCTTTACTATTTTATATGAATTTTATAACTGACTAGTTACTTTGGAAAAATTCTTTTGGGAATTTGATAGCAATTTGCATTGATCTTATAGATTAATTTTGGCAAAATTTGATATTTTGACAACCATGACTCTTCCCATTCACTAATATGGCTAATCATTTATTTAAATTCTCTTTTATGACCTTCATTAATGTCTTGTTCTTTTTCTCATTAAAGTTCTTATATGTTAAATTTTTTCCTAGATACCTTATTGGCTGCTGTTATGTATGGTGTATTTTTTTCTGTTACATTCAGTAATTTTCTATTACTGGTGTGTATCTTTCAATGACTTAACATAGTAAAAGTTTATTTCTCACTTGCCTAATAGTTCAGTGCTGTTATTTCTGATTGGGGGTGTTTATTAAATCTGTACAGTATTTATGCCCTATTTTCCTTCCTACCTTTTTTTGTGTGTGTGTGATGAGATTTATTCATTTTCATTAATAAGTGAAGTTCTTCGAACATGTTTACATTAATGAAGCTGTGTTATATATTTTTACATGCCTTTCCAAGTATCTCATACATCTTTTAGCCACTTTGTTTCCCGGTAACATGCTCTAATAGCGCGAATAAGCTTTTTTGTGCACTTTTTAAAAAAACTACCACGGCCTCTTCCAGTTGTTTCTTCAGATCCAGAGTAATTCTTTTTTAGGGACATATTAGCCCATGGGATTTCTATTGGAAGTGCTGGGTGGGGCCTTATCATCCAGTCTCTCGAACCCCAGTAAACCAGCAAGCAAAGTTCTAATGCCCGAAACACAAATTACAGGAAGTGAGAAACCTTATTAGCAGATCTCGCACCGTACCCACCCGGAACCTTGACCTCAGGATGGCGTCGCATAGTCCTCCTTCCTACCTTTTGTAACTTTTATCTTTTTTCTTTGTTCTGTGCTGCTGGAGGATTGTCTATTTTATATTTCTTTTTAAAGAGATTCTTTTTTATTTTATTGAATCTCTGTTTTTTATGTTTTTACTCCATTAGTTCATGTTGTATTATTACTTACTTTTTCTGTTTTCTCTACATCTACTATGTTTATTTTTCCCAAATCATTGAATTGAATATTTTGACATTTTAGAAGGCTATACATTTTTCTCTAAGAATCCCATTAGTTCTATCCAAATTTCAATATACAGAAATTTTGTTCTCATTTATTGTAAGTCTTCATTTTCTGAGATTTTTCTCTTTAACCCATGTGTTACTTGGGGTGTGGTGGTTTAATTTCATAAAATTGGAAGGGGCATTCATTGTTGATTTTATAATACTGTGTTGTCATGAGAAAACAGTCTGTAAAAGGAAAGCATAATTACAACTACAGTAGAAATTTTTAAAATTATTCACTGACCATGTACACCAGCATTGATCTGTGTGCTGATTTTATCCTCAGGCTTGTATCAGGATGATGTCACCATTTCTAGGAGTTACTGGGTCTCTTTTTTGGGGGAATAAGAAAACATTCCTCAGAAGCCCTTCTGCCCTACCTCCACCAATAGTAGACTTCTCTACTCAATATCTAATTGGCCAGACTGAGTCACACTCAAAGTCATTAGGTTAAGAAAAGCAAATAGGATTACCTTTTCTGATTTAGACTAATCCAAATCTCCTTGAGGTATGGAGATGGGAGTCTTTTTTAATTTGAGTCACACTGTGGAAGGGGAGGATACATGAACAAAGATGGGATTCAAGAAGGTAGAAGGTTGGGGTATGAATGTTGATTAGGCAGCCAACTGTGTCTTCTACATTTACCTCCTAATTGCAGTCTTTCAATATGCCTCGGTAATCGTGAATTTATTGGAAGGGAAAAAGAGGATATTGATTAATTTGGAGTCTGATATGTGGCATTATGTTAAGATAGCTACTATTATTATACTTATTTTAAGGCCCTTTGAAACAGTTGTTATTTCTGGTTTTTATAATGTGAGTTCTCCTATTTGTTGTAACTTTTAGCTTTCTCTCATGGAAATTTGTTTATGAGCTCATATTCTATAGGACTGCTTTCCTTGGGAATCTTACCCATTCAGATCAGCTTCAAGTTTGTTTCTAGTGGGACCCTATGCAGTCAGTGTTTCTGGACCAGTTTTTATGTTAGTTTCTCTGCTTGGGATTCTGTATACCACTAAGATAATACTGATTTCTCATGGGTGATTCTTTTTCACCCATAACTCGAGATTCTTTGCTGATTCGTAGGGTTGGTAGGCAGTTTTTCTGGTCCCCGTTTTACAGCCAATTTTTGTTACTTTCTTAAGCTTTTTACAGAGGTTAATTCCATCTCCTCCTGTCCCTGAATGCTGGACTCTCCTCCATAGTTCCTAGCTATTAAGGCCTATGACCTAGTTGCTTTACTCCCATGAGCCGTTTTAGCTTAAGCTCTCATTAATGCTCTGACTTTGAGTTCCATCTTCATTGTTGGCACTTCTCCTAATTTAGTGCATTCTTGATGCCTAATCATTATTTTCCTTTTTTGCAGTGTTCTCATAAGCTTGGAGCAAGATGGGAGGGTCCTTTTATGTTGACTTAGTTCACATTTTGTCCAAAGTGTAAGGTCCAATTTAAACCAAATTTGTTTTTAGTTTCTATTAGTTTTTCCCCCCCCCTTCTTTCCTAATTTTGCCTGCCTTTCATTTTAAATACATACTTTTCCTTCCTAAAGTTTTCAAAATCCATTAGATGGATTTTGATTACTGTGTTTTAGACAAAGGATCTATTGCAAAATTTTTGTCATTGCTTATAGGATATGGTAAATTGCAACACTCTTGGACTAAAATTTGATGGTAAAGACAGCACAGGGAATAATAAAAAGATGCACTTTCCCCTCCTCATCTCTATCTGAAATATTGTTTTCTTCTTTTGCATTTTTGTAAACTTAAGAGAGTTACTTGTGCTTAAAACATTCATCTTTACACAATTTTTATGTGTCTTATGGAGATAGTTTATTTTTCCAGTATACTTTAAAGGAAAAAAAAAACACACTTTCTTTTCCCAGCCTGCTCATGATTGCCAGCTCCTGTTGCTTTTGCTCAGAATCCCATTCTTCGTCATGATAAACACCTTTGTATCTTGTTATATCTTAAACTCCATAAGTCCTAGGAGCAGACTTACAGAGGGAGTGCACTGTACTATCTAAATGAGCCATGACAAGCCTAGGAGTGGAATGGAACTTACTGCTGGGAAGTGAACCAGGTGGTATTAAAGGTGCTTGTTCCATATGGTAATTGCTCAACCCATAAATACTGAAGGAAAAACTAAGGGAGTGAGCCTCTTTTGGCTACCAGTTTCCTAGAGAGATTAGACAGTGACATTATGCTTGTGTGTTTCTGTCTCTCCCTGTAAAATTGTACTTGAGGACATTTAATTTTATTTCTAGGTCTGGTTTTATTTGTTTTATTTTAATTTTATTGTCAGGCTTAATGAGGCTAATCCCCTCAGCACTTCTACATTTAAGACACCATGTGACAGGTTAAATTGGTTTATATTATTAAGTAGCTCCTATAGCTCTGCTTGCTACAGATGAAGCCTCACTATGATAAAGTAATGTGGTTTGAAGGTGTAAATAATTTCCAGATGTGGAAGAGGGCCTAATCAGAAAGTTTCTTGACCAGGACGAATGTACATGTTCCATTTGCATCTGTGCTACTTAGGAGTGTGCTTTCTCTTATTTTATTATTATAAAATTATTAAATCTATTTTTGGAAATCACCTTGAAATTCTGTTAAAAAGTATCCAAAAATTGCACATCACACAGACTTGGGTACACATCACATTCAAACAATAGAAGTATTTCCATTTGGTTATAGTGGGAATACTGTGGGCAGATGCCATGTTACCAGTCACTATTCTGGAAAGTGCTGATGGACTCCAGAGCAGCAGTGGTCCAAGAGGCCATTTGTAACATGCCAATGCTCATTAGTATCCCATCTCTTTTATCACTAACAGGCAGCTATTTTAGCAAATCTCAGCTGTTACCAGGTTCTATGGATTGATCATCTTGAGAAGGAAGATAAATCAGTTTTTTTCTTCTGAAGATAGTTGATCAGGTCACTTAATGTTGAACTAATAAATGAAGAAGCAGTAGTTGAATTTAATAACTGGTTCATAAATTAAGTTCTTTGTGATTTGACCTTCAGGTAAAATCACCTCCATCCTCCCACACTGCTTTGTGGTTTTGCATAGAATATTTTAATGAGTCCACAGGCCCTATAATGATGTTAGGTAGGGTGTTTGTTTTTTGTTTGGTTAGTAGTTAGGATTGAATAGAAGTTACACACTGAATTTATTTATTTATTTATTTATTTATTTATTTATTTTTTACACATTGAATTTTGAATGAAGTGACTTCTTCCCTTTACAATTAATTCTGAAATGTTGTTAGTTTGAAAGACTTTCTTTGATATGTCTGCTGTTTATCTTACCACTACTTTTTAGTTTGGGTGCATACCATTTGCAGCCTCCTAATAAGTATATCTCTTTTCATTTTCAAAGCATGAGAAGATCCCAGAGCTGTTTTTTGTTTTGTTTTTTAAACACTTAGTATCCTTTTAGTCACCAATCACTGTTTAGGTAAGTTGATGATTCCTTATGTTGTCCAAGATTTTTATTTAAAATTGGGCATTTTTTACTTGCTTTTTAAGTCAGAGGAATCATTTCCTCTGTGGTGTTCCTCCTCCATCTCAGCTTTTGAAAGAAGAAATGTAATCAAAGCTTTCAGCTTAGATAACGCTGTGTATTTCATTGACTAGAACTGAACTGAACTGTAAGCTAATAAATGTACTGAATGAAAATATTATGGTATCTCTTTGCACTCTGTTGTAGATGTAATGTAGTGTGAACAGTAGCAGCTTTGATTCATCGTAAATCCCATCTGAATACTGAGAACATGGTTCAAAATATCGGGATAAATCCCAAGGGTCACATTGGTGTTACGGTCACTATGCCTATGTAAGACATTATTTCATTATTTTAAAAGTAGCAGTATTGCTGTTAGGGATGGGAAGGAAAGGGTCGAGATAAGATGAGAGCTTGATGAGTCAGTAGCTGCTGATTTGTAATATTTTTGCAGATGAGAGTATGTTTCTTCTTTAGCTGTAAGTTTTTCACATGAGCAATAGTGATTACTTCATGGGCATATTTCCTTTGGATCCCAGAGTATTGCAGCAGATTAGCAAGAAAGAAAGGCTTGAAATAAAGAGAAAAGAATTCAAATTAAATTTTATTAAAATGAATTTTTAATGAAAAATAAAAGCAATTTATGTTGCTTCACACACATGAAATGAAAGATTGCTTGAAATTCTTTCAAATTTAAGGAATTTCTTTATCCTATATCTTACTCAGAGGAAGTCCATTTCTTTATAGTTGGACAGTGATTCCTAAATTTTCTTAGTTCCAGTGCCATCAGTAATTTTTTCATGTTCCCTAGACCAAAATAAATACGTAGCTGTTCCTAGCAGTATTTGTATCTGTACAACTTAAATATTTATTTCCTGACAATTTAATAGCTATTTCCAAAAAAAATGCACATAAATTGAAAGAAAAGATATTTTAATTTCGTTCTTAAATGACCACAATTACTTACTAAAGGGATGTATGCTTGTTGGGCACAGCATAGGTTTTCAAACCATGGAATCAGATTGGACAGCGTCATTCTCATTTCTTGTTCCCATTGATTTCTGTGATGTTGAAAATTCAGCTTTACCAAGATAGAGCATCGTGAAGAGGAATGCAGCATGATCTAGTGTTGAAATTGTGTGCTACCTCAGTAATGTTCCCATGCCGGACAAATAATGCTCTTTCAGTACAAACTTTAATATTCTACAGTGCTCCTGTGAGTTCCCTGGGGATGCTTTGATGCACATTTTGGGAACTGTGGTAGTATTGTAGATTACCTAATAATAAATATTGATGGTAATTTAATTTAGGTATAATTACTACTATGCCAGACTATAAAGGAATTGGGTAAATTGTATGCTAGACTGTTGAATAACTGTGGCCCTTCACCTACCTATGGAGAGACATCTTTTCAAACTTTTCTGACTCTGACTAAGAAAAGCATTTTACATATATTTTTTTCACACTCAAGCATGCATAGACACACATACACAACTGAAACAAATGTTTAACAAAAACAATACTTACTTTTACTATGTTCACCCTGACCTTTTCTATTCATTTTTATTCTTATTTACTTCATTTTTTAAAAATTTGCTCCTCAGGACCCACTAAACTGAAAACAAACTGTTAAGCACACAGACTCTGTGATTTTTTTTTTTTTTTTGACTAGAGAAGTTGTGGTTTCATAGAAAAATCATTCATAAAATACAGGGTCCTCATATACCACCCTATTATTAACACCTTCATTGGTGTGGTACATCTTTTTTACTCAACTTTATTGAGCAATATGCACATGCCATACAATCATCCAAAGTGTACAATCAGTTGTTCACAGTACCATCATATAGTTGTGCATTCATCACCCCAATCTATTATTTTTAACAGTTTCTTTGTACCAGAAAAAATGAAAATAAGAATAAAAAATAAAAGTAAAGAAGAACAGATGTGGTACATTTTTTACAACTGATGAAAGTACATTTTTATAATTGTACTATTAACTATAGTCCATGGTTTAACTTAGGGTTTACTGTGTTGTGCAGTTCCATCGATTTTTTTAAAAAGTTTTCATTCTAGGAACATTTATACAATCTAAACTTTTCCTTTTTAACCACATTCAAGTATATAATTCAGTGCTGTTAATTAAGTTCAGAATGTTGTGCTACCATCACTCTATCCATTACCAAAACTTTTCCATCATCCCAAATAGAAACTCTGTACATTTTAAGCTTTAGCTCCCTATTTCTACCCACCTGCTGTCCCCTGATGACCTATATTCTAGATTCTAACTCTGTGAGTTTGCTTATTCTAATTGTTTCATATCAGCAAGATCATAAACTATTTGTCCTTTTGTGTCTGGCTTGTTTCACTTAGCATATGTTTTCAAGGTTCATCCATACAGTAGCATGTATCAACACTTCATTCCTTTTGATGGTTGAATAATATTCCATTTTATGGATATAATGCTTTTTGTTTATCCAGATGGACACTTGGGTTACTTCCATCTTTTGGCAATTGTGAATAATGCTGCTATGAAGGTCCATGTGCAAATATCTATTCGAGTGTCTGCTTTGAATTATTTTGAGTATATACTTAGAAGTGGGATTGCCAGGTCATATGGTAATTCTATACTTAACTTTCTGAGGAACCACCAAACTGTTTTCCACAACAGCTGCACAATTTTACATTCCCACCAGCAATGATGAGTGTTTCTGTTTCTCCACATCCTCTCTAACACTCGTAATTTCCTGTTTTTTTAATGGTGGTCATTCGCCTTTCTAGTAGGTGTGAAATGGTATCTCTTGGTTTTGATTTGCATTTCCCTAATGGCTTAGGATGTTGAGCATCTATTCACGTGCTTTTTGGCCATTTGTATATCTTCTTTTGAGAAAAGACTTGATTTGAATATGGTCCTCACCATTTTCTATCTATGTGACCATGGGCAAGATACTTAACCTCTCAATTATTCAGTTTCCTCATTTGTCCAATGAGCATTAGTAGTATTTAGCGTTGAGGGTTTTAAATAAGCCAATATATATAAAACACTTAAAACAATTCTTGGCTGTTAATTGCTACTGTTATTTATTACTAGAATCTCAATGAATAATCATAGGATAGCACAGTTGGGCAATTGTACAAGAGCAATAGTTCCAAGCTCTAAGTGGTCCTTGTATAGTAAAAAGGCTGAATTTTTACTGAAGGCTGAAATACTGAGCAGGCAGATTTTGTATTCCTTGTCAACAATTTTATGCATTTGATCCCTTCTGAATTTGAATCCAGTTGAGAGAACCAAAGGAGTCATAACAAGGGAAGTAAAACTACTGTCTTTATTACTGATAAAGCTGATTAGATACCATGGCCTTATTTTTTTTACAGCCAACTGGTTTTGCTGATATTTTGCTTCTGGATTACACAGCCTACCCACTAGCACAGCTGAATAACTGCAGGCCCCTTACTACACAGCAGAAAGCAGAACATGGTATACCTTCTGCATAGGTAGATGGATCTGAAGAGAGGAGAGCTCAAGGCACTGGACTGAGCATGCCCTTCTCTTTCTTCAAAACTTGCCAATCAGGTAACTCGTGAGGGAATTAGGCTGGAAAAAGAGTTGTAGAAATACGGAGAATGAATAATGTTACCTTAACAGAGGGAACACTTTAGAGGGATCTAAAAAGCCTATAATCAAGTTCACATTTCATAACTGTTAGCAGTTAGGTATCCTTTCTGGTATAATCTTTAAGGACAAACACACCAGGGTTTGAATCCTGACTGTGTCTTTTAATTGCACTGATTTGGGCAACCTAGGATTTCATGGAACCCCAAAACAGACAAAACTACTTTGCCAGAAAAATTAACCTCTAACTTCTGTTCCCTATTCTACTTATAAGTAATTGAGTTTATTAATGTTTGCTCCTTTCAAAACTACAGAAGGCCACCCTTAGTTGACTGTTTTTTTCCTAATCAGCTGTTTTCATCAATCTCTCTTGTTTCTGAAACTACACATTTCATTTAATTCTAGCTGAAAATTTCTGTAAGTTTGTAGCCAGCAGAGTAGTACATAATGCCTGGTCAGAATTATTATGGTGATGCTGCATTAGAGTAAACAGAACCCATCTTTTCATTACAAGAATTGATGGAATATCTTGGCTTATTTTTCATAAACATACTCCTGATGAAAGGTTTTCCGGAATGATCTTTGTCTGTTTCCCACTTCTTTCATTCTCTATGCTTCCTCTTTCTTCTTCCTTCCTATTCGCTGTCTCTTTTTTGTTTCTTTTAATAAATAGCTACAATAGTATCTGTGTTTCAGAACTGTAGTAAATATTGATACTGTAAATTTAAATTTAAACGATACCTTTCTAAAACCGAACACAGTAGCAGAAATACCCAGTGTCAGTAAGAATATAAAGAAACAAGTACTATCTGTCATAATCAGGTAGGAGTCTGAAGTAGTGAACCTTTCTGGAGGGCAGTTGGGAATACTTATCAGAAGCTTTAAAAATGCACATACTTTTTGACCCTGCAATTCTACTTTAAGGAACTTTTCCTAAGGAGATTTTAGACAAGTGTACAGTGACTCACCCAGTAAACTGGTATAAGGTATCTTAAACTCCAGCCAGTAATTAAAATGCACAGAGCTTTTTAAGAAATATGTGTGTGTGTGTGTGTGTGTGTGTGTGTGTGTGTGTGTGTGTATACAATCAAACATTTTCATTCTAAGGAAAATCCAAGCTGTCAACATTTAGTACATATTTTTTTTCTCACAAACAATGGGAACCATTTTAATTAGATACCAATGTATAATGTTTTAAATCACAATAGATACTGTTGTGGATTTGTTTGGTCATTTGTTTATTTTTGCTTTAATCAATCCATTTTGGTCTTGCCTATTTTACCTGTAGAGAAACCTCAATAAAGTATATCCAAATGAAACTTTGTCTTATGGTCTAGTGCCATAAGAGACTTTTCCTTCTGTCTTCTATCTCTTCATTGGATTTTAGTCACTAAACACCATCTGCACCCAGAAGCTTTTCTATAAGATTCTAGACAAGGAAGCTGTTCCCCCTCCGAAATTTATGCTCAGACTTATTCCTTTCCTAGGACTGTAAAATATTGTAAAATATTTTAGTCTTGGTACAAATAGTGTAATTGAGTTTATAGGAAGACAAGCAAGTGAATCAGGGCTCTTAACCTCTGGTCACTTTATAAAACTGATAATAATCATATTATCTCTGGAAGTACCTATCCACGGTTTGAAATGGTAAATAAACGTCTTTTTAATGCTAATGGACACTTTTAGGCTAATTGACACTGGCTACTACTAAATATAGAAGAAGCTCTTTTGACCAGCTTCCACTTAACCCTTAACCTACTTGACAGGTTAACTGAGGCTGTATTTTCTGTGTTAAACATACTGATTGATGCCTACACCGTGCTGGAACAGCTAGTAGACTATTTTTGAATCTTGCCTTTACTTCTCAGTTGACCTGTTGAGTTGTATATTTACTAAATGTTAATTATGCTTTTTCCCAAACTTGTTTATTCTGGTTATTCTTGATATTGTAAATATGTATTTCTAGTATTTTGTAAAACCAATGACATACATTTTATGAGAAAAAAAGGTTTCTATGAAAATAAGTTAAATGCTTTGGAAAGAGGATACAGGTAGGTCATTTTAAAAACTGCTGCTGAATTTGATAAAAGTGAGATAATTGTTCAATATTGAAGGAATTTTTCTAATCTAAAAGTGTTCTGAACTGAAACTGCTTTCGAGTGTCTTTAAGCTTTCAAAAAGTTGTCTGGTACTTTAACAAAACCAGAACAGGAAAGAATATAAAAAAAGACAATGTGGAACTTAAGTCAGTGGATCATATTCAAAGAAAAGGCTTTGGACCTTTCCTGTATCAAAAATCAGCAAAGCAGTATACATTTATTTGTCTTAAGTTAAAATTTTTAAATGATACATATGACCTTTTTAATTCTTTAAGGAACTTTTCAGTTATTCAGCTAGCAGACCTGAATGTCATATAAAAGGCATCTTTTTATAGATTCTCATAAATAATGCTTTGATTCTGGGAATACCAAAAGGTAAAGCTTTTATGTCATGTTGTCTGTTGTAAATTATTTATAAAAATATTATAAATCCTGGTTATCAAATAATAAATAATTAAAAATTATAGCACCTGTTCCATAATATGGTATCTTTAGGATTTAACATAAAGTCAATTAGATTTGTTGATATGGATTTGGTTTTAGTTACAAAAAAATTTATCAAAGAATATTGCAATTTTTTTGCAATTTTAAAAAAAGTCACTGTTTTTCTACCCTTCACAAAAACTAATTCTAAACTTTGGGAATCAGCATAGCTGCGTCATGATCTGACTTGCCTGAGTTTAGTGTTTTAGTGAGATACCAGCCACTTGGAATTAGAACTCTATGGGCATAACCAGGATGGACTTAATTATTGGCTTACTATATTTAAATCAAAATGAAAAGCTCATACAAAATTTTGTACCCATACCCTGAAAATGCAGAGCTGTTTTTGGACTAAAATTTCATAGCTTTTGTGGCTAATGAGGCATGAAATAAATTGGCAAGCTCAAACTGCTCAGAGTACAGTGGTACAGTGTGCATTTTCTAATTCCCAGCTCTTGGGATTCCAGCGAAGGTCACAAATTAAACAAAGTCAGGATTAATCAAAACTACAATCAAATAGAACCCAATCATTAATCCTCTTCTGAGTTACAATGGAGTGATTGTGTAATTGTGTGAGAAGCACTGGAGAGGGCTCTTTTGTAGTATAGAGGAAAATCAACATGGAGGTGTCAAACAGAAAAATGATACCCTGCAGGTGAAGCTGTCTCTGGAGCCAACAGAAACTGGCAATTTATGCAGAGTTGCGAATGAACCTTTGGAGTATTGAAAGGGGTGTTGGCACTGAGCTACAGAACATGTGGGTCTCTCAGTGGGGCCCTCCTCTAACCTCCACAGAGATTAGTTTATGGGCCTCAGCAGGCTCTGTTTGCTGAGAAGCTCAGTGTTTGGGTGTAGCAGCTCTAAGCACCAGTCTCTCCAAAGTTAACTGCCAAAAATTTACTGTGTAATTCTCAGTTCTTTGTAATTTTTAAGAAGAGGTTATAGAAAAGCATTTTCTCTGTGGGAATAAGGTGTCAGAATATGTCATCCCCAAAAAAGGGGTGGTGGGGAAAATTCACAAAGAACAGAACTTTTAGCCCCTATTTCTTCCATGTTCCTAACTTTTGAACTTACTGATGCTTGCTTAATGATAGTTGCCTGATTATTTCGGCTATTTTTATTCTACAGTGGTCATTTTCTTCATTTTTCATCCCTTGGTCTCAAATCAATGTCAGTTTATTGCCTATTGTTAAAAGTTGACAGTGATGCCATCCGGTTATGCTAAGATTATAACTTTAAGAATCAATTTTGATGTTTATTTCTTCCCATATTGTTTAAATGTGGATATATGTTTTTGTGCTTTAAGAAAAATAGTTGCCTCTACTTTTTAGCTTTCCTCTTTGCTTCTTGCACCAGCTGTAATTTGGTAATTGATTTGAAAACCCCAAAATAGGTGATTGCCTATTATCAAGTGACTCTGAATCAGTTTCTGTATTACAGAATTTCAATTTATTACATTGCTTTTTGCTATTTATGTGCTAATCCCTTTGTATGCAGGACACTGTTAGGTTCTCTATGGGATGCATGTACTTTTCTTTCAAGTAACTTAGTAGTTACTAGTAGCCATCCATAGCTGGTCAGTCCCATAAACCCACATTTCTCAAAAGAATTACTTGAGTTATATGGCAAGATTTCATTCTAATGATGTCCTATTATAGATTTGTCTTTCCATTTAGTTTCTTATATTTTACATTATCATTGAAACAAATTCATGAGTTCAGTTTATCATTAGAAAATAAAGGTCTCTGAATTTTAGTAATTTGACTCTTGTTTCCAAACCTTTGACCATCACAAAGGTGTGCTTGCCATGTTTAAATCCTGTATTTATTTACTTACCTGCAATAAGTTTTCACATTAAAAGTAGCTAAAGTTATGATAGAAATGGGAAAGTACATATAATATTTGAGAGGGTATGTATGTGTGTGGGAGCTGGGAAGAAGGAGTTTCTTGTTTCATTTTATTTTATTTTTTTTTATTTATTTGTTTGGTTTCCTGATTTTATGTAAATGAGTATTAGCCACAATGTTCTGCAATTTACTGTTTTAACTGAACAATATATCATGATTATTTTTTAAAATAATGTCAATATAAACTCTGCTGTTTTTAACAACTGTTTAGTGTTTCAGTGTGCAAATGTATTATTTACATAATCATTTCTCTGTTGAAGGTAAATTATTTCTAGTTTTACAGTACTACAGACAATACTGTAAGCATTATTGTACTTGCATTTTTTCACATATCTAAGCATATTTCTTTAGGATAGTTTCTTTAATGGAATTGCTGAATCAAAAATTAATGCATATTTTATTTGATACTTGTTACATAAATACCCTAAAAAAAAAAAGGCTCTACTGACATAAGCTCTCACGACCTACATATGAGAGTGTTTGTTTCCAATGCACATCACTGTGCTTACTGGATAGTATTCATCTATTAAATTTTTGCTGTCCTATTTTTATTTTTGGGTTATCTTTCCATACCATTACTCTATTTCCTCTCCAGTGGTACAGTATTCTATAGTACTATATTTTATTAGATGGACATTTAAGTTGCTTCTAACACTTTGCTATTAAAGTAATAAATTTATAATGATATAAAATTTAATAAATATAAGAGTAATCTTGTACAAAAGTCATTTCACACTGATGCAAGTATTTAAGCCCCAAAAGTAGAATATGGGCTTCAGAGGATATATGCCTTGGTAATTCCAGTTGATATTATTAAATGAAAAAAGCAAGAGGGAAAACTGGGTGCATAGTATGCTACCATTTGTTTAAAAAGGGAGGAAATGTGAATATACATATGCAGATACACAAATACTTTTTTTTTTTGTTTTCTGGGTCATTGGAAGTAAAAAAGAATAAGGTTGAGAAAGACATTTTTTTACTATATATAACTTTCTGTACTTCATGATTTTTTTTAATCATGTGAGGGTATTACCTATGTAATATGAAGATTTCTTCAATTTAGTTTTAAAAACATGAGTTTTCAAGTTAGAACCAAATTTTAATCTATCCTGTGTGACCTCAGGCGTTGTATTAGTTAGGGTTCTCTAGGGAAACAATCAATGAGAGGTGTCTCTAATTATCAAATTGTAAAAGTGACTCACGCAACTGTGGGTATGCACCAGTCCAAATTCTTTAGAGCCATCAACAAACTGGCAACTCCAAGGAAGATGTCCGATGAACTCCTCAGGAAACTAACCGGCAACTTCGACGAACTCCTCAGGAAATGAACTGGGATCTTCGATGAACGTGTTCGATGAACTCCTCAGGAAACGAACCGGCAACTTCAACGAACTCCTCAGGAAATGCTTCACTGGGCAGCTGTAGAAGAAGTGAAGGTCCTCTGTCTTGCTTATAAGTCTTCAACTGATTAATTGGATTAAATCCAGCCAGTTGCATTCTCTCATTGTGGAAGGCACGCCCTTTGGTGAGTCATCAGTCACAGCTGCAGTCAGTTGACTGACGATCCAATAAACCAGCCTGTTGGTGAATCAGCCAGCCTCAAACATCCTCACAGCAATTGTTAGGCCAGTGTTTGCTTGACCAGACAGCTGGGTCACCTGGCCAAGTTGACACATGAACCTAACCGTCACAGGCGTAAATATGTGATTTTCTTTACTCTAAACCTCAATTACCCCATGTATATAAAAAACACTAGTAAATGCCTATCTTGTAGAATTGTGAGTATTAAACGAGAAGTTGTATGTAGGAGTATGTAACACAGTGGCCAGCACATGATTCATGTTAGTAAATAGTAAGCTCTTTTAGGTTTCTTTTACTCTCTCTGCCAGAGATATTCCTGTAATAAGAAATGTCTGAGAGTTGATTTTTAGAAGGACAAAACTTAGTCACAGAATCTGTTACCTGTTCCATTCTCATTAAATGTGAATATAGAGGCAGAGGTGAACCATTTGTTTTGCTAGGAAGGAGGCTGTTACTCTGGCTTGATTTTCTGACACTGATGTGTTTAATGTCAAATAATGGAAAAATAGACATGAGTGGGAAACCAATACATAGAAAACCGAGTAAAGAATAAAGCTGCTATAGTGCACTTCAGTAAGTAAAACACTTACTCTGAAGCTGTGGCTTATTTGAGCAGTCCTTAGGCCAATTTCATACATTATCATGCATACATGTGGGTGTGTGGACTGGATCTGCTCACATTAAGTCAGTATAAGTTAGCCAGCAATAACTTCTTGGTAATTCCTATATAGAAATACAATCTGAACTAGTGATAGGTATACTCAGAAGAGTGTAATACAAGAATATCAGCTTGTTTTAATAACAAGTACATATTATTACTACATTGTATTAAAATCTTATGTTCCTTCCAGATTCACTTCATTAGTCATCCTTGCCAAATCACTTGAACCTCAAAGACTTCATAAAAGTTTTCTTTTTAATGATGTCAGATAGAAAAGACAGCTGGAAAACTTATACATATTGGTTTCTATTGTCATCCAAGTGGTCCTGAGAACAGTAACCAATTCCAAAGAAGTGAAGAGGTCCTAACTGCATTTCCTTCTTTTTGTTTTTCTCCTTGATCCTCTTCTTTAAAGTTTGCTTCTTTTGCACTAATTTTCATCTTTTTTGTGTGTATCAATTTGCTTAAGTGTTCTTTAAATTACCTAGTCCACTCTTATCCAGTATCTTTTTTCCACTTCAGATGGTCAGCATTTATAAAAGATAAATTATTTACTGACAAATAAAATGACTCTGAAAGTTTTACTTCTTAAAAGAACAAAGTTAAGGTGATTTTAGGACCATAGCTAAATTGACTTGTTTGGAATTTTAGTCTGATTATATTCTGTAGACCTACCTCTAAAATGTTATACAAGAATTCATATTCAGAATCATATTCAAACAGTGTAACTTATTCTAAATTTAACATATTATCTACCTTTTTTTCTGTAAGCCTTTGGGTGGCCTTTATTCAAATTCAGTAAAATCCCTAAACCTCTAATATATACACCTACACGTTATGTTTTATGTTACTGAAAAAAGCTTCATGAAATAATATTTTCCTTTGTGCATGCAGACCATTCAGCTACTTTATATTCTGTTGCGCTGTTTAAAATGAACAGTATGTGAAAATAACTAAGAATGCATGGTTCATAATAGATTCTCAGTGCATGTTGTTTTCCTTTTTTCCTTTCC
This sequence comes from Choloepus didactylus, assembly GCF_015220235.1. Taxonomy (NCBI): domain Eukaryota; kingdom Metazoa; phylum Chordata; class Mammalia; order Pilosa; family Megalonychidae; genus Choloepus; species Choloepus didactylus. Next base: position 131,149,372 of record NC_051314.1, read on the forward strand.
ATTTTCTTAGTTTAGACAGAGGGAAATTGGTACTTAGAATGGTTAAGATAATTGTATACAATCAAAAGGCCAATTTGGTGAGACACCAGAATTAGATTCATGACTTTGATTACCATTAGGTTCATTCCATTATACTACACAGCATCCATATTCATTTATTCTCATTTGTACAGTTTTCAGTGAGAAAAATAATGAACAAAAACTATTGGACACTGTTCTGGTTTGGATGTATTATGTCCCCCAAAACGCCATTATCTTTGATGCAATCTTGTGTGGGCAGACATATTAGTGTTGATTAGATTATAATCTTTGAGTGTTTCCATGGAGATGTGAACCACCCAACTGTAGGTGATAACTCTGATTAGATAATTTCCATGGAGTTGTCGCCCCACCCATTCAGCATGGGCCTTGATTAGTTTACTAGAGCACTATATAAGCTCAGACAGAAGGAGTGAGCTTGCTACAGCCAAGAGGGACACTTTGAAGAACGCACAGGAGCTGAGAGAGGAGCTGCAGCTTACAGAGACATTTTGTTGTTTTGTTTTTGTTTTTGTTTTTTATATTTTAAATTCAGTTTTATTGAGATATATTCCCATACCATACAATCATTCATGGTGTGCAATCAACTGTTCACAGTACCATCATATAGTTGTACATTCATCACCCCAATCTAGTTTTTTTTTTAATCTTCATTTTATTGAGATATATTCACTTACCACGCAGTCATACAAAACAAATCGTACATTCGATTGTTCACAGTACCATTACATAGTTGTACATTCATCACCTAAATCAATCCCTGACACCTTCATTAGCACACACACAAAAATAATAAGAATAATAATTAAAGTGAAAAAGAGCAATTGAAGTAAAAAAGAACACTGGGTACCTTTGTCTGTTTGTTTGTTTGTTTCCTTCCCCTATTTTTCTACTCATCCATCCATAAACTAGACAAAGTGGAGTGTGGTCATTATGGTTTTCCCAATCCCATTGTCACCCCTCATAAGCTACATTTTTATACAACTGTCTTCGAGATTCATGGGTTCTGGGTTGTAGTTTGATAGTTTCAGGTATCCACCACCAGCTACCCCAATTCTTTAGAACCTAAAAAGGGTTGTCTAAATTGTGCGTAAGAGTGCCCACCAGAGTGACCTCTCGGCTCCTTTTGGAATCTCTCTGCTACTGAAGCTTATTTCATTTCCTTTCACAGCCCCCTTTTGGTCAAGAAGATGTTCTCCATCCCACGATGCCAGGTCTGCATTCCTCCCCGGGAGTCATATTCCACGTTGACAGGGAGATTCACTCCCCTGGGTGTCTGATCCCACGTAGGGGGGAGGGCAGTGATTTCACCTTTCGAGTTGGCTTAGCTAGAAAGAGAGGGCCACATCTGAGCAACAAAGAGGCATTCGGGAGGAGGCTCTTAGGCTCGATTATAGGGAGGCCTAGCCTCTCCTTTGCAGCAACCGTCTTCCCAAGGGTAAAACCTACGGTAGAGGGCTCAACCCATCAAACCACCAGTTCCCTATGTCTGTGGTCATGTTAGCAACCATTGAGGTGGGGTAGGCCAATACCCCTGCATTCTCCACAGGCTACTCAAGGGGGCACTACATATTTTTTCCTTGGTTTTTTTTTTTTTTTTAACCTTTTTTTCCTTGTTTTTTTTTTTTTTTATAATCATTTTATTGAGATATATTCACATACCACGCAGTCATACAAAACAAATCGTACTTTCGATTGTTTACAGTACCATTACATAGTTGTACATTCATCACCTAAATCAATCCCTGACACCTTCATTAGCACACACACAAAAATAACAAGAATAATAATTAGAGTGAAAAAGAGCAATTGAAGTAAAAAAGAACACTGGGTACCTTTGTCTGTTTGTTTCCTTCCCCTATTTTTCTACTCATCCATCCATAAACTAGACAAAGTAGAGTGTGGTCCTTATGGCTTTCCCAATCCCATTGTCACCCCTCATAAGCTACATTTTTATACAACTGTCTTCGAGATTCATGGGTTCTGGGTTGTAGTTTGATAGTTTCAGGTATCCACCACCAGCTACCCCAATTCTTTAGAACCTAAAAAGGGTTGTCTAAAGTGTGCGTAAGAGTGCCCACCAGAGTGACCTCTCGGCTCCTTTTGGAATCTCTCTGCCACTGAAGCTTATTTCATTTCCTTTCACATCCCCCTTTTGGTCCAGAAGATGTTCTCCGTCCCACGATGCCGGGTCTACATTCCTCCCCGGGAGTCATATTCCACGTTGCCAGGGAGATTCACTCCCCTGGGTGTCTGATCCCACGTAGGGGGGAGGGCAGTGATTTCACCTTTCAAGTTGGCTTAGCCAGAGAGAGAGGGCCGCATCTGAGCAACAAAGAGGCATTCGGGAGGAGACTCTTAGGCACAAATATAGGGAGGCCTAGCCTCTCCTTTGCAGCAACCGTCTTCCCAACGGTAAAACTTATGGTAGAGGGCTCAACCCATCAAACCACCAGTCCCCTATGTCTGTGGTCATGTTAGCAACCATGGAGGTGGGGTAGGCGAATACCCCTGCATTCTCCACAGGCTCCTCAAGGGGGCACTACATCTTTTTTTTTTCTTCCCCTTGTTTTTCTTTTTCTTTTTTTTTTTTTTTAACTTTCCCTTCTTTTTTAAATCAACTGTATGAAAAAAAAGTTAAAGAGAAAACAAACATACAATAAAAGAACATTTCAAAGAGACCATAACAAAGGAGTAAGAAAAAGACAACTATCCTAAGATAACTGCTTTACTTCCAACCTGTTCCTACTTTACCCCAAGAAAGTTACATAATATAGCAACATTTCTGTGAACTTGCTCCTACTATATCCATCAGAAATTAACAGACCATAGTCATTCCTGGGCATCCCCAGAACGTTAAATAGCATATCTGTTCTTCTTGTATTACTGTTCCCCCTTCCTTAATTGCTCTCTATTGCTAGTTCCCCTACATTCTATATTATAAACCATTCGTTTTACGTTTTTCAAAGTTCACATTAGTGGTAGTATATAATATTTCTCTTTCTGTGCCTTGCTTATTTTGCTCAGCATTATGTCTTCAAGGTTCATCCATGTTGTCATATGTTTCACGAGGTCGTTCCTTCTTATTGCCGTGTAATATTCCATTGTGTGTATATACCACATTTTATTTATCCACTCATCTGTTGAAGGACATTTGGGTTGTTTCCATCTCTTGGCAATTGTGAATAATGCTGCTATGAACATGGGTGTGCAGATATCTGTTCGTGTCACTGCTTTCCGATCTTCCGGGTATATACCGAGAAGTGCAATCGCTGGATCGAATGGTAACTCTATATCTAGTTTTCTAAGGAACTGCCAGACTGACTTCCAGAGTGGCTGAACCATTATACAGTCCCACCAACAATGAATAAGAGTTCCAATTTCTCCACATCCCCGCCAGCATTTGTAGTTTCCTGTTTGTTTAATGGCAGCCACTCTAATAGGTGTTAGATGGTATCTCATTGTGGTCTTAATTTGCATCTCTCTAATAGCTAGTGAAGCTGAACATTTTTTCATGTGTTTCTTGGCCATTTGTATTTGCTCTTCAGAGAACTGTCTTTTCATGTCTTTTGCCCATTTTATAATTGGGCTGTCTGTACTATTGTCATTGAGTTGTAGGATTTCTTTATATATGCAAGATATCAGTCTTTTGTCAGATACATGGTTTCCAAAAATTTTTTCCCATTGAGTTGGCTGCCTCTTTACCTTTTTGAGAAATTCCTTTGAGGTGCAGAAACTTCTAAGCTTGAGGAGTTCCCATTTATCTGTTTTTTCTTTTGTTGCTTGTGCTTTGGGTGTAAAGTCTAGGAAGTGGCCGCCTAATACAAGGTCTTGAAGATGTTTTCCTACATTATCTTCTAGGAGTTTTATGGTACTTTCTTTTATATTGAGATCTTTGGTCCATTTTGAGTTAATTTTTGTGTAGGGGGTGAGGTAGGGGTCCTCTTTCATTCTTTTGGATATGGATATCCAACTCTCCCAGCCCCATTTGTTGAATAGACCATTATGACTCAGTTCAGTGACTTTGGGGGCCTTATCAAAGATCAGTCGGCCATAGATCTGAGGGTCTATCTCTGAATTCTCAATTCGATTCCATTGATCTATATGTCTATCTTTGTGCCAGTACCATGCTGTTTTGACCACTGTGGCTTTATAATAAGCTTCAAAATCAGGGAGTGTAAGTCCTCCCACTTCGTTTTTCTTTTTTAGAGTGTCTTTAGCAATTCGAGGCATCTTCCCTTTCCAAATAAATGTGATAACTAGCTTTTCCAAGTCTGCAAAGTAGGTTGTTGGAATTTTGATTGGGATTGCATTGAGACATTTTGAAGATGGCCTTTGAAAGCAGACTTTTGCTCCAGAGAAGCTAAGAGAGGACAAATGCCCCAAGAGCAACTGAGAGTAACATTTTGAAGAGGAGCTGCAGCTTAGAGAGGAACATCCTGGGAGAAAGCCATTTTGAAACCAGAACTTGGAGCAGACGCCAGCCATGTGCCTTCCTAGCTAACAGAGGTTTTCCAGATGCCATTGACTATCCTTCCGTGAAGGTACCCAATTGTTGATGCCTTGCCTTGGATGCTTTATGGCCTTAAGACCGTAACTTTGTAACCAAATAAACCCCCTTTATGAAAGCCATTCTATTTCTGGTATTTTGCATTCTGACAGCATTAGCAAACTGGAACAGACGCCTTTTTCCATCTTATTAAGATCTAGTCCTTATTGAAATTGCTGAGAATTAAATATTTATTACACTAAACCCAGTCCAGAGAGGTGGGGATTTAATTCCAACATAAACATCTTCATAATGATAATTCCAGAATTCTCGCCAGTTTCTTTTAGGTTCACCCCTTCTTAACTGATGAAATTTTCCAATTTTGAACTTTTATCCTTGTTGAAAACTAGTATAACTTGCCCCAGTAGTCATTTTTCCTTTTTGAACTTGTTTATATTTTCTACACATTCATTTCTAACTTGGTTTTCCAGTTTGCCAAAGTCAATTTGTTCATTTTGGAACAGCCAGATTACCATTGACTTTACTCATTTATTAATTCAGTTATCATTGACTTCCTTTTCCACAACTGATTTTCTTAGTCTTGCTAATTAAGGATTAATAAATGTTTATGTGTCCTAGCAGTGGATTGATAAAAAGAAAGCTCTGGTCTAGGAATTAAGAAAAGCCACTTTCTCTTCCATCTCTTGTCTTGATTGCCAGCCAACTTCATCTCCAAAACAGGAAAACTTATATTTGTAAAGTAATCTGGTATTTTTAAAAAGAGGGCCCAGGTTGGTATATACTATATATTTCATGGAGGATGTGAATATTTAACTTTTGACAAATAAGGTGGGACATTAGAATGCAGTATCTGAAACTTGAATAATTCTCATTTTAATGTCAACCACACTTATATGATGAGTTGAATTATGAGGTGTGATAGAAAAAAGAAAGTTTGCAACCAAAGTTATCACATTATATTTACCTGCAATTTGTTCTGCCTTCCCTTTGAATATTTGCTTTCTCCCCAGCCAATGTAGGATAGCAGGTAACTTTGAAAATAACAGTAGCTCCTTTCATTTACATATTGCAGCTTTCCAAAGTACTATTAAATACATGTGGTGTATTTAAATAAAGTTATATTTCACAGTAAACAATATGATCATTGTCTATGATTCTTTTACCATTTTACACCGTTTGAAAAGAGCCTTACAACTTACTATTCCACATGTGTTGTGAATATTGAGAGTCAGATGCTGTACTCTTATAAGGAAAACATAATCATACCTAGAATATATTTGTGATGGTTAGGTTCATGTGTCAACTTGGACAGGTGATGGTGTCCAGGTGTCTGGTCAAGCAAGCACTGGTCTAACCATTACTGCAAGGACATTTGTGGCTGGTTAATAAACCAGAAGGCTGGTTTATTAAATCATCAGTCAGTTGGCTGCAGCTGTGAGTAATTACATCAATGAAGAGCGTGTCCTCCACAATGAAAGAATCCAGTCAGCTGGATTTAATCCAATCAGTTGAAGACTCTTAAGTGAGAAAGTTAGAGGACCTTCACTTCTTCTTTGGCTAGCCAGGATCATACCATCTGCAAATAATGACAGTTTTGCTCCTTCCTTTCCAGTTTGGATACCTTTTATATCTTTCTCTTGGTGAATTGCTCTGGCTAGATCTTCTAGCACAATCTTGAGTAATAGAGGTGACAGTGGGCATCCCTGTCTCATTCCCAATCTTATGGAGAAGGCTTTCAGCCTCTCACCGTTGAGCACTATGCTGGCTGCGGGTTTTTCATATATGCCCTTTATCATATTGAGGAAGTTTCCTTCAATTCCTACCTTTTAGAATGTTTTTATCAAAAAAGGATGTTGCATTTTGTCAAATGCTTTTTCATTTGATTTTTCCCTTTTGATTTGTTAATGTGATGAATTACATTAATTGATTTTCTCATGTTGAACCACCCTTGCATGCCAGTAATGAACCCCACTTGGTCATGGTGTATAATTCTTTTAACGTGCTTTGGATTCGATTTGCAAGTATTTTGTTTAGGATTTTTGCATCTATATTCATTAGGGAGATTGGCCTATAGTTTTCCTTTTTTGTAGTGTTTTTATCTGGTTTTGGTATCAGAGTGATATTAGCTTCATAAAATGAGTTAAGTAGTGTTCCTTTTTCTTCAGTTTTTTGAGAGTTTGAGCAGGAATGTGTCAATTCTTTTTGGAAAGTTTGTAAAATTCCCCTGTGAAGCCATCTGGCCCTGGGCATTTATTTGTAGGTAGATTTTTGATGAGTGATTGGATCTCTTTGCTTGTGATTAGTTTGTTGAGGTCTTCTATTTCTTCTTGGGTCAATCTAGGTTGTTCATGTGTTTCCAGGAAATTGTTCATTTCGTCTGAATTGTCTAGCTTGTTGGCATACAGTTGTTCATAGTATCCATAGTATCCTCTTATGATAGCTGTTATTTCTTCGGGATCTTTAATAATTATCCTCTTCTCATTTCTGATTCTGTTTGTTTGGGTCTTCTCTCTTTTTGACTTTGTCAATCTAACTAAGAGTCTGTTAGTTCTTCTCCAAGAACTAATTTTTGGTTTTATTGATTCTCTCTATTGTTGTTTGTATTTCTTATTTTTTTTGTTCTCCAGCTCATTTATTTCTGCTTTAATCTTTGTTACTTTCTCTCATCTACTTGCTTTAGGGTTAGTTTGCTGATTATTCTCTGTCCTCTTCAGTTGTTCAGTTAGGTCTTTAGTTTTAGCTCTTTCTTGCTTTTTTGATATATGCATTTAGAGCTATAAATTTCTCCCTCAGCACTGCCTTCACTGCATCCCATAGGTTTTGATATGTTGTGTTCTCATTTCCATTAGTCTCTAGATATTTACCAATTTCTCTTGCAATTTCTTCTTTCACCCACTGGTTGTTCAGGAGTGTTTTGTTTAACCTCCATATATTTGTGAAAGATCTGGTTCTTTGGTCGTTGTTGATTTCTAGTTGCATTCCACAGTGGTCAAAGAATGTGTTTTGAATAATTTCAATCTTTTTAAATTTATGAAGGATTTTTGCATCTTGTTTTGGGCCCCAGCATATGATCTATCGTGGAAAATGTTCCATGGGCTCTAGAGAAGAATGTATATCCTGGTACTTTGGGATGTAACGATCTGTAAATGTCTGTTAAGTCTAATTCATTTATCATATGTTTAGGTTCTCTATTTCCTTATTGGTCCTCTGTCTAGTTGTTCTGTCTATTGAAGAGAATGGTGTATTGAGGTCTCCCATTATTGTAGACGTGTCTGTTGCTCCCTTCAGTTTAGCCAATGTTTGTCTCATGTATTTTGGAGCTCCTTGATTGGGTGCATAAGCATTTATAATTGTTATGAATTATCCCTTTTATTGATATATAGTGTCCTTCTTTGTCTCTTATGACATCTTTGCATTTAAAGTCTATTTTGTCCAATATTAATATAGCTACTCCAACTTTCTTTTAGTTGCAGTTTGCATAGAATATTTTTTTCCATCCTTTCACTTTCAGTCTCTTTGTGTCGCAGGGTCTAAGATGAGTGTCTTGTAAACAGCATTATCAATGGGTCATATCTTTAAATCCATTCTACCAGTCTTTATCTTTCAATTGGAGAGTTCAATACATTCACATTCAGAGTTGTTACTGTGAAGGGAGTTCTGGAACCAACCATCTTATCCTTTGGTTTTTAGTTGTCAGATCTATTTTTTCCCCTCTCTTTTTTTTTCCTTTAAGTTACCCTTACTAATAACTCTTCAGTTCTGTTGTCTCCTTCAGACCTCTCTGTCTCCTTTCTTTTTTTCTGAGCTGATAGAGCTCCCTTTTGTATTTCTTGTAGGGCCAGTCTCTTGTTAACAAATTTTCTCAGCGTTTGTGAAAATTTGAAACTCTTCCTCAATTTTGAAGGATAAAGAATTCTTGCCTGGCAGTTTTTCTCTTTCAAAATCTTAAACATGTCATACCACTGCCTTCTCACCTCCATGGTGCACACTGAGTAGTCAGTACTTAGTCTTATGTTGTTTCCCTTGTATGTGGTGAATCACTTCTCTCTTGCTGCTTTCAGTAGTTTCTCCTTCTCTTCAGCATTTGACAATTTAATCAGTATATGTCTTGAAGTAGGTTTGTTTGGGTTTATTCTATTTGGAGATTGTTGGGCATCTTTGATTTGCATATTTATGTCATTTAGGAGCTTTGGGAACTTTTCCTCCGCTTTGTCGTGAAACACTCTTCCTAGCTCTTTAACCTTCTCTTTTTTTTCAGAGACACCAATAATTCTTATATTTGTTCACTTCATGTTATTCATCATTTCTCTGAGATGCATTTCAAATTTTTCAATTTTTTTTCCTATGGGTTCTTTTGTGTGCTCGCATTCATTTTCGCTGTCCTCAAGGTCATTTATCCTTTCTTCTCCCTCTTCAAATCTGCTGTTGTATGTCTCTAGTATATTTTTAATTTTAGCCACAGTTGCTATTTTTTTATTTACTCCTTCAAGTTCTTCTTTATGCTCTTGTTGAGTCTTCTTCATGTCCTTTATGGTTTTCATGTCCTTTATGGCTTTAGCCATCTTGTTGACATTGTTTTGAAATTTGTTACTTCTTTAATTAATTGCTCCAAATATGGTGTCTCTTGAAGCTTTTTAATTCATTCATTTGGCTTATCCATATCTTCTCGATCCTTCAAGTGCTTTATAATTTTCTGTTGGCTTCAGGGCATTTGCTTGTCTTGATAAGATTATTTTGGGAAGTGCAAAATTACTTGAGCATTTATATATAATTTGGTTTGCTGGAGTACAGTTTCTCAATCCTACCAGCAGGTGGCACTCTTGAAGTACAGCTTGCAGGATGCTGTTTCCCTAACCTACCAGCAGGTGGTGCTGTCAAGTAGGTCTTCCCCCAAACTTCTCCTGTGCAGTGGGCAGAGTCCAAACCAGATGGGGAACCAATCAGTACACCAGTTCTCCATGTGAGCTGGGGAATGCTTGTGCTGCAGCTGCAATACAGGCCCTGAGCAAGGAGGCAGGGAGTCTTACCAAGGGCACCCCACAGATGGAACTTGGGCCCTGCCTGCTGGCTCTCCGCCTGCCTTGTGCCCGTGAGTGTCTGGGGTGTCAGAGGTGCTCCTGATTGCCAGTTTGGCACCTTTCCCTTCCCCGGTTTTCACCGTTGCATACCCCTCAACAAATTCATGGGGGGAGACAAATGCTGCCTGCCAGGTTCCCTCACAGGAGCTCCCCACTGTCTGACTATGGAGGATCACCTCCCAGTAAACGGTAAAGGTAGGTGCATGGGACTGGACAGCCGCGGCTTACTCCCTTGCCCAACAGCGGTTTTGCTGGTGCCAGCTGGGAGATGGTCCCATGGGAACACACTGACCGCATCCCTCTAGCTTCCATCTCTCCTGTTTTTGTCTGTGTCCCCTCCACGTAGTGTGGGGGATCTTCTATGGCTGGTCACACCCCAAAACCACGGTCCCTTGTGTATTCCGCCCCTTTCCAGTTACTCTCATAGAGGAAAAGCCCGTTTTTCCTTGCCTATTCCACCATCTTTCCCAAAGTCCAAAACCACATTTTAAATAAGAAAAAATTAAGAGGTCAAGCAATGTGTGTCATATTCTGGGAATCTCTATTGATGAGTATTTCCAAACTATCAGGGTCTTTCTTGTTTACTTCCCTTAACATACATAGGGAGCCCATAGTGCGCTGTTATTACCTAGATTATAGGTTGCAAAAATGCCCATTATCTGCCCTAAAATCACATAATTACATTTTCTTTGTTTTTGTTTCTTCTCACCTACCTTCCTCCCGTTTTTTTTTTTTTTTTTTTTTTTTTTGTTTTGTTTTTTTTTTTTTTTTTTTATATTAAAATTTTGAGCAGAAGGTCTGGTCAAAGTTGCTGATCTTGCCTAGTAGCTACTGAGTTTGACTTTGTTCCTTATTTTATTTGACTAGGATTTTCTCTGCCATAGGAAAATTACCATCGGAAGCTAAGACAACTCATGTTATTAGTAAGCATATGAATATGAAGGCATGTTTCATGAAACTGTTAAGTTAACATTAAAGAACAAAAACTGGAGAAAATTCAATAAAGAGAATATTGTATATACTTTTAATTTTCTTCCATTCTGTTTGCTTTCAGATTAGATTTTCAGCGATTATGATTCTTATAATTGATGATTCCATCACTTATTTTCATTCTTGACTAAATAAATGAAAGTGTGTACATGAAAGAATATTCTAAGGATTAGTTTTCACTCAGCATTTCATCTTCATTAATACTGCTTATCTTTTTTAATGCAATTTTATTGAGATATATTCACATACCATACAGTCTTCCAAAGTATACAGTCAGTTCTTCACAGTATCATCACACACAATCAAATTTTTTAACATTTTCATTACTCCAAAAAAAAAAAAAAGTAAAAAAGAACACCCAAAATATCCCATACCTCTCCTCCCTCCATTATTCATTTACTTTTGTCCCTGTTTTTCTACTCATCAGTCCATACACTGGATAGAGGGAATGTGAGCCACAGGGTTTTCACAATCACACAATCACACCATATAAGCTGTATGGTATACTATCGTCTTCAAGAATCAAGGATACTAGATTGAAGTTCAACATTTTCAGATATTTCCTTCTAGCTGTCGTAATACACTAAAAGCTGAAAGAGCTATCTGTATAGTGCATAAGAATAACCTCCAGAATGACCTCTCGATTCAATTTGAAATCTCTAAGCCATTGAAACTGTGTTTCATTTCTCTTCTTTTGGTCCAGAAGGCTTTCTCAATATTACAATGCTGAGTCTAGGCTCATCCCCAAGAGTCATGTCCCATATTGCCAGGGAGATTTACACCCCTGGGAGTCGTCCCACATATGGGGGAAGACTACCTACTGAGTTCGCTTAGAGAGGCCACATGTCAGCAACAAAAGAGGTTCTCTGGGGGTCACTCTTAGGCACAGTTATAAGCAGATTTAACATCTCCTTTGCAGTAACAAGCTTCATAAGGTCAAGCCCCAAGATCAACAGTTTGGCCTACTAAACTGGTAGTCCCCAGTGCTTGTGGGAATATCAGTAATTCCCCAAGTGGGGAACTTTAATATTTCCACATTTTCCCCCAGTCCCTGAATGGGGCTTTGCAAATACATTTTTATTCTCTGCCCAAATTACTCTTGGATGTATCAGGGCTTCACACTGACCTGTACAAACCAACCAGATTTCACTCCCTAGTCAAAGTTCCATGCAATTATGGTGTTTGATAAACTAACCATACAAGTTACATTAAATAGTGGGTTACAAAAAATATAGATTTTGCACCTAATAAATAACTCTTCCTTTGATTTCACACAGAAGTTGAAGTTTTAAAACATTGTCAGTATCATCCTTTACCCTTTTATCTGACTTACCTTAGTCCTAACCAAGTCCATTTTGTTCATATCTCTAATTGAAGTCTGATCTCTTTTTTCAGGCTCTTTAACATTTGCTGTATGGGGTAACGGTAACATTTCTAGCTCCCAGACTCTGACTCTGAGTCTTAGATGTCATACAGATACCCAAAGTTCCTGGGACCAGCCAGTTTATACACAAAGATCTCAGCATCTCAGAATTTAGATACAACCATTATAACTTAGTAGTAGATGTAACTGGTGTAAGAGCTTACAATCTAGGAACCTTTGCAATAAGCCTTCCCCGATAACCTATGATCTCAGAATCTGTGAATTCTCAGAGTTTGCACATTATAATTAGTCCATATTAGTGAAGCATTATAATGTTTTTCTTTTCATTTCTGGCATATTTTACTCAGCATACTGTCCTCACTGTCCATTCATCTCACAACTTCATTCCTTCTCATAGGAACTCAATAGTCCATTGTATGGAAACACCAGTTTGCCATTCCATTCATCAATCAATGTACCCTTAAACCACCTCCATCCACTGCAAATCGTGAATACTGCCACCATAAACCCCACTATGCAAATGTCCATTTGTGCCCCTCTTTTCAGTTCTTCTAAGTATATACCCAATAAGGGTTGCCAGCCCATATGGCAACCCCATGCTTAGCTTCCTGTGGAACCACCACACTTCCCTTCAAATGGACTGCACCATTCTACTTCCCCAACAGCAGTGATTAGGTACATCCCTTTCTCCACATTTTCTCCAGCACTTGTATCTCTCTGTTTATTTTTTAGACAGTTTTATTCACACACCATACAGTCCTTCCTAAGTAAACAATCAGTGGTTCCCTGTATAATCACACAATTATGCATTTACCACAACTATCTATATGAGGATATTTCCATTTCTTCCACAAAGAAAGAGGCAGAGATGAAAAAAGAAAAAGAAAGAAAAAAATGGCAACTAAAAAGCAACAAAAGGAAAAACAAAATTAAAATACAATAAAAATGTCAGACACCACCACCAACGTCAAGAATCCCATACTCCTCCCTTATATCCTCCTCTTATAGACATTTAGCTTTGGTATGTTGCCTTTGTTACAATTAATGGAAGCATATTACAATGTTACTGTTAACTATAAACTCTAGTTCGCTTTGACTGGATTTTTCCCCAATACCATCCCATTTTTAACACCTTGCAAAGTTGACATTTGTTCTCCCTAATGGAAAACCATTTTTATGTTTGTACATTTAATCATGGTCATTGAGCACTGTAGGTTTCACTATGTTATACCACCCCAATATTTATCTTCTATCTTTTCTTCTGGTGTCCTACATGCCCCTAACCCTCCTCTTTCAACCAAATTCACAGTCATCTTTGTTCAATCTACTTATAATATTTTGCTACCATTTCCCAATATTGTGCATTTTTGAATCTATGCAACCAATCCTATTGACCTGATCTCTGCCTTCTTTCTATCTCCTGGTATCTTCATTTCTACACTCTTCTCCAAACCTCTCTCTCTTGTCTTTTCCTATCTGTCTGTAGCACTCCCTTCAGTATTTCTTGTAGAGGAGGTCTCCTGTTAACAAACTCTCTCGGTGTCTGTAAATATTTAAAACTCTCCCTCATTTTTGAAGGACAGTTTTGCCAGATATAGGATTCTTGGCTAGCAGTTTTTCTCTTAAAGTATCTTGAATATATCATACTACTGCCTTCTCACCTCCACAGTTTCTACTGAGAAATCTGCACTTAGTCTTATGGAGCTTCTCTTGTATGTGATGGATTGCTTTTTCCTTGCTGCTTTCAGAATTCTCTCTTTGTCTTTGACATTTGACAATCTGATTAGTAATTGTTTTTTTCTTGTAGTAGTTCTGTTTGGATCAATTCTGTTTGGGGTATGCTGCGCTTCTTGGACAACAGTTGCAAAATTTTCATTGATTACTTCCTGTATTATTCTTTCTGCCCTTTTTCCCTTTTCTTCTCCTTTTGTCATTCAGTTCTCTGAGCTCCTGCTCATATTTTTCCATTCTTTTCCCTATCTGTTCTTTTTTGTGTAGGATTTCAGATGACCTGCCCTCTAGTTTGGTAATCCTTTCTTCTCCATCTCCAGTTCTGCTGTTGTATGTCTCCACTGTGTTTTTCATGTCATCTCTTGTGCCTTTTATTGCCATAAGTTCTGCTATTTGTTTTTTCAAGTTTACGAATTCTTCCTTATGATCACCCAGTGTCTTCTTTATATCCTTCATCTCTTTTGTCACATTTTCTTTCAACTTGTTGATTTGATTTAGAAGATTTGTTTGAACATCTTTAATTAGTTGTTTCAACTCTTGAATCTCAGTTGAGGTGTTCATTTGTTCCTTTGACTTGGCCATATCTTCATGTTTCCTGATGTGACTCTTGATTTTTTGCTGTCTAGGTATCTGATTTTCTTGATTAGTTTATTCTGGAGGTGGTTTTTTCTCTTTTGCCTTGGGTTTTCTTGGTTTCCTTTGATCTTTATATTTCTTTGTTTCTATCGCTGACCAGTTGTCAGTATTCCCTTGCACTTTCTAGACTGTCCAGCAGGTGGTACTGTTTAGTGACTTATACGTCCTCAGATGCTGCTTTGCTTACGAGCACAGGCTGCATCTACACAGGGTAGCTGAAAATGTGGGATTTATATGCTCTTAACTTTGCCAGTCAAAATCTGGCTCGATTTGGGGCTCCACCTGTAAGGCAAGAAAATAACTGCCAACTGCTGCTTCCCTCAAGGGTGGAGGAAGGGCTTTCAGACCCAGGACTGGAAACACAGTCTCTGTCAACATTTTCTCTGTCTCTTTGTCCCCTACTAACCTTGGCCTTGCAATGTTCTCCCCTGTCCCCCAGTCTTCAAACAGTGAGGTATGTCTCACTGCTGTGAGAGATTTTTAAATCTGAGTCCCCAGTGGGAGGGTTCTGCTGAATCTGTGCCTTTGCCACACTGAGCCCGAGTGAAGGGGAGGGGAGAGGATCGGCTGGTCTGGGATGGAAGATTCCTACCTGGTATTTCTTCTCTTTCTTCAAGTCAGCATCTTCAGGGTCCTTCTTTAGTCCATATCCTCCTCCAGAGTTTCAAACAATTCAGAATTGTCCTTTATTTTGTTGAATCTCTGGAGAGGGGTTTTCAGTAGCTGTTTACATCACCTTGTTGATCTTCATTCCTTTTATGGTTGAATAATTTTCCATTGTATGGATATAATGCTCTTCGTGTATGCATTCATTACTTGATGGACATTTGGGGTTGATTCCATCTTCTGGCAATTGTAAATAATGCCGCTATGAATATTAGGGGAAAATATCTATTTGAGTCCCTCCTTTCATTTATTTTTGGGTATATACCTACATGTGGGATTGCCAGGTTATATGATAATTCTGTATTTAACACCAAACTGTTTTCCTCATAGCAGCACCATTTAAGCTTCCCTCCAACAATGTTTAAGGGTTCCTATTTCTCCATTTCCTTACCAACACTTGTTCTTTAATTTTTTGAAAAAATAGTAACCATTCTAGTGAGGGTGAAATGGTACATCATTGTGATTTGGATTTGCATTTCTCTAATGGCTAATGATATTGACAATTTTATGTCATTGACCACTTGTATGTCTACTTTGGAGGAATCAGTTCCTTTGCCCATTTTTTAATTGGCTTATTTGCCTTTCTGTTGCATTATATTAGTTCTTTATGTAGTCTGGATATTAACCCTTATCAGATATATGATTTCCAAGTATTTTTTCCCATTTTGAAGGTTGTCTTTTTACTTTCTCTCTTCACATCTGTCAGTATCTTCTTATATTTTGGGGCTCTGACATTAGGTACATATATATTTATAATTGTTATGTTTTGTTAAGTGACCTCTTATTGGTATATGGTGTCTTCTTTGTCCCTTAGAACAGTTTTGACTTCAAGTCTATTTTATCTAGTATTAGTATAGCTACCCCAGCTCTCCTTTTGCCATTATTTGCATAGAATATTCTTTCCTATCTTTCATTTTCAGGATAAAATTCAGATATCTTAGCATGTCATTGAAGGTTCTTCATAATCTGGCCCTCCCTATTGTTCACCAATTGCTGGCCTTAGTATCCCACTTTCACCCTTCTTCCTTATCTCTCTCCTTCCTTTCCCCCCTCACTTCTCTCTCTCTTTCTCTTTTCTCTCTGTTTCTCTCCAAACATACATACACTTACTCTGTATTCCTGTTGGTGATTTAGTCATGCACCCCACAAAAGACATGTTCAATCTTACTTTGTATTTCTGTGGGCATGGACCCATTTATTAATGTATCTTTGTGTATGTTTAGGTGATTCATGGTGTGGACTCATTTGTAAGTGGAATCTTCAAAGATCCTGTTGAGGGGTTGCCAAATTGATTCAGGTGAATCACATATGTCACCAGAAGTTAAGTTGGAGGTTAAAATATGGGAATGTATAAAACAGTGAAACTGGTGGTGGACAATGTCCGTGATTAACTAGAGCAAATGTATGACACTATAACTAGAAGTTAATAATAGAGTGGTATATAGGGGATGTGCCAGTTTGAATGTATTATGTCCCCCCAAATCCCATTATCTTAGGTGTGATCTTGTGTGGGCAGACCTATCAGTGTTAATTAGATTGTAATTCTCTGAATGTTTCCATGGAAATGTGCCCCACCCAACTGTGGATGATAACTCTGATTGGATAATCTCCATGGAGGTGTTGGCCTTCCCATTCAGGGTGGGTCTCAATTAAATTACTGGAGCCATATAATTGAGATGACAAACAGAAGGAACTCAGTGCAGCTGAGAGTGGCATTTTGAGGAGGAGCTACAGCCAAGAGGGACACTTTGAAAAACGCACTGGAACTGAGAAAGGAGCTTCAGCTTACAGAGACATTTTGGAGACAGCCTTTGAAAGCAGACTTTTGCTCTGGAGAAACTAAGAGAGGACAAACGCCCCAAGAGCAACTGAGAGTGACATTTTTGAGGAGCTGAAACCTAGAGAGGAACATCCTGGGAGAAAGCCATTTTGAAACCAGTACTCTGGAGCAGACACCAGCTAACAGAGGTTTTCCTGACACCATTGGCCATCCTCCAGTGAAGGTACCCGATTGCTGATGTGTTACCTTGGACACTTTACGGCCTTAAGACTGTAACTTTGTAACCAAATAAACCCCTTTTATAAAAGCCAATCCACCTCTGGTGTTTTGCATTCCAGCAGCATTAGCAAACTAGAACGGGAAAATATACCTATCACAAGCTATGTACTACAGTTAGTAGTATTTTAACATTCTTTTATCAACAGTAACAAATATACTATACCAGTACTATGAATCATTAATGGAGGGTGTGGTTAGGGTATGGGAGGATTTGAGGTTTTTTTTTTTTTGTCTTTATATCTTTTCTGGAGTAATGAAAATGTTCTGAAAATTAAAAAAAATTGCGGTGATGGATGCACAGCTGTATGATGGTGCCATGGGCAATTGATTGTGCCACTTTGGATCTCTGGATGATTGTATGGTCTGTAAACAATGTCAATAAAATTAAAAATATATATATCTATTTGGAATGCAAAAGATGCAATAAATATAATCATTTTTAATAGTGTCTTACATTTTCTTGGTACACATTTTGTTAATTTGGGGAAGCTTATATAGCCTGTGAGAGAGCTGTCTTCAATATACATACTTTATATTTGAGGAAACTGAACCTATAGGAAAGTCGTAATGTTTCTACTTCTACCAATAAATTAAAAGAAGCAAGATTTAAAACACTGGCTTCTTTTTTTTTTTTCCACTGGCTTCTTTTTGCCACCTAATACTGCCCTTCTGTATCTAACCTAGTTTTAGAAGGAGAAAAATATGAATAATTAAGATATAACAAAAGAGGATGTTAAAGCAATTCAGGCAAGATATAATGAATTAGGGTTATGTCACAGGTGGAAGCTGGAAAAATATTGAGGAGGTTGAATGAACAGAAGATTTAATGACATAGGGAGATAGGGGTTTGAAGAAAAGGGAGGAGTCAAAGATGATTTAAGCTGAAAGCTCCCCCAACTTTTGACCTCAGTTTTCTAGTGTGCTTGGTTTCCCTTTTAAAGAGATTCTGGAGAATAGTTTAATAATTCCCAGTGGAAGTAGATTATGAAAGTTGATACAGGGATATTTAAACCCTAGAGCCAGCAGCAGTGGTCTCAATCCTGATGTTTCAAGCAGTATCCTTTGTTTTATTACTTAGAAACAGTCTCTTCTGCTATATGACTAGGAACGCAACTCCCTTTTTATAGGATCATCATTTTCTATTATTTTCTTAGATGAACTATGCAGTCAACATAATACATAACCATGGTAAAATATCAAATGGTATAGAAGGGCTTATAAAGAAAAGCAACAATACCTCTTCCTTTTTTCACTCCAATCCCACCTTCTAGAGTGGAATATTTTTTTTCTTTTTGATGTTTCTTTCATCACTCTGAACTTTAGACTCATACTGTTATTTTTTTTACCCCTTGATTAAAACGTTTGAGATTTAGCTTACTTAAACTTTTGCGTTTCTTCCTTCACTCTTCCCCCCAGTTTTCATCGTATTATTTGTTTTCTTGTCTTTTTTATGCAATTTTATTGAGAAGTATTGACATACTAGATAATCATCCAAAGTGTACAATCAGTGGTTCATGGTATCATCATATAGTTGTACATTCACTACCACAATCAATTTTTGAACATTTTCATTACTCCAAAAAAAAAAAAAGATTAAAAATAAAAAAAGAACACCCAAAACATCCCATACCCCTTATCCCGCCCTTTTTTTTTTTCCTTTGTGTTCTTACTCATCTGTCCATACACTGGATGAAGGGAGTGTGAGACTCAAGGTTTTCACAATTACACAGTCGCACCATAAATGCTATATAGTTATACAATCATCTTCAAGAATCAAGGCTACTGGATTACAGTTCAACAGTTTCAGGTATTTCTTCTAGCTATTCTGATACACTAAAAACTAAAAGGGATATCTATGTAACACATAAGAATAACCTCCAGAATGACTTGACTGTATTTGAAATCTCTCAGCCACTGAAATTTTGTTTTGTTTCATTTCTCTTCCTTCTTTTGGTCCAAGAAGGCTTTCTCAATCCGACGATGCCAGGGCCATGCTCATTCCCAGGAGTCGTGTCCCACATTGCCAGGGAGATTTACACCCCTGGGAGTCATGTCCCACGGAGGGGGAAGGGTAGTGAGCTTATCTGCAGAGTTGGCTTAGAGAGAGAGGCCACCTCTGAGCAACAAAAGAAGTTCTCTGGGGGTGACTCTTGGGCATAATTGTAAGTAGGCTTTGCTTCTCCTTTGCAGGAATAAGTTTAAAAAGGGCAAGCCCCAAGGTCGAAGACTTGGCCTATTAAATTGGTAGTCCCCAATGCTTGCGAGAATATCAGGAATTCCCCAGGTGGGGATGTTTAATGTTTCCACATTTTTCCACAGTCCCTCAAGGGGGCTTTGTAAATACTTTTTTATTCTCTGCCCAAATTGCTCTGGGATGTTTCAGGGCATCACACTAACCTATACATCCAACAAGATCTCACTTCCTATTCAAGGTTCCATGTAATTATGGTATTTGAATAAACTGACCACCCAAGTAAAATTAGATAGTGTGCTACAGAAAATATAAATTTTGCACCAAATGAATGTCTCTTCCTTTGGTCTCACACAGAATTTGATGTTTAAAAACACAGTCAATATCATCCTTTACCCTTTAGTCTGATTTGCCTTAGTTGTAACTAATTGAAGTCATATCTCTAATTGAAGTCTGATCTCTTTTTCAGGTTTTTAAACCATTGCTGCTTGGGGTAATGCTGACTTTCCG
The DNA here is from genome assembly GCF_015220235.1 of Choloepus didactylus. NCBI lineage: Eukaryota > Metazoa > Chordata > Mammalia > Pilosa > Megalonychidae > Choloepus > Choloepus didactylus. The sequence goes on from NC_051314.1 coordinate 131,169,166, forward strand.
TAGCTTCAGAACTCTAGCTCTGAGTCTCAGGTGTCACACAGGTACCCAAAGTTCCAGGGACCGACCAGGTTATATACAGAAAGTTTAGCATCTCAGAATTTTGAAATAACCATAACAATTCAGGAATAGATGTGACTGCTGTAAGCACTTACAATCTAGGAGCCTTTACAATAAGCCTTCCCCGATAACCTATGCTTTCAGACTCAATTCTCAGAGTTTGCACATTAAAGATAATCCATATTAGTGAGGTGTTAAAATATTTGTCTTTTTGTTTCTGGCTTTTTTCACTCCGCCTACTGTCCTTAAGTGTGATTCACCTAGTCGTAGTATTATTTTAGTACTCTTATTTGTTACCTTTTAACTTTAAATCATGTGCTTCAAACTCAGATTTCTTTTCTGTTAGCTACTCATAGGAACTCTTTGACTAGCCACTGTGTAAAACAAGATTATCAATACCTCTATCCTTCCCTCCACTTCTCTTACTCTCTCCTCTTCTGTTCCTAAATTCTCACAGTTGAACTTTCATTTTTGGTTAATTCTTTAAATTTGAAGACTCTTTTTCTATTTTGGAAAATTAGCAATAATTATGTCTTCTTATTGTTTTTCCCCTATACTTTCTAGAGTTCTTTTCTTCTGCAGTTCCTAGGTGGCTTATATTGTAATTGCTCAGTCTTTGTTCCATGTCTTTTAATTTCTCATTTCTAGTTTGCATCTCTTATCTTTCTAGTCAGTTCTCTGAGTCTTTTTTCCATCTCATTTAATTTTTTTTCTATTTTTTAAATCTCTATATCTCTGTTTTGTGTTCTCAGTGAGTTCCTAGTACTGTTTGTCAATTCATTGATTCCCACTTCAGCTTTGTCATTTGGGATTTTAATTTCATTGACATATTTGGTAAACTTTTGAGATGTTTTCTGCCTGTACCTATTGGAGAGTATATGTATTGTCAGTTCAGCTTACTATATTTTTACAAACTTAAGAACTTATGTATGTGGCACATGTGGCAAAATGTTTAAATTAGTGGATCTGGTTATCTCAGGGGGATATGTTAGAGTTCTCTCTATAGGGTTTGTCTTAGTTTTACAACTCCCCTCTAAGTTTGAAATTATTTCAAAATAAAAAAGTTTAAAAACAAAAACAGAAACAATCTATCAATCATAAATAAAAAAATCTTATGTAACCTGAAGCACAGTTTAAGGAACAGTCAGTAACACCTCCCCTGAGTAACCACTATTCTGACTTCTAAAAGCATGTATTTAATTTACTTGCGTTTGTATGATATATACATGGAATTATACAGTAAGCACTCTTTTGCATCCGGGCTCTTTCACTCTGCATTGTTTGTGAGTTTTATTCAAGCTGTTATATGTAATTGTTTTTTTTAATCTCTTGCTACATAGTATTACATTGTGAATATACCACAATTCATCTATCGATTATCTATTTATTTATTCTACTGGTGATAGAGACATGGATTGTTAACAGGTTGAGGCACATCGTTGTGCTAGGAACATTTCCAGTTTAATGGTGCTTCCTGACCAGGGTGATAGAAGTTTGTCACAAAAATCCAGGCACAGAGACAGTAGATGACTTGGTTCTTGATTGTCTGTACCCTCTAGGGAGCAATTTACAACAGTGCAGGGGTGGGGAATCATAGCTTCTGGTTTTAAGCAGTGATCCTGGGTCCCATCCTGTATCTCCTGTAACATGCTTTTACTACCCATCATCCGCCTGGTGTCAAATTCCCAGCCATTCTAGCCTATTCTTTGCTCCATGGCCTGGCAGCCCAGGCTTCAGCCTTGCACATCACTTTGCAGCTCCTTTTACTCCTCCTCTAGTTCTGGGGGGCTCTCCTCAACTTTATCTTACAGTCCTTCTTTTGATTTTTTTTTATTTTGTTAATCAGTTTAATTTTAACTTTAGTGTAATTCAAATGTTATTTTTTTATGGCCTCTTGTTTTGTGACTGTAATATATTCCTGCATTTCTGAAAAAATTAACTAGATGCTTTTAAAAACTTTCTTCTGCTTCCTGAATTATTTCTTTCATCTCCAGTCTTGATTATTAGATCTATTTATTTTATCTTTTGTTTTGGAGGCTTATACATATGTCTGATGATCCTTAATTGTCCATTCGAGTAGAACCAGGTTCTTTGTTGTTGGTGGCTGAATCAAGATTCTTTGGTGGTATTTAGATGTTTAGTTTACTTCCATGCTGGTCCTCTCATCTGAATGATGCACTAACTAGGAGCTTCATATACATAGGCAGAACTTATCAGCTGCCAGACTTTTAGGTTGGAGGCTTCCCCTGAACACAAGAATGGAGAATTTACTCTGGGATACCAACCCAGATATTAGCAGCCCCAGATCTCCCCAAGAAGTTTATTTTCTTTGTTTGCTTACTTGCTTGTTTGTTCTAGGTTATGAAAATATTAGGCTGCCTGTCCTGTGTAAAGGGATAAAAAAAGTGAGGGCTGATTGTTATAGCTGTTCAGCAGATAGACTTTCAATGGAACTCCTTGGTTTTGACTTTTCATCCCTACTCTCCACACACGCTGGTTTTGAGTCCTAATACTCTTTGGAGTTTTGCAGGAAAGATCAATACCCATCTCTACCTTAGCCCCATTCTGCATATATCCTGAACTATAGTTTCCCATGTTCTGTTCAGCTGTCAGCATACTGATTTTCGTGTTATTTCATCTAGACATCTGTTGAACTCTTTCATCTGCTACTGCCCCTCCTCCCAATGAATTCACTGTTTTCCTGTTTGTATTTCTTTAGAATAATTTTAATAAGCTCTCCATTGGATTGGAATAAGAGTTGAGGTTTAAGTGAGACAGTATTCGCCATTCTTAGAGTTAGAAGATGGGTGGGCATAGGAATGCTAACACCCCAGAATTTGTTCTGGTACCTCCACAAGCCTAATAACTGGCATATACTCCCAGGGAATATTGACTCATCCATTCACACAAGTGTTCTTTCTCACAGAGTGGAAAGATAGTCTTGGAAATCTCTGTCCCGCTCTGCTAACCTCAACAAAGATTCCACCCCCCTTCTTGCAACATGTAGAATAGGGACTGACATCTGTTAGGTTCTCAGATACTGATTGGCCAGCTGGCCAGTGAACTGCGTATATGATACGTAGGACAGACGTAAGCTAACTTTAGTTACTTCCTATTGAGATGTATGCTATGCATGTGGGTTTTAACTGCTTTGCATTTATTGGTCAGACGTGAAGGTCACATCTTTAGATAAAAAGTAAACCCACAATCGTTGATTTCTGCCTCATTAATGATTGAAAATGGGTTTCTGTACTTGCAGATTCCTAAAGCCTTAGTCTATTAAGTGCCTCTTTTTAATTCTCATTTTCCTCCATGATATAAGCTATTGTTTCCCTTTCCCCTATTGACTCCTCACATTTCAGTATGATTGTCCTGAGAGTAGTGAATTGCATGAAATTCTGAAACTTGCTTGTCTGGGACCTGCACAGATTTTGCCTGTTTTACAAATGTGGTAGGTGATCTCACTTTGTGTCTATAACACAGTTTCTGTGGGTCAGTATTTCTGCTAATAACTAAGGGAACTAAAGCTCTGTTTCCATATTATAGCCACATGAGATAGAATTTGGGGATCAAATGAGTTCCCAGAGATATAAAATGTATCTCGGATATATAAATTTCCTACTCAAGAAATTGAGTTATACGTAACATATTCAGGCATTAAAACTATAGAGTGTCTACTATATGTCAGGCCTTCGTCTAGAATAGATTTTAATAGACTGGCATACTTTAGATAAATTCTGTTGACAGGTTTGATTCTGAATCACTTCAGATGGATATTCAAAACTTTGAACTTTAGAAAAATATAAGAATATTTCACAGATTGATAAATTGTGCCAGTTACTCCTCTGTTTGGGAATTCATAGATGAAAAGCCATGGTTTTTACCTTCCCTGATTTGTGGAGAAATACACAAAAACAGGAAATTATGATGTACTGTGTTAGAAGATATAAAGTAAGTATGAAAAGGGTCAAATGGAAGCATGAAGAGAAGGACCAAACACTACCAAGAATGTAAAGGCAAGATTCATAGAACTCTTCAGCTGTCTCTTAAAGGAGAAATTAGAAAAGAGAGCATTGAAAGTGTTCTTGGCATTTGGAAAGTTACACAGATGTGAAATATTAAGGTATATTTAAGGAACTGTAAGAAGTTTAGTATTTCTGGAGCAAAGAATGTTTGAGGAGAATTCTGAGTGTTAAAACTGGAAAGGCCTTGTTGTGCCTTGCCACTGATTGAGATTTTTATTCTACCAGCATAGGGAAAAGGGAAGTAACATGATCCAGTTGTCATTGCAGAAAGATAATGCTGACTCTGTTAAAGATTGATTGGAATCGGGGGAGACTAGAGTAGAAGACCAGTAAAGAATCTATTCCCTGAGTCCAGAGAAGAATACTCTCAAAATTTGAGAATTAAGCACACTCTGTAGAATGCTCATGAAATAAATACAAATATCTGTGTTATCTTTCTTTTTTACCTGTCACTCATGCTGTCCCCACAACTCCCTCCAGCCCCTAAACTAATCAGTCCTGGCACTAGGCAGCTCTGAAATGTTTATTAAGAAAATAGCCCTGTTTTGACAGACAGGAGTTAGAACACCTGGATTTAAAGCAGACTTTACAGCTCTTCTGGGGATCTTTCATGCAGAGCCCTATGCAAACCAGCTTCATAAGCAAATGACTTTTTTTTTGTCATTATAGACTCCATCCTTCAAAAGAGTGTTCTATTTGTTGCAGCTAGTATTTCCCCCTTTTACCAGTATCGCTGAGTCTAAAATATTTCATGGGGCCTTCAAATTATAAGACCTTTGGTACTAATCTTTGTATTAGTTTCAGAGCTCTGCTGCTCATTATACCAGGATGACAATATCCCATTCCATCATCATGCTGCTGCTTTCACCATAAATCCTGTGAGCTACACAGGGAACACTGTATTTAGCACAAAAACTCTGTCTGTTCTTCCTTGAAGCAGTTTCTCTTGTAATTTAAGAGTTTAGTTATCTTCATATTGTTATTGGAGTCTTTTTTTTTCTTTTCAGTAGTTTGTGGCTGTTATTTGCTTACCATTTTCATCACTCAATCAATACCTACCCTTTCTGTCCTCTGTGTATGAACATGTGTGTCATGTATCTTCATCCTCTCCCTTCTCAACTAAGTCTAAAGTGCTTTTATTTTATTCTCTATAGAACTAGGAGGGATTAGCATACCATGTAATTCCTTTTACTGTGCAGCTTCCCTTTGATGCTTCTAAACTGTATGCTGAAGTAAACTATGTTCTGAGATATTATAACTTTCATATGTAAAAGCATTTTCATAATTGTTTATAAATAAAGCATCTAACTATGTGAAAATCATTTCATAGGGCTGAAAAGGGTATCAGGTTTTAGAGGGAGGTATTTTTTTAAAAATATATCTGATCCAGTCCTGTGGTAGTTGGTTTCCTTTACTAACCATGACCTTTACTTTGAGCATGTAATAGATTCTTTCAACATCTAAATTGGAGAAAGGGGAATTTTCATATACTTTGAATCCAATATTCTTTTTGCATTGAATCAAGAAGATGTTAATCTTCTGAGGAGCATGTGGAACCACATGAAAGTTTGTATTGTTAAACCCCTTATAGTTCAATGCATTTTGGTCATCATGTTTTCACAAAACTTAGTCTCTTACGTATTGGGAAGGAAATTCTGAAATCTACCACCTTTTGGCAAAATTTCCCTATTTATTTTTAATGGTTAAGGGGGTGCTATATATATCAGAACCAGGGTGCTGCAGCATACTGCAATATCACAAATAGGTTTGAAATGTGCACAAAGATTAGCCTTATCTTTTTATTTCAGTATGCCAAACAAATATTATCATTTTTTATGGGTTCAGTGATGTCAAAATGGGATACACTAATCTAAACTCCAGGCTTTGTTTTTTCAACACCACCAAAAAATTTGTTTTGGATATGGATTCCCAAGAATATATTCTCTGCATCTTTATAGCCTATTCCTTTTCTAGGGATGAAAACTTTGGGTCTGGAGTTAAAATAATTAAAATAGGAGTTGAGAATTATCATTACTGCTTCTGCAAATTCTTGTTTATTAAATTTGTATTTTTAAGTGTTTTTGTGATGTGGTTATATTGAAAATTTAGTACATCTGTTTATTCAACAAATGTTTATTGAATACCTCCTATTTTAGGTGCTAAGGACAGACATATAAGCAAATATATTAAAGTATGAGCAAGTGCAAAAATGGAAGCATGTACATAAGGCTACTGTGTATAGCCACACTGTGCCATTCATACATCGGCTACTACTCAAATTGTGCTGGGCAGCTGGCCCTGCAAGTATCAGGTATAATGGTGGCTGAGAATTCTGGCCATGGTCAAAGTATAACTAAGACATAAAGGAGATAGGAAGCAATGATCAGGGACAGCTTCTAGGAGGATGTGATATCAGACAAGGATTTTGAAAACTGGATAGCAATTGATAAGAAGTGGAATCAAAGTAATTCAGTACTATTGAAGTGTGAAATAATGGATAATGGCAGAATTTAATACTAGAGAGGGATGATCACAGATCGTGAAGGGTCTTATGTACCATTCTAAGGAACTTGGCTTTTATCCAGTATATTAGTTACCTATTGCTTCATAACAAATTACCCCAACTTAGTGGCCTAAAACAATAATTATTATTTCACACTTGCTGCTGGTCAGGAATTCTGGAGTCACTTAGCTGGGTGCTTCTGGCTCAGGATCTCTCATGAAGTTGCAGTTAAGGTGTCAGCTGTGGCTGCAGTCATATGAAGCTTGACTGCAGCTGAAGGAGCTATGCCCAGGTGGCTCACTCAAATGGCTGTTGACAAGAGTCCTCAGTTCCTCAATGGCTGTTGTTCACTATGTGGGCTCTCTGTGGAGTTGCTCACAGCATGGCAGCTGGCTTCCCACAGAGCAAGTGATCTAAGATTGAGAGAGCACCATAGTGTCTTTTATAACCTGACCTTGAAAGTGATATATATCACTTCTGCCACATTCTGTTGGTTACACAGACTAATGCTGGTATGATGTAGGAAGGGACTACAAAATGGTGTGAATACCATGAGGAAGGGACTCACTGGGGGCTATCTTGGTGACTGGTTACCCCTCCTGGAAGTGAAAAAGCACTATTAAGTGTTTTGAGCACAGAAGTGGTTTTCATATTTGCATTTCAGATATATAATTCTGGAGACAGTGTGGAGAATGAGATTTAGAGGGCAAGTTTAGAATCAAGGAAACACTGGAGTGATCTAGAGTTGTTGAGATCCTGAACTAAGACAGTTATTGGTTATTGATTGGATCTACTGGGTTCAGAAATAGAGGTGTTAAGGATGACTGTTTGGTATCTTTGAGTTAAACAACTAGGTAAAAGCTGATGTTGTCCACTGAGATGTGGAGCATTTAGATAGAACTATCCGGTAGGCTATTAGGTAAGTATAGGTCTGAAGCTCAAACAAAAGGGAGGGATTATAGTATAGATTGAGAAGCAAAGAGGGCCTAAGGTGGAACACTGGGGAATTTTAAAGGGTGGGGGAGGAGAACAGATCCAGCAAAAGAGACAGAGAAGAAATAATCTGCATTAGTAAACCAGGAATGTGTGATTTCACAGAAGCCAAGGGAGGATAGACTGTCAAGAAGATAAGGAACTATGGTTAAACTAATCATAAAATGAAAAGCTCAGTGAAGCTCCAAAGTATAGTTTGAAAAGCCTAAACTATATGCTTTAATTTAGTGAGTTAGCATAGTCACACTAAACCTAATGTAAGGTAAAACATGAATAATGTTTTCCGAGGTAGTATTGATAGGGCCTAATGATCTCCTTCCCATTGCCCCTCCCAAAACATACATGCCGATACATGCATACACACACAGAACCCACATAACTATATAAGACAAAATTAGCTTCTGCTCCACCCTTCCACATCTTACTATAATGGACTATGACAGAGGTCAGCAAATTTTTTCTGTAAAGGGCCAGATAGAGAACATTTTAGGCAGTCTGTCACAACTACTCAACTCTGACATTGTAGTGTATAAGCAGCCATAGACAATGCACAAGTTAACGCTCATGGCTGTGTTCCAATACAACTTTACTTAAAAAAAGCAGGTGACAGCTAATTTGGCCTGTGGACCGTGGTTTGCAGAACCCTGGACTATCACTTCCTGCATGCAGAGATTGCGTCTTTTTCGTCTTTTATCAGTAGTGTCTCACGCTTTTTAGCTGTTTTATTGAGGATATAGAGAAGTTCAACATATCCAAATGAAATTTAAGAATTTGGATCTTTCCTTTTTCACTTGTATATTTGGTTTTTGTAATCTTTTTAATGTTTATATATTTATGTACATTTTTGTTGCAAATATAGAGGAACAATGATGTCTGAAGATCACAAGATTAAAAAGAAAATGTTGATTTTACATAAAATTCTGAATTAAGGAAAAGATAAAATATTTTTTCCATTAAAACTTGAATGACTTTAAACTTCTCCTTCATATAATTTTGAAAAATATAATTTCTAAAAAGCCAGTGTTCATGGTACCCATAGCATTTTTATGTTGTATCTTTACACATCTCTAAAAGCCTTAGATTTTACACAGTACTGGCTTAGCTTAGTGGCAAGTAGTGATGAGTGGCCTGGGTGGGAAATAGGCCTAGTTGGCAAAGTAAGTTCAACTTCCTCTCTTGCTGTATATATTGAACTGTACTATAGAAAGCACTAATCCTGGAGAGAATATCCTAAGGGTTTTCCTTAGGAAAATACCTTTTCATTATTTTACCTTACATTTCTTCAGGGATGTTTACAAATATTTATTAATCTTCATAGTATCTTTCATACAGATCAATCTGTAGTCCCTGTGTTTTACAAAGGGGGCAACTGAGGTGAAAAAATATGATAAGCATCAAAAGGGATCAGTCTTTCATGACAAGAAGAATCTTCATGTTTCCATTAAAAACTTAACACAGCTCATCTTAGGCTAATAAAGAATAAGAAGTATAGATAAAGGATGTAATGAGAAATTTGAGCAACTATGGCCCACCCCAAAAACTGATAATCCTTCTTTCCTTTCTAGGAGAATCCCTCACTGACCCTAATAGAATAAAGTAGATACTATAGTCATTTACCATAGCGTATGGGAAATAGAGTGCGATGTGACGTTTGTTTATTTAGGAGATGGTTGGTTTTGAGGTTTTTGTTGTTTGTTTTTAGAATTTGGGCCAGGATCAATTGAAGGTGGTATTTTATAGTCCAAGAAGGTGTTTACAAATTGAGACCAACAAATGATTTATCTGTGTCAAGACTCACTCTTGGCAATTTTCAAATGTACCTTCTTAAAATATGTCATTGAAATACTAGGACATATTTTAGTATCAGGTACTTTTTTTACTTTTTCAAAGTGTGTTTAACTTACTAGTGAATTTTAATGCACCGAAATCAAAGTTAACTACCTTGAAAAGGGAAATTGAGATAATGTAGTAGTTTTTGTATAGAGAAATTCTGTAAAACTCAGATATGTCTGTTTTGATGTATGTCCTATAAAATACTCAATAAATTTTGTGATTGGTATCAATTTTCATATCAGCCTCGTAAAGTATCCTTTTGCTGCCAGGTATAGGAAGACAAGGCTTATCTGGAAATGACCTTTAATTTTTTTTTTTTTTAATGCTGGTTTTTCATATTTCTCTCCAGTTCCTCTAAAGTGTGATTCATTTTACTGTGCAGCATTTGTGTACACTGCTGGGCAGGTTACAAACGCTGGTGGCGTTTCCTAGTGAGAACCAACTTCATGGTCAAGGTTACTGATCTGCCACTGCCGCCTCTTGGTTGAAATTCTTCTCCTAGCAAGATACAGATGCAAGAAGTGAGCCAGAGGTCATTAAGAAGAGCCTGTCTGCCTCTCTTGTTTCCAAGAGTTTTAATATTTTTAATTAAAGAAATTTTATTATTGAATTCTTTCTAGGAAACTTGTTGGACTAGATGGTCAGTGATGACAAATCACCCTAAGGGAAAAGGTGTATAACTTATATATACATATAATGTAAAAATGTATGTCTCACAATATAAGATTATATTTCCTACTCAGGACTTTCAAAGATTTATGTACTATAAGATATAAAGGAGATCACATTGTCGTCTAAATGTAGATTTTTTTGGTAGTTGCTGAGAATTCCCATAGTTGTTCATTCTTTTGCTCCAAGGTTTCCACAAGCAAAAGCATAAAACAATGTTAGCATGTGACTGGCCTTTGGCTTGGAGACTAAAGTAAATCCATAAAATGAGATTGTTTAGGATTAATAACTTTGTCTAGCTAAAAACTCTTTGGGAGTTTGGCTTATGAGTCCTATTTCATACCTAGGAATGTAGGTTTTAGCAGCTTTAAGCATTTTATTCAGGCAAAGACTTGAGAACATAAAAGATAACTTGGTGATTATACTTACATCTTAAAGTAAAATGCCCTTGGGAGTTCAACAAACCTATAACCTTTAAAACTGGTTACATTTCCAGTTTTCCTAAACAAGAGTGTGGAGCAATCTTGGTTTAAAGTATATGTAAGATGTACCTAATCTTGGTTTAAAGTATATGTAACATGTATATAACTGGCACTAACTGCTGCGTAAGTCTCCAAGCCCTGAAAATGCCCTAGCAATTTTACTTCGAGAATCACTCTAGTTAGTGCTTCCTGTTGGGTTATCTAGAGGGAAACCAGGTTCACAGTCCTTTGCTTTCTTATTTTGGCACCATAAAGGACTCTTTTTGGTTTGTGAGTTTTGTGTACTAGGAGAAGGACTGAAAGGGAAATTTGACATGGGGCATATTATTTTCTTGAGTAGGTATATGAAGTCAGGGAAAAAACAGAGGACAGTGGACATAGAGGATGGGATTATTGCAGTAATTTTTTTTTCTATAGTCCAGTCACCATAATAATTCACCCAGAAGGGGCTCATTTTTGAATTTACTATGTAGTGTCAAAAGGAGCAGGCTGAGGCAAGTGCTGGCAGGTACTGAGAAACAGGAAACAGTGGTGGGTTGAGAACTATTGTATTTTCAAGTGGTTCCAGGGCTGTCCAGGTGTCTTGATTTAAAGACTGCTTCTTGAGTCAGGAAATTGTATCTTGTTCTGAGGTTCACTGTAATAAAGTACACAGTCCTAAGGGATGGTGCTGCTGGCTCCATGAATCACTTTACAGGCTGACTGTACTGACCCATGCCCATGATTTATTTATGCCATACCACAGTAGGAATGGCAAATATGTAAGCCACACATGGTCTCTAGGATGGGCTTTTAACTGGGAAGCTGCCGTAAATCCATAAAGTTAGATACGACAGAGTCAGCAGCAGCCTGTGTCGTATCCAAGAGATCTCTTCCTATATTATAGGGATATATAGTTCTCAAGCTGGTTTAGTTCAGCATCATGCTTGGAATGTGTCCTTGTGCTTTTTTGTCTATCCAGTCTCTGATCCATTGCTTAAAAATCTAAAAAATAGTCTGAAACTTAGTCTAGTACTGTTGTCATCAATATTTTCTCTTGGATTTATTTCTGTAAAGTGAAAATGACTTGAATATTTTAGATTGTTGCCTATATACTTTTCAAGCAGTTTCATTTTTTGGAAATCACTGCACTGGACTACAAAGCCAATGATCAGTCATCCTCTTTTGTGTCTGAGCTAATGATTGCCAACATTACAATAAGATTAGAATTCTATTCAACTTTTTGGACTTTAAGAGACTCTGTTAGTATTGCCCTTAGGAGTTATTTGGGGTAGTCAAATTTTGAGCCAAAATAGACAACATGATAAATTAATTTTCATTTTAGCCTGAATGGAATAGTCTATTTTGTTTTTTACTTAAACTTTTATTTTGAGGTAATTGTAGATTCACAGAGAGTTGTAAGAAATGACACAGAGCTATCCCATGTACCTTTTACCCAGTTTCCCCCAATGGTAACATCTTGTAAAACCAAGATGTAATCTTGTCTACCAACCATATCACAGCCAGGATCTTGACAGTGATAGAGCCAAGATGCAGAACATCTCTATTACCCCAGCTGATCCCTCATGTTGCCCTCTCACCCCACCCCCTTGTCCCTTGGCAACCACAAATCTGCTCTCCATTTCTGTAATTCTGTCATTTTGATAATATTAAATAAGTGGAATTACACAGTTCGTAACCTTTTGAGATTGACTTTTTTCCCTCTGCATAATTCTCTGGAGATTCATCTAGGTCATTGCATCTCTCAATAGTTTATTCCTTTTTATTGTTCAGTAATACTCTGTGGTATGGATATACCACAGTTTGTTTAACCGTTTTACCCACTGAAGGACATCTAGGTTGTTTCCATCTAGGTTGTCATGAATAAAGCTGCTTTAAGCATTTGTGTACAGGGTTTTGTGTGAATGTAAGTTTTCATTTCCCTGAGATTAATTCCCATGAATGCAGTTGTTGGGTTGTATGGTAGTAGTTGTATGTTTAATTTTTTGAAGAAACTGCCAAATTGTTTTCCAGAGTGGCTGTACTATTTTACATTCCCAACAGCAATGCCTGAGTGATCCCATTTCTCTGCATCCTTGCCAGCATTTGGTGGTGTTACTGTTTTTTATTTTAGCCATTCTAATAGTTGCATAGTGATACCTTGTGGTTTTAATTTGCATTTCCCTAATGTCTAATGACGGTGAATCTCTTTTCATGTGCTTTTTTTTTTTTTTTGCCATCTATACATCTGTTTCACTGAAATGTCTCTTCATGTCCTTTGCCCATTTTCTAATTGGATTGTTTCATTTTCACTGAATAGTAAAAATGGAGTTTTAAGAGTTCTTTATATATTGAAGATACTAATCCTTTGTCAGATATGTGGCTTGCAAATATTTTCTCCCGGTCTATAGATTTTCTTTTCATTCTTTTAACTAACTAGATATGAATTTAGCTATTTAAAATTTTTCAAACACATATGTTTTTATTAAAATAATTCTATGTTTTTCAGGAAAGAGCTCTAGAATACATAGACTTAACATGTTTAAATTAAATAATGTAATATATCTTCTTTTAGTGGAGGGAGTGACATTATTAATGAAAGAGGACCTGGGGACCTTGCAGATATACATGATTAACCAATTGAATTGGGGAGTATTTATTTTCCAGTTTTACATCATAAGTGTAATTCACAAATAACTTTTTAGAAGCAAACGACAGTTGCTCTTTTTACGTGGTTAAACAGTTACTAAATAAATCACTGCTTAGCATATACTGCCACCCAGGGCCCAAATCTCCATTAGGCTTTTCTTCAGTTTCATCCCAATACAACAAACTGAGATGTCCCATTCTCCCCAGAGCTTCAAAGGCCTCTAGCCTCTCCCACCTCATTGCCTCACAGGGCTCCTGGGACTTACCATGGCTCCATCCATCACTAAGACGTCATCATGCTACCCTGTTCAGTCACCTGATTTTTCAGGATAGCATTTCAGGATTGAGTCCATATCTTGGCTTTCTCGGTACTCAGTATGACCTTGTATGTTACATAGAAACATTTAATAAATGTTTACTGAATTGAACTGAACCAGCAGGGGCAAGAGGGGTTAGGAGACTGCCATTTGAAGTGTAAAGAATTAAAAAGGCACTGGCAAAGCAAAGGGCAGCAGCATGTATTTGGGGAACATGAGAAATTTCCAAATGACTGGCGCATCAAGCTGGAAAATTTAGGTTGGAGCCAAATTGTAAATGGTTTAAATGTCATGCTGTATAGTTTGTGAATTTATATACTTATCTTTTTCATAGAATGTTGAATTTTTATAGCTGAAATGTTCTTGGAATTCATCCAGAGAACACCAAATTGAGATTTCAAATAAGTTCTCACTGTCATACACCTTCAGTCTTAGACCCTTAAAGCAAGTGTCCTCAAGTATATACTTACACATGCACATACTGATTTACAGAACTTTGAGAAAATAATAATAATATAGTTAGATTTTTTTTTTGAGACTATAACACTTTTACTTTTTCTATTTCTTTCTGTTGTTTTCTTTTTATTTCTTTCAAAATATATACAATTAGGACTTCTTACATTCATGGTCTCCCATGTAAGACAATGTGTATTTACTCTAGAATAGGACTACTCTAAATTTGAATTATCATTTTTCTTTTTAAAATTTGGCCATTTTAGCAACTGGTACTTAATTTAATCTCTTAGTTTTTAATGTGATAAAATTCTAGGGCATGAGAAGCAGTCGAGTCTTCCTACCCAGAAGTATGTTTGGACAAGTCAAATGATGAACTTTCTAAATGAAGAGATAATGTTATGTTTTAATTTCTGTAAAATTTCCTAATACCCACCTAAGTGTGAAAGAACCATTAAGATCTTCATTTATTGTTTGTATTTTGTACTAATTGCTTAAGGTTTACTTTGTTCTACAAAATAATCATGGCAAGAGATCCAATATCTTAGAAGTTCATCAGCAAATCAGCCCATAATGCTAATTCATAAAGTCACCTGGCCCTACAGACTTTTATTCAGTGTACTTGGGCGTTGGAAAAAGCTAAATTAAGCCATAGCACCTTGGTAAAATTTTTGACAAGTAATTGTTTAGCGCTAAAGAGACAGTCATGAGGAAAAGTGATTAATTTCTTTATGTGACCTGAAGGAATGAACTATGGAGGTTACAAATAGACAGCAGTTAGAAATAAATTTCATTTTAAAATAGATCCTAAGAGTTATGTTATCAAAGTTGGTATAGGCTGCTTTGGGACAGCTCGAGTTCCATGTCATTAAATGTAAGCATAGGCTTGGAGAGCCACTTGGCAGGTATGTAGTAGAACAAAATCAAGCAATGATTTTTGTGAATGGATTTGATGGTCTGTAAGGCTTCTTTTTGTGTTTAGAGTTTATGATTCTAGTTTTGCTCTGTGTAAGCTGGAAAGACTAATTTATGATCTCTTTCCACTTCTTCACTGCCATTTACTCCTCAACCCTTTTCACAATGTAGCTTTCAATGTACTCTGACCACTGAAACTTTCTAAAAGATAAATCCAATGGAAATTTTGCATTCTTTGTCTTAACCTGTCTGTAAACACTTAAATGTGTTTGATCACTTTTTATTTCTTGAAACGTTTTCTTTGGCTTCCAGCGTACCGCTCTTGCCTTGTTTCTTTCTACCTCTAAGACTACTGTCCCTCAGTTCTTTACAGACTCTTCTTGCACGATTGCCATGTGCCCCTCCTCTGAGCTTGGCGGTGTCCTGCACTCCTGTGTCTCAGCTGACTTCTGTTGCTGATGATTCCCACCTCCACTCAGATCCTAGCCCAGGCCTGTCAATCCAGCTACCTAGTAGATATTTCCTTTGGATATTCCAAGACATCTCATTCATAGGGTTGAAAGGATTCGAGTTCTTAATCCATATAAAGTGCTCAGCAGAGTGTCTGGCTGTATAGTAATCAAGCTGTCAATGTTAATCGTGGTGAATTCTTAACCAGTCCTTTCTTACTGTTACCATTCTCTTGAGGAGAAACCATTGGCTTATCTTTAAATCACCACTTTCCAAATTATTTTCTTGGAATAGTAGTATCCCTCAAGGTGTTAGTTGGTGTTCCGAAATCTAGTAAAAGAAATGGGGTCCCGTGGGCCAAGTAAGTTTGGAAAATGCTTTATAACAGAGTTGGCTAACTTTTTCTGTAAAAGAGTTAGTTTTTGCAGGCTATTTGGTCTCTGCCACAACTACTCAGTTCTACTGTCGTAGCTCAAAAGCATCTGTGGACAATACATAAACAAACTGTATTCTCCTAAAATTTTATTTATGAACACTGAAATTGAATTTCATATAATTGTCACAAAACATTATTATAACATATTGTATCACGTTGCAAAGTATTCTTTTTATTCTTTTTTCAACCATTTAAAAATGTAAAAACTATTCTTAGCTTGTGGGCAGTACTTTGCCAACCCCTGCTTTAAAATATTGCCTCCTATTAAAGATGTGTAACATACACCATAAAAAACTATTGTAAGTTCTATAGTGGTGCTGTTAGGCACAATGTTCCTAAAGCTTATTTTACCTTGGAAATCTTTTTACATGAAACATTTATCAGTATAATATCTCTTGCTGTATCTCTGTGGAATGCACTTTGGGGAAATGCTGAACTGGAGAATAGCTAGCTATGTGAAAATTTTGGCCATAGAACAGACTGAAAATAACAAGCTTATGTGATGAAGTATCTTTCTTACTCTTGCTCTGATTAGCTGAACTAACTGGACACAGACAGAAGGACAGTTTGGAAAAGACAGTTCAACAAATCTTTTTTGAATTACCCCTGAAAGGAAGGCACCAACCAATTAGGCATTACAAATGAGTTGAAGATGTACGTGATGAAGTTCATACCATCAGTCAGCTTTTAGAAATGGGAAAAATGTGAACATTGCTATAACTTAACACAAAATAGAGGTTCTGTGAGAAAGTTAAAATATTCATTCAAGAGGAGAAAGAGACCTGGAGGCCATATCAAAATATAAGCTATGATAGATAACAGTTTTTGTGGTTTTAAAATCTTTGCTGTTCTTTTAAAAATACTTTTTAAAAAGCAGTTTAAAAGCTTAATTTTTTTAGTTTACATATAGTAAAATTGTAAAACTTGTTTTGAAATTATATTTTTAATTGTCATTTTCCTGTGTCTTTGAAAGGTAAGTGTGTGACTTAGTAGACAGCAAAGGGTTATTGCTTTCCTAATTTTGGGTCATATTTTCCCCACTAAATAAAGGCCATTGCTATGCAGAAAAACTTCAGATTAAAAAAAAAAACTTTATCAAGAGATTCCACATTTCCCATCCTTTTATGCCTGCTCTAACCATGTGCCCCTTATATAAAGGAAAAATGGGCATAGTAAGTATTCTTTCTAAATTATGCCTGGTGTTTGACCAGCAGCTAGAACCTGTGAGAAAATGCAGAGCAGACAGAATCATCCCAGCTGATAATAATAACTCATCCACCTAATGCAGGCATCGTTACTTGCCCATCCCTACAGAATTTCTCTCCCAGTTGTTTCATTCCAAACCTGTGTAGGAGAAGAGTTGGTCTTTTAATTTTCCCCAACAAATGGACAGCAGATGAATGATGGATTTGTTGCATCATAATTATAAAAAGGTAATAAATTACAGGGTTTGTTTTCACCCATTTTGGCTATCAGGTGTTTTTGGTAACCTCCAAGGTCTCAGCAGCCCCAGTGTCTTCAGTTCTCTCTCAGCACACCCGGACAGGCCTCATACACCACCACCACCACCACCCCACACTACTTTTATATGCTTCATCTACAGCTTGAAGAATATCTAAAATATTTATGCATTGGGACAGTGCCTACCCTTTTTTCAGGCAGCCTACCACAAATCCAAACATTAGATGATCTGTCTAATGTTGGCTGTTTTGTGAAATCAAGCCACAGTTAACTCTCGATTGTGCTAGAAAGTGGGGAAATGAGTGTCATGATACCACTGGCATTCTTCTAGCAAATGTCATAGCAAACAGACTTGGAATGCACTGAAAGTAAGAAAGAAAAGGCAAGCAAGCCCTCTCTGTAGCACAGTGTGGACAGCTGGTAAGGATGTGTTATCCATTTAGGACTGGAAAAGGTTAAGTAAACAGTGGGACAGTGACAAAGTGCAGGGATTAATTGCTTAAAGCATTCAATAATTCTTAGAGCAGACATCTAAATAAATGGAGCTGTTTGGGAGTTCGGGTTCTCAGAAACAATGTAAGAAAACTTTATTTTTCTTTGGAAACAGTTTTCCTAAGGAACGATGACAAGGTAAATGGTGTAGCCCAAACGTGTGCGATAACAGGTATACTTTATTTTGAAAGGACTCCATCTTCATATGGGAGGTTTATATTCTTAAATTTTCTGTTCTTGATATACTATCAAATATGAGGCAGAAAGGACATGCTATTGTGAAATAGTAAAGTCAAAATAGAAGAAAAGGCCAGTATAAATCTTTTTATACAGACCATTCCTAGATGTTACTGTGAACCCACCACTTAGCTTCATCTCTTGAGGCTTCTTGTGAGCTTCATACCCCAGTTCCCCTAACCCCCCAGATCTCCAACACAAGCATAATTCACTAGGAATTTTGATAGGATTTGAGTAAATCCCCCCAAAGAAAACGTTGGTTTGCCAGCTGTTTTTAAAGGCAGATATGTAGAAAGCAGAAGATCCTAAGATCACTTATCTTTTTTGTGATAGCCATTGCCATGAAGATAGGAAATTTGTCTTTGGAGGCATTATGAGATGTCCTCCTAAATTTTCCTTCAAATAATCTGTTACATAAAACCAACCCATAGTACTCATTTCTACATGATATTTCTAAATACAGTAATGGTCAATATTATGAATTTCTGCAATATCATCAGCCTTTAAGAGTTTAAAAATACTTTGATCTTTTTCACCATGGAATTGGAAGATTTGTATATACTTATTGTGTGTGCTTATTAGGAAAAGTAAATACAAAATGCTAAAAACCTAGTCTTGGCAAGGATGTTAGGAATCAGGGATACCTAATACATTACTAGCGGCCTTTTAAATTAGTTCATCTTCCTAGAAGATAGTGGGTCTCAAAATGACCTGGGGAGTTTATTAAAAGTATAGATGCTCATCTCCAGAAATTCAGATTCATTAGATCCGGAAAAGATTATATACTTCTATTTTTAATAATTTTCTTTTATGTTTAAGAAGCACTATTTTTAAAGCAAATTTGGTACAATTTAGTAAGCTATATGAGCTTTCACAGCCATTGACCTGGGTTGTGCAGGGTAAAGCTACTTCCCCCTCATAGGTGTCTCTCTGTAGGCACTTTGGATTGATTTTCATGTGCTAAGTCACTTAGAATTTCCTTTCCCATTTCCTCTTTATGTATTATATTTTGGCATAACATTATTTCTCCTTATATTGTCAAAGATAGAATTCAGGTTTTTTTTTTGTCCTAGTGGTTGGAAATGATTTTCTAGATGGGAGAGGGACTGAAAGGTCTTTGCTCTGCCATCTAGAAATCAGAAATCCCAATTTGTCATTAGCATTAATTTGTAGTCCTAAACATTTTGACCAGGAGGGGAAACAAGAAGGCATAACAGTTATAGGGAGAAGTAATGTTGATGAGACTTTTTTAAAAAGATATGCATCAATAATTGTAACATGGTGAGATCTGGAACAATCAATCAGATTAGATTAAATAAAGCACATTTTCTTTATTTTTATGAGTTCTCCCTGGAAATAAATAGACCCTAAGTAAAATCCAGGAATCAGTTTTACACTGTACAAAGATTTAGACAACTCACTCTAATGAATTATGACTGTGTTGAAAACAAAGTGTAAGAATCTTATTTAAATGATGCTGTTTTCCTTTCTGATATAATGTTTCACAATAAATTGTGGTGCACTGCATATTTTTTTTTCTATCAACTTGTTTTATTATTTTTTTAATTCATTTTATTGAGATATATTCACATACCATGCAGTCATACAAAACAAAGCGTACATTCGAATTAGTTGTACATTCATCACCAAAATCAATCCCTAACACCTTCATTACCACACACACAAAAATAACAAGAATAATAATTAGAGTGAAGAAGAGCAATTAAAGTAAAAACACTGGGTGCCTTTGTTTGTTTGTTTGTTTGTTTCCCCTATTTTTCTACTCATCCCTCCATAAACTAGACAAAGGGAAGTGTGGTCCATATGGCTTTCCCAATCACATTGTCACTCCTCATAAGCTACATTTTTATACAATCACCTTCAAGATTCATGGGTTCTGGGTTGTAGTTTGATAGTTTCAGGTATTTACTGCTAGCTACTCCAGTTCATTAGAACCTAAAAATGGTTGTCTATCTTGTGCGTAAGAGTGCCCACCAGAGTGACCTCTCAGCTCCTTTTGGAATCTCTCTGCCACTGTAGCTTATTTCATTTCCTTTCACATCCCCCTTTTGGTCAAGAAGTTGTTCTCCATCCCACAATGCTGGGTCTACATTCCTCCCCAGGAGTCATATTCCGTGTTGCCAGGGAGATTCACTCCCCTGGGTGTCTGGTCCCACGAAGTGGGGAGGGCAGGTACACTGCATATTATACTGAAAAGACTATTGGTCTCTAAATATTTGGATATCGCTAGATAGTTAAATCATCACAAGAATTCTCTAACATTAAAGAATTTATAGATACATTTTACATTAAAATTTGGCAGTTGGCTAATTCCGCAGTTCTGGACTTCTTTTATAGAAAGGCACCATGTGCCATTATTTTATAAATTAATGTAAAAATGTAAAACTTACATTTTTAGTGGATTTTATTCTAATTGATCAGTAAAATGCTGTTCCAAATGAGCAGATATTATCCTAACAAGGCATTCCTTTCTCCTCTAGCTTTTTTTTTTAAGACTGTATGCTGAGACTTATTGTGATTGCTTGCTTCTCTTCTAATATTCAGATCCAAGTTACATTGTCTGTTTTACCTTTTATAAAATTTTCATAGACTTTGAAAAGTCATTTATACAAAATGCTAAGCAGACGTAAAACATTTCATTAAAACTACTAGTATATCTGTTCAGCTGCTGTGACAAAAATAGCAAGGAGTAGACTATATATAAGCGTATGTTTCTTTCACATAATAGTCCATACTGGTATAGTAATTCTGCTCAATGAAGTTGTCAGGGGTTCAGGGTCATCCTCTCTTGTTGCTTCACCATCCCTGGGTTGTTACCTTCATCCACATGATCTACCACATTGCATCCAGCCAGCAGGAAAGGGAGAAGGGCAGGGCACACTAAGCTACATACATGCTCCAGTTTGCTAAAGCTGCCGAAATGCAAAATACCAGAAATGGACTGGCTTTTATAAAGGGGGGTTATTAGGTTACAAAGTTACAATTTTAAGGCCATAAAAGTGTCCAAACTAAGGCATCAACAAGAGTGTTGCTTCACTGAAGAAAGGTCAATGGCATCTAGAACAACTCTGTTAGCTTGGGAGGCATGTGACTGGTGTCTACTGGTCCTTTGCTCCCGGATTCTGGTTTCAAAATGGCTTTCTCCAAAGCATCTCTCATAGCTTTTCACTCTCAGCTCCTGTGTATCCTTGCTTGTTCTCCCAGGGCATTTCTTTCTAAGCATCTGGGTTTCCTCTCTTAGCTTCTCCAGGGCACACTCTGGGCTTCATCTCTTAGCTTAGCATACCCACACATCTTTCTGTTTGCATCTCCAAGTGTCTAGGTCTCTGTCGGCCGCTGAGCTTTCTTAAAGGACTCCAGTAAACTAATCAAGATCCATCCTGAATGGGTGGGGTCACACCTCCATGGAAATAATCTAATCATAATATCTCACTCACATTTAGCTGGGTCACATCTCCATGGAAACAACCTAATCAAAGGATCTCGCATACAGGGCTAGATGGCGGCTAGGTGAAACAGGGCAAAAAAAACACTTCCATGAAAAATACTAGATAAAAACCAGATAGTGACCCAGAACACCAGTTCCAGCGATGCACCAGCTAGACAAGGTCTGCCAAAACCACAGGGACCGTGCACTGGGTGAAACCAGGAGTCTGCATTCTGAAACGAGTGAGTAAGCTGGCTGAAAGTCCCACAGCCATGCTGGGTGTGGGAACACCGGGGGTTGGCGTTTGGAGATGGACTAGTTCTTTTTAAAAAAAAAAGAAAACCCAGGAGCAGCTGGAGTTACGATGGCAAGAACCGCGCAGTGAAGCATGGCAGGAGTGGGTTGTGCTAACCTCTCGGTGTCTGGCATGAAGGATAGACCACTGCTGATTCCCTCAGGGCCAGGGTGGCAGAGGGGAGAGCCAAAAGGAGAAAGAAACCACGCTGCTTGCAGCTGGCTCCCCAGCGGGCTGGAGACACTCCTGCCCAGGGCCAGACCCACAGCCCAGAGCCGCGCCAGGAAACCCAGTGTGATGTGGAGTCTATCCCATGGCACCGCACACATGCCACAATATCGGCTGTGGACAGTGGCCTCGGGTGCACCCACAGCTAGTTGTCCTGGAGCTGGGAAGGCAGAGCTGTGTGAAAAGGGGGCGGGAAGTGTGAGACGCCCCATTCAGCCATCTTTACATCAGGCAGAGAGCGCTGCTGCACGGCCCAGCGGCCCGGGGCTTCTCTTGAGGACAGTATGCACTTGTGACGTAGCACAGCCTTCCCACAGCAGAGGTCCTGGAAGATCACAGCTGAGAAGTGGGGCCCTCTTGGTAAACCCAGGGATGCTACATCAATGCCGGCGACTTGTGGGTCAGCGGCAGAGAAAATCTGGGGCAAAACTGAAATGAAGGCTTAGACTCTTACAACAGCCTTAAATCTCCAGGAACACCTGGGAGGTTTGATTATTAAAGCTGCCCTGCCTCCCTAACCATCCAGACACACATTCCACATTCAGGGCAGACGGCAGCAACCAACAACACACCCAAACTGAGTTCACCAAGTGAACCCCACAAGAATCATTTCCCCACACACCACAAAGATAAAGTTGAGGAGAACTGACTTGAGTGGAATAGGTGACTCGCAGACGCCATCTGCTGGTTAGTTAGAGAAAGTGTACGCCACCAAGTTGTAAATCTGAAAAACTAGATTGGTATTTTTTATAACTTCAAAGAACCCTATCAAGCAAAGCAAATGCCAAGAGGCCAAAAACAACAGAAAATCTTAAAGCATATGATAAAACCAGGCGATGTGGAGAACCCAATCCTAAACACCCAAATCAAAAGATCAGAAGAGACACAGTACTTGGCGCAATTAATCAAAGAACTACAATCAAAGAATGAGAACATGGCACAGGATATAAAGGACATGAAGAAGAGCATGGCACAGGATATAAGGGACATAAAGAAGACTCTAGAAGAGCATAAAGAAGAAATTGCAAGAGTAAATAAAAAAAATGATCTTATGGAAATAAAAGAAACTGTAGGCCAAATTAAAAAGACTCTGGATACTCATAATACAAGATTAGAGGAAATTGAACAATGACTCAGTGTCTTAGAGGACCACAGAACAGAAAATGAAAGAACAAAAGACAGAATGCAGGAAAAAATCGAAAAAATTGAAATGGATCTCAGGGATACGATAGATAAAATGAAACATCCGAATTTAAGACTCATTGGTGTCCCAGAAGGGGAAGAGAAGGGTAAAGATCTGGAAAGAGTATTCAAAGAAATTGTTGGGGAAAACTTCCCCAACCTTCTACACAATATAAATACACAAAGCATAAATGCCCAATGAACTCCAAATAGAATAAATCCAAATAAACCCACTCCAAGACATATTCTGATCAGACTCTCAAATGCTGAAGAGAAGGAGCAAGTTGTGAAAGCAGCAAGAGAAAAGCAATTCACCACATACAAAGGGAACAACATAAGGCTAAGTTGTGACTACTCAGTGGCCACCATGGAGGCAAGAAGGCAGTGGCATGACATATTTAAAATTCTGAGAGAGAAAAATTTCCAACCAAGAATACTTTATCCAGCAAAACTCTCCTTCAAATTTGAGGGAGAGCTTAAATTGTTCACAAACAAACATGCTGAGAGATTTTGCCAATAAAAGACCTGTCCTACTTCGGATACTAAAGGGAGCCCTACCAACAGAGAAACAAAGAAAGGAGAGAGAGAGAGAGTTTTAACAGACATATATAGAACCTTACATCCCAAATCACCAGTACACGCATTTTTCTCTAGTGATCACGGATCTTTCTCCAGAATAGACCATATGCTGGGACATAAAACAAGCCTCAATAAATTAGGAAAAAAAAAAAAAAACACAATTGAATATATTCAAAGCACATTCTCTGACCACAATGGAATACAAATAGAAGTCAATAATTTTTGATTTGTTACTCCACTATTTACTTCCTACATAATATAAAATACACAAACTTTAATGACAAATCAGTGGTTTTGGACTCAATGTAAAATATGTAATTTTTGACAAGAACTATATAAAGGTGGGGGAATAGAGGAGTATAGGAACATAGTTTATGTGTCCTATTGAAGTTAAGTTGGTATCAAAGAAAAACAAGATTGTTATGGATTTAAGAGGTTAATTTTAAGCCCCACAGTAAACACAAATTATCAGAGAATATGACCATAGAGATGAAAAGTAGAGTATGGGTTACGAGAAGTGGGGGAAGGGACAATGGGGAGTTAAGAAATGAGTGTAGGGTTACTGTTTGAGGTGAAGGGAAATTTCTGGTAATGGATGGTGGGAAGGTGATAGCATTACAACATTCTAAATGTGATTAATCCCACTAATGGAATGCTAGGGAGAGGGTGGAATGGGAAAATTTAGGCTGTATATATGTTTCCACAATTGGAAAAAAAAAAGAAAAAAAAGTCTAAATAGATGACAATTGAATGCCAAGGATGATCCCAGATGGGATCTGAGGATGGAGGACAGGAGGCTCAAAGGGGCACAGTTGGGACATAAGAAAAAAAAAAAAAAAGAAATATAGAATGTAAGCTTTGTATCAATGTTGAATTTCTTGAACTTCTTAGCTGTGCTTAATGGGATTGCATAAAAGAATGTTCTTGTTCATGGGAATTGTATGTGTGAATTATAGTGTTTGTTCAAGGATGTGTGCAGCTTGCTCTCATGTTCAGAAGACAGAGCAATAGATGATGGATGATAGATAGGGAGGGAGGGAGGGAGGGAAAGAGAAATGGCGATGTGACAGCATGTTCAAGTTGGTGGATCGGGGTATTGGGGGAGGGGGGTGAAGGTATGCTGGAGTTCTGTGTATGGGGTTTGTATTGTTTTGCAATTGTTCCTATAACTTTGAATTTATTTCAAAATAAAATTAAAAAGAAAAAGAATAAGGGGGATTCTTATAAGCTGTGTAAGAATTTCTCTGGAAGAAAAAATCTAAAAGTGTAATTGCTAGTCATATAATAGAGCCTTACTAAAAGTACTGTTAGAACAATTTCTAGAATGGATGTGCCAGTCTGAATATATGCATTAACATGCTGTCAAGAGGAGAGTAAAGTGTTTTTTTAAAAATCATCATGGTTATTTGAGATTTCAAAAATAAGGAATTATTATTTTAATAGAATTACAAATATTTATTATAAAATCCCCTCAATGTAGAAAACAAAAAAGGAAATAAAATCATATCATATCCCCCCCCCCAAAAAAAAGGTCCCGCATACAGTAAGTCTGCACCTACAAGGTTGGATTAAAGGAACATCATGGCTTTTGTGGGGGACATAATAGATTCAAACCAGCACAATACGCAATATACTACATTGAACAAAAATAAAGATAAAAATAAAGAAGCTTAGACTATCACAAACAAGAGTCTGAATGTCTTACTCAGCAGAAAGCAGTCTGTAGATATAACATTGTAGACCAAAGACCATGTTGCCCTGCTTTATTCATGAAAAATATGAGGTTTGGCTATGAAATAGTAAGGATAATTAAAAAAAAATAATAATAATTCCAGAATTTAGCATCCAAGTCTCAAAATAGTCATCTTGACAGTTTTACACTTAGTCCGTTGGTACTTGCCATTGCTAAAACTATTTTGTAATCAATTTCTTGAGAACTGCTTTCAGAACTAGTTTACAAGATTCCCTGGAAATAAATGTACGCTTATTCCTCATTGTGATCCAGGAAACCTAATGCCCTGATTCATCATCTGTGCCTCAGGGTTAGTGTTAAAAATAAAATTCAATCTTAAAAACAGGATACTGTAATTCCAAATAGTTAAATAATGCAGTAAACTTTGAAACCAGTCAAAGAGAAATCTGGAAGCATCACTAGAATAAATGTTTTTATGTTACTTCCCAAAATGAATTCTTTGTTTTATTTAGAAGTGTAAATGTAGGTATATTTGTTGATCTCTTTACATTATACTGCACTACATGAAGGAAGAAAGTGGATAACTTTTGCTAAACTAAGAATAAAAGAAGCAACTTTACCTACTAGTAATATTAAACCTTCAGTAGCCCCAAAGAAACTCTGCAATCAAATTCATTTATTTTGGGGCATGCTGATTTAATCATGGTATAGATGATACCATATTTATTATTCCCACATGCACATGCCTCAACATTTGTCTTAGTCTTAGCAAAGTCAACCTTTTTTGTTTCAACATAAGAAATGTAAGGCTTTGTTAAAGAAAACCTTGGCTAAAGTTTTGTTTGTTTGCTTTTAATACAGAAGGAATTTTCTGATATTTTGACACATGGATATCATCAGAACTAGTAAGAATCTATTAAGATTTGTTGAGTGACATCTAACATTAAAGAGCAATAGAAATAGAATAGAAATCCCAGTTATAATTATTTAATTGTGTGCATAATTTTGCTTGATAACTCACTACCCTAATAGACTGTTAAATTCTGTGAGGTCATTGTTTCCAGCATATCAATAGTACTTAGTACTTAGGATAAGAGACCTAGCACATAATAGGCACTCACCACATATTTGGTAATTGCTAATTTTTATCTTGTTTTGTTTGTGATAGTAGGATTTAAAATGTCAGATTGTAAGCTAGTGCATAAATAAAGCAGTTCATGGTTTTGAACCTACAGCTAAGCACATAAAAATGCCTAGAAAACGAACTAGCAAAATTTGTTGTTACTTTTCTCAGTAGCTGTTTTTGAAACTTGCTAGTATAATTTTTGTGAGCTTTTGATATTGCTTCATGAGGTTCCATCCATTGTTTCACTTCTGTGGTACATTGCTGCAATATGTATAATGTCTGCAGTAACTAAAACATTTGCTCCCTTATTCTCTCATTCTGTTTATATGCATTTTCTTAAAAATGTTTTCTTTGCTAAGACAATATTGAATATGAATGGGATAAATTTCTTATGTGTTTCTTGATAAGTTAAAAGAAATGAGGATTTTTCCCTGAGAAAGAATCAAGACATCAAATTGCAGAGTAGTTTGAGTCAGAAGGCTTACGTTCAGAAATCTTAGGGAGTTGGATTTATGCAAAAGTATCTGCTTTCTTAGACGTCATACCATTCTTTCCCTCTATAACCCTATTCAGCTTTTATTGTAGAGTCAGAAAGGGATACTGTTTTCTGTAGGGCTCTAACCACTGTTCATGTGCTAGGACTTCCTCACAGAAGTTTCATCTTTTTAAACTGCATCATAATGCAGAAAGTTATTTGTTTTCTGTGTCCAAATAATCATGTAAGCATGAGTAAAATATATTTGATTATTGGGAAAGTCTACTTTGCTGCATGTAGATGGGTAATGTTAGCAGTTAATCATGTATCTTGTTTCTGTGCTCTTGTGTTCAGGTAATTGGGCTTTCCTAACCTTGGTTCTGAAACAATAGACCAAGAAGGATTTTTAGTTCTGAAGTAGTTCCATTTGTAGTTGGTTGACTGGAATTTACCGAGTGCCCACTATGTAAAGAGCTTATATGTAGAGGATACAGTGAAGTTAAGACATAGTCCCTATACTCAAGAAACTTACCCCCAGTTAAGTACTGAAGATTTGAAGACAAAGGTTTCTTTAAAAAAACAAACAAGCAAAACCAAAAATACTCTCCTTGGTCTCTCCCAAAGCAATATATGGTATGGATAGTAGGACCAAAGTTTTATAAGATTAGAGAAGTGAGAGATGCTAGGCATAGCTTGAGATGGCTTTATTGGGGATGTAAATGTAGATTTTTTAAAAATAGGCATAAAAGGTAGATGGAAGGTATTCAAAGATAGACCTATTAAATTGGAGGCTGCTATTCAGTCTCTGAGCCGGAAAAAAAAAAAAAAAAAAAATGCCTGTTTGTATTAAACTAAAGAATTTATGGAAATCTGTGCCTTACTGAAATAAGTTTAGGATACCAACCTTACCTTCTCTTGAGAGAAGCTGGAACTGTGCTTAAATACCCAAGCCCCTGCTGAATTCTTGGTCTTGAGGGGTAAAAGCAAGTCCTAGATCTAAAAACTTGGTTTGTATTCACATTGAAGTGAAAATCTCTCATGAAGCTGTTTTCCATGAAAGTGCCTCTAAGAGAGCAAAACTCTGGAACATTGGACCACACAGTACAGCATTTACAAAGACCATATCTATGTAAAAAAAATAAGAGGGCATATTCTTTGAAAGGCATTTACTTACTATCAGCTTAATTAGCACAGTAAAGGATGGAACTACCAGCTAACTCTATAGAAAGCATAGGAGGAAAAGAGTAGAAAGAATGTTCAGAATTTATTGGGATAGTCTTAAGCCAGGGAGACTGAATTTTATTTAAAATATTCATGGAAGAGGACCTGGACTCCAATGCCTTCTTAAAAGAAAACCATTCAGTTTTTCTATGAGGCTCTTTCTTTGTTTTTAGTACTTTTAATCTCCCAAGATGCTTTGTTCTTTTGCTAGTACTTTTTCAAGTGTCTGTTTTAGAGCCCTAGAAAAGATCAGGCACACTTTTGTATACTCAAAGTTTAATCAAAGTTAAATATCACCTTCAGTTTCTTGAGCAGATTTCCAGTATCACCGTAAATGATACTTAACATGAGATGGCAGAAAATAAATTGGCCACAGAGACTCTAAGTAGCATCCATTCCACCAGTGCTGAAGCCATGGTTGTGGATTGCACTTGGGAGCCACTCGTAAGAAGGAAAGGCATCAGGACCCCAGAGAAGCTGCCCTCATTCGTGCAGTCCTGTTAGTACTTCTGCGTCAAACTTTCCTTGTCTATTCAATCCATCCAACCTTGTCTCTTCCCACCATCACCTTCCTAGTCCAACAATGCCTGCGTAGGAGACATAGGTTTTTAGAAATCTGTTTTTCTTTTTTTGGAGAATGATGGTAAAAACAGTTTGAAAAGAAGACTGGGAGAAAAATACTTACAGTGTATTTTATATCTTCAAGGTCATTGAAATTGGGGAACACAATTTAAATGATGGGAACTCATGTTTGCTATGTTAAAATATTCCTCATTCAGAAAATTTTTATGATTTTTAAAAATAACTATCAAGGTATAATGTATGTACAATAAAATGCACGCATTTTATGTGTACAGTTTGATGAGTTTGACAAAAGTTTACACCTGTGTAACTGCCACCATAGTCAAACTATAGTCCATTTTCATCACCCTGAAAGGTTTTCTTGTACCCTTTTCCAGACAGTCTGCAGCACCCACCCCAAGCCCCTGGCAGCCACTGATCCACTCTCTATCTTTGTGGATTAGATAACAGTTTTTTTTTTTATTTTTTATTTTTTTAAAGTGGAGGCGTTACAAACTTTTGTTTTTGCCTAATAAATGGAGATACAAACCTCAAGATTTTGCCAGTCTGAGAAACAGGCTTTATAGCAAGAAAGCTATCAACATACAGCAAAACTAAAAGTTTTTCAGACTTACCATAATCTACAGTGGACTAGACACATTTTATATTTTTTAAATGCTCATTTTTCAGAAAAAGTGAGGGGAAAAAACTGAATACAAGTTCTCCACTCCAAATTTTGTTTAATCAGCCTCATTTACTGTGCTATAGCAAGCAGCAATTTCTACTTTTATTATGTTAATTTTTCTTCCTTTCAAGGATTTCTGAAAAACAAGACCTGTCTCAATTCCCATGTCCTTAGCCCTAAGGAGATTTCTCTGCCTACTGTGCATTTGATTTATTGGCATTCATCATTTATCGTCTCATCTCTTTAATTATATCTTAAAACCTTGGGCATTAAAAAGGACAGACTTAACACTCAAAACAAAATTATTATAAAATATATCTGATCATCTCTTTAATCACCTAGTCATGGGAAGCTCTATAATTTTTTAGGCTACCCAATTCTATTTATTAACAAGTGTTAATATACTTGATGTTCATTTTATAAAGTGAAATCTGTGTCTTTGTGACTTCCCCCCCTTTGGTGTTATTTGCATCCTCTAGAGAAACACAGATTAATAATCTTGTTTCTGTAAGGCCTACCTTAAAATTCCTGATAGCAATTTTCTTGTTAAATCAGTAAATCTTTTTGGAGTAACATGCCCTTTTATAACTCTACCCTGTCACCTTCCTTTGGATACCCTGTACTTTCGCATAGCTTCTTAAATTATGACATTTAAAATTAAGCCTGGTATGCCAAGTGTGACCTCTCTAGGTAGAGAAAAATGCAGCGCTTTCCTTCTTTAAATGAAATATAGATTGCCAAAACTGGTGGCCTTATTCTAAGTCTTGGTTTCTTTCATGGTTTCAAAATTTGACATTCCCTACTCTAAACTCTGCTCACTGACCTTCCATGCTATTGGGTTCCCCTTCCCCCCTCAAAAATTTTTTTCTTAAAAACACAGTGAAACACAGCTGCAAGATATGTGACGACCTTGGAACAGCTGGGAGACCACCACAACAGATAGAAATGGAGTCAGAAATGAAGGAGCTGTTGGTTTAAAATACGTGTACTAAGCACATACTCTGGGCTAGAACTATTCTTGGCATTTGGGATACATTAGTGAACAAAACAAAGATCCTGCCTTGGTGGAGCTTGCATTCTAGCTGTTTCTGAGCAAAGGTTTTGCACAAACAAAAAAGACTGGCAAATAATATCAGAGTATAGAGTAAATAAAGCAACTGCCACCCCACATTTAAAAAAAAAAAAAGTTACAAATCGTTCAGGCACATGAAATGCAGAAAATAATATTTGAAAGCTTCCGGTGTTCAGAGCCATGAACCTAGAGTCTAAGAGTAAGATATAAAAAAATTCAGAGAAATAAACCAGAAACATAATACATTTGCAAAAGCAGACCATATACATGCCAAGTAATTGAGGAACATTTACAGAGCAAATGCCTGTACTATAATCCAAACTGTGAAGAGTGCTGAAAGGTGTCTTAGTTAGCCAGAGCTATTGTGACGAATACTCAATGTCAAATACCACACAGTTGGTTGGCTTAAACACTTCTGGAGGCCAGAAGTCCAACATCAAGGTATTGGCAGGGCTTGCTTTCTCCCAGAGTCTGTAGCATTCTGTCAATCCTCCATCACATGACGGTCTCTCTCTCCTTACGTCTGTTCCTCTGGTTTACAGTGACTTCTGGCTTCTACTGACTTCTGATTTCTTCTGACTGCATCCAAATGTACTTTGCTTGTAAGGACTACAGTCATATGAATTAAGGCACAGCCTGATTCAGTTTGGCTTCATCTAAATAGGATCCTTGAAAATGCTATTCACAAAGAAGTCCACACCTTAAATAATAGTAGTATGCTCAAAGGTCCTCTTTCGAAATGAGCTCACACCCACAAGACCAGAGGTTAAGACCTGGACTTATCCTTTGTGGGAGACATGATCCAGTCCCCAACAAAGGAGACACTAAATAGAGGGAAATTAACAGCCAGGTTAGGTCCTGATATTAGACCAAAGCGTTTGATGTAAAATACCTGATGAAAATGACTTTGGAAGGGTAGCACAGTGTTGAATGGCAGGAAGTCAGAGAAGAGTCTTTAAAAATAATAAAGACCCCTCTGACTACTTGTTAAATTTGACTTGGAAAGGTATCACTTCTATGTATATATGTATATTCTACAATTTCAAAAATGTGATTAAAAAATAATACAGACCCAAGCTGAAAGGATGGTAGTGACTATAGAAATGATCAGCAGATAAAAAGCACAGGTTTCATTAAAAATTGTTAGAAAGGAAAACTCAGCAAAATTTGAATATTGGCTGTGGGGAGCAAAGAAGACTGCAGATTATTTAAATGTTGTCAGGCTTTGGCCCCAGAAATATGGTGGTTCTACATAGGAGGGAATTTGTTATGGTGGAAGGATTGATTTAGTATTGGCATTGCACATTAAAGATATTTCTGTGTTTCTAACTTAAAGGCATCCTACAGTGGAGGTGGTAGGGTGTACAGGGAACAAGGTTGAGAGGCCAGGCCTTCAGTCAGGCTTGCCCACAGAGGACTATCCATAGGACTATTGATTCCACCCAGCGTAAGGCAGTTTATCTACCGTGTTTTCTGGGACCTCTGAAAGGGTAGTTGGAAAAAAGTAATCAGAAGGATTTCTTCAGGAAATGAGTTGGGAAGCAATGTCCTGGTAGTTTTCTGCTCACTTTGGATAGTTAATTGGTTAAATACAAAGTAAAGGAGAGGGGAGAATTAAAGTCTTATTTAATCTAGCCATAAGAGAATATAGGATTCAAATTTATTTTAAAATTAGAGTAGATTAAACTATGCCTTCAAATCCATGACAATAAAACATCCAAAGTTACTGATCTCATTCTTGCTTTCATGTGATCTTTTTCCTGATGTTTTTAGGATTACTGCACACTTATGTAGCATGACTATGCAGCTATTCCATTTGAAACACCCCGTTGGAGGAAGAGGGAATAATAAACCTTGACATATCTCATTCAACTCCTTTCTCGATCTGTCTTGCACTTCTATTAAACATACACGTACTTAGGAGTCACTCTTAAGTTAACCACTATTATTCCACTTTTATTTACTAGTGATAGAATGTTCATGTTGTGCTATTCTCAAGGATTCAGGAATTATCAAAAGGTTTTGAGCTCCATTTGCCTCCTGTTTCTGAAATTTGCCTAAAACAGGGAAGGTAACAGAGGAGGTGGTCTTAACTATTTCCTGAAGCTCAAATGCAGCTGCAGAGTACTTTTAGAGACATCTTGATTCTATTAGAATTTGCAGGCCAAAGGGCATATTCAACTGCTCTGGTAGTTTAAAGCACCAGGGATGGAGTGAATAGACCACTTTAATGACTTCAAGTTGAATTTCTGCTGCTACCTACTCGTTATGTAAGTAATATGACATGTTAGTCATGCAGTAGGGGGTTACTAATCACTTTGAAAGGTTCTGTGTCCACATTTTCAATTTTTTTTTTTTTTTTAACTGAGGAAAAGACATGAACAGAACAAGGAGACTGATTTGGCAGGAAGAGCATTGTAGTTTTTGTTTTGCTCTGGGCTTGTGGCATACATATATTACCTTTCACATTTTATGGGTTGTATTATTCCCTAGGGCCCCATGGGAAACCAAGTCAGAATGTGCTTCACCAGCAAGTCTTCCTTTCTGTGGATATTCTTTAGTTAGTAAAGTTCTTAAAGTCTGTTATTAATCCCCACTAAGGTTATTTTTCTTTAAAATATTCATATTTGAATTAGAACAGGGTCTTCCAGATCTCAAGCCATTGACTCAGGTTAGAAAGGAGCTATTTCTGGTCATTTTTATTTTCTTCTCTGTAGCTTCTGTTTCTTCAATATTTCATCAATGAAATGTATATTACTTTTTTCAGAAAAAAATTTTTACGAAGAAGCAATTATAAGAATACACAGATATTAAAATAAGGTTCTTTTTTGCAATTTGCTTTCTTTTGATTTCATTCTGAATTCCATTTCTTCTGAAAAGCGGGGTATTCTTAATAAAAACTTTCAGTTTAGACACTTTAGAATGTAGTCTGTAAAACTTAACCACTATAATAGGGTGGTATATGGGAACTCTGTATATTAAGTATGATTTTTTTGTGAACCTACAGTTTCTCTAATTTTAAGAAAATGGAGGGAGAAAAGAAACTTAACCACATAAGTTAAACTTTACCAGATGGTCTTTTCTATCAGATGTATTCGGGGAACAATAATCTTTTTTCCTCCCAAAAAGTTATGGTTCTTAATATTTACTAGTATCCACATTCTTGCCTATCCTCCAAATTTTTTTTCAAGAAGCTGTTCTCTCCATAGTATCTATTTCAAATGTAACAAAATTGTAAACAAGATAAAAATATTATTTCTGTGCCTTTCCAGATATAGTGGAAAAATCTTAAAACTAATACACCCATAAAAGATATTGACCCAGAATTTATGATTATATGTATAATATATAATCAAAACATTTTATTCTCTCTACTGTGAATTGCCCTTTTTAGGCATATCTACATGTAGAAACCCATATCAAGAGTATACTTTTCAAATGGAAAGGACAGCAGCAGCAGTATGATAATCTGTTAGGAAATTTTTAAAGGGTTAGAGCCATGGGTATGGGAAAGTTTGACTCTGTGCAGGTCATAGCATATTTTCAATGCTCAATAAAAAACAAATAGCATCAATGACATGATAAAATCTCTATTTGAACTCAAAAAAAAAAAAAGAGGTCTTCAAATTATTTATCTTATTAAGAAGACATTATTCCAATGGCTCAGACTCCAGTGCCACATATTTTATTTAAAATCTAAATTGTCACCTTTTTATTGCATTTTAGGAATTTAATACTGTACCCCAGAGATTAACTGTACCATACCAGCTGGCCAAGCACATCATTTATGAAAAGAGTTTGGAATTCAGTCAAGATGCTTCAATGATATAGAATAATTTTTACTATTTCATATTATGATGCTTTCCTTAAGCACAGAATGGAACTGAAATCCTATCACCTTTGTGTCTTGCATTCAGCAAAGGCACTAATGACTCAGTCTAATTTGATGAAGTAATATATCTTTCCTTCATCTTCTGCTGTGTTCGCCACTAAACGTGTGGCTCTGCCTAATGGTACATAGAAATGCAGCACCCTTATTGAAGTAGTACGTTTCTCATTCTAGCTTGGTCAGTCTTTGAGCTTCCCAGAAGGAAACAGATGACAGCAACCAACAGGAAACTGTGCATAATGACACCATCTTGAACTCCTTCACCTTAAAGCTCATTTCACCACTTAGCATATTTTTTTCAAGTGGTCGGTGGATATATTTAGACTATCATCCCTTTAAAGTTGACCAGAGCCTCATGTTGTAAGCCGTTTCTTAAAATTACCTAGAATGTAGAGACAGTAGATAGTGATACTGGAATTGATAAGCACCTTGTCTTCATCCCTTGCAACAGCAAACAAATAGTAAACAAATCTTTTATTTCCCTTATGTGACCTGATATACATCTTCCATTTGTTAGTATTATTTATTTGTTCAGAGTTCAGCATACCTACTCATCAAGAATAAAGAATATCTCTATCAGGATATTCAAATGATAGTCTTGCAGTTTGTGGCTAAACTAAAATTCTTCCACATGACTGCTTTTGAAGTATAATTGTCTTTAAAAAGGTCAAAGCAAAGTTAAACTTAGGCAGTGTATTCTCAGATTCAGTACTTCCTCAGGTCAAAAGCTCAGGCCACTTATATAGTTCCTATAAATCAAATCTATCTTCTTAGAGATGACTTACATAAAAGATAAGGTATTGAGGGATGCATTTTGGACTCTGAGATTAATTGTTCATCAACTTCATTCTGATTATTTTGTAAATATCTCATGTCCACTTCCCTACTAAATCCCCCCCTTTTTTTTTTCCTTCTGGACTTTGAACCATAAAGTAGTTAGTTAAACCACAAGAAATCTGTTAAGTTTAAATTACTGTTTCAAAGTGTGTGGATCATTGCCAGATACAGCCACAACTGGAAACATTGATAAGATAAAAAGAATTTTCCATGTTCAGAATGCCCCCAGGAACAAATTACTGTTTCTAAATCCTATTTACAGAAGTTTTCAATTTGTTATATTCTATACATGAAAATGTTTTCAGGTTCAGTAATGCCTCTCTGTGACAATATTGCATTGTCTGGAAGCTACAGAATACTTATCAAAGGAATGAGCTAAATGGATTAAAGTGTTTATAGGTGACAGGATTATTCTTAGTAATCAACAACACAAAAAAGTTGCTAATTACATGTGAGCATGTGAGAGAATATGTATGGGGAGGGGAACTGCATTAAATTTTCAGACCTATTCCTTCAGCAAGTATTTATTAATCAACTGGATTTATACTATTTTGGGTATTATAGAGGTTTAAAGAATGGTCATGGACCAACCCTTCCATCTAGCAATGTATAGTCTATATAGTGTATGTCAGAAGCACAGAGTACAGCCTTAGGTGGTATTAGTCTATTTAATCTGAGTTATTCATTCAACAGTTTTTTGTTTTTTGCTTTTCTTTTACATTAATTATCCAGCTCTGTCTTTTACGTCTGGTTGACAGGTACTGTTACATTTGCTGTAGCATTTATTGAACAGTGGATTGAAAGACCTAATTCCTATTGGGAAGTATCTTATACTTTTAACAATTGTTTATGTATTAGAAGAAGAACATTTTTAGGGAATTTATAGCAGTAATTTGGTGAAAAGAGTTTAGTTTATGTCAGAAAAGCCAAACTATTGGTAGTATTCAAATGTGATCAAAAATTAGTATTTGTATATATGTTATTGATAATTGGTTTGCTTTAAGTATTTAAGTCAAATCTACAGTTTGCATCACTAACAGAATGTTAGTGATTTTTAGTTGGTGGGCATTTGTTATGTACCTTGGTTGTTGGTTTTTTTTTTTTCCCCCTAGATACCTGACAGGTGTTTGCTACTTTTTTTGATGAACTTGTTTCTTGAAACATTTAGCCATTGCTATTCAGGGTTTTCATTATTATGTTTTTCTTCTAAATTTAATTGTCAGGCTTCTGCTTTTACCAGAAAAGACCCTAGGAAAACTAAGACACTTCTAAGATTTGTGGAAAAACATCTGGATAAATTATTGAACACATTACTATTTTGTAGACTGTTTTCATCATTCCCATTGCTTAGGCTGTCATTACATAGTAGTCACCTTCATATAGATTTACCTTTAATATGCATTACATGTAAAATAATAGTCACTCAATAAAAAAGTAAAATTTCATTTTTTTTTCAACAAGCTAATTATTTTTTTTCTTTCCTGTATTGTCAGGAAAACCCTGACTACAAGTATTTACTTTTTAAGTTAAAGGATAATTCTAATTAATAAATTTATATTGACTGTTACTGGAGCAAGATGCATTACTTTAAAATTCTTTATTTGGCTTATTATTTTAGAAGGAATAATGTTTTAAGAAACAACAATATGGAGGTGATAAATCTGAATATATTAGCGGTGGGACTTCTTGAACATGTGAGGAAGTATACACATGTTCAACCTGACTGAGAATTAATTATCCCTGTTTGTGTTTTAGAAGTGTATGAATTTAAAAAAGAAAAATAAAGCATAAAATTAAATTAAGAAGTGCACAAATAATTTCTTAATTCAAAATTGGAACTATTTTTAACTAAATATGATGGTATTTAAAGAATTTCAAGTCTTTACTTTGAAAAAGATAATAAGGAGTCTGGGAATGGAAAAATCTAGTCATTTCTTCAGTAAATGGTTTACATTAAAAAACAAAAGTTGCTATTTTGGTTTCCTTTGGAAATTAAACTACAGCTATATCTAGGAACTCCTTATTGAGATGGCAGAAAGACCTGAATGGGATTCCTGGCTGAACCATTCAGTGAAAGTGTGCATTTGGGCAAGCTATATAAACTCTCTAAGCCTCAGTTTCATAACCCAGAAAATGGAGATGATAATAGTGACTTCAAAGAATTGTTGTGAGGATGAAATGAAAGTCTCCATTTTCTCTCTTTTGCAGGCAAGAAGCTCTTCTAGCTGCCATTAGTGAAAAAGATGCCAATATAGCTCTTTTAGAGCTTTCGTCCTCTAAGAAAAAGACTCAAGAGGAAGTGGCTGCACTAAAACGGGAGAAGGATCGCCTGGTGCAACAGCTCAAACAACAGGTAAAATCAAATACAAGAGAGGATCCTATGGAGAAGGGTCACTGGGACCAGCTTTCACACCAGTTCTTTGCTTGATTGTGTTTTAATGTCTTGTGTCTCATATTAGACACCTGATGTTTGTATCTTGTTAATTTTCATAAGCATATACTTTCTTCTTCTTCGCTAATCTCTGGCTCTGACTAAGAAATGCCGAGTGTTCTTGGTAGGGAGACTAGTTTGGAAGATGTCACAGGTCTTCTGTGAGAATGCTTTTTAACTTTGAACAATGGCTGAATGAAATTAGTGAAATTCTGCTCATTTGCAGTGAAGAAGTCAGTTTTTTTCAGCCAATCAGATAGCCCATTACAGCAGGTGCTAAGGATACATTCATTAAAGGATTTCCATTTATATGGGGTTGGGTAAGCTCTGAAGGTAAGAGCAGAGTTTTGCCCTTTTCTCTCCCAACTTATGCTCTCCCAAAATTTAATGCTTAATATTTATGTAAGGCCTTTCATCTGTGAAAATGAAAACTAAAAAAGTTCCCCTTTGAAGGGAAAAAAAAAACCTGGATTATTAAATCTGGGTCTGCTTCTATAACCTTATCACCCTTTACTGGCTGTTCCTGTACAATGTGCAGTGTCCACAACCCCGTCTTCCAGTGTCATCTCCTGCATTCTCAGTCATGTTTTCTGTGCATTTTGGCTGCTAAATTTGCTCTTCTGCCTGAAGAAATGAGACTGGGAAAGAGCTTTTCAGGTGAAGGAATTTCTTCTTTTCTGCTTTGGGAAATCAGTCATCAATTAATAGTGTTTTTGGCATAATACTTGAAGTTTAAATTATCAAGAATCAACATTTACACTATAAAGATACTTTCTTTGTAGACCAATATTAAAGCTGCTTAGAAATAGGCTTTATATTTATTTATGTGACTGACTCTGCTGAGAAAATACTTAAGGAATCCCTTTTCTATAGGATAGATAGATGATGACAAACTCATTGCTGATGTACAAGTAAAAGAAAACTTTTCCTGTGTCCTAAAATAATTTGTAGCAATAAGGAGGACATCACCATTTTTGGATGTCTGTTAGGAATAATGTTGCTTATTATTAAACGCATCTGTACAGTAGGATTTGGGTTATCAAAGCTGATAATATAAAATAGGAGAGTATTGTTCAGAAAAGGAGTTCACTGGTTTGTGAGTATATTTATATTTTTAGCAATATCAGTTTCCTTTAAGATCAATGCTATAGTCATATGATTTAAGCAGTTTATGGTCACTCCATCTTGAGACACTAAATAAAATAGTGTCTAGCAGACTAGAGTACTACTGTGTCTCATTCATAGTGTTTTTTAATTTAATTTAATTTTTATTGAGATAAAAAAGACACATAGTAAAGTACATAGAGTACATAAATCTTAGATTTATAGATCGATGAAAAATTACATTCACATACAGCTGTGTAATCCTCACTCAAGACAAAATTTAGAACAGCATTCCTCAAAGCTTAATGTGCATGTAAATCATTTGGTGAGATTCACAGTGGTTTTTGATTATTTGGCTCTCAAGTCTATATGTTTAAATTAGCCCTAGTTAAAGAAATTAATTAATCCATGAGTTTATAACCTTAGAAACTAGTGGCTAAAAAATTCCTAGTACCTTTATTTCTAGCTAAATGCACTTATTATTCTGTGTAGATGCAATCTATGTAAGGAAAAAGTTAATATAGTATGTGGAAGTCCTTCCTTTCAGTGCTTTTCTGTCTTCCTTCTATGCAAAGTTTCACACTCCTCCCTCTGAAAATGTATCTGAGATGTTGTGAGCAAGAAGGAATGAGTCTTGCTGAAGACATTTTGGTTCTTTAATTTCTCTAAGTTTGTGTATTAAAGTTTGGATGACAGAGAGGCCTTTTGGAAAGAGGATGCAGCATCAAAATTGTTTTAAATGAAAGCTTCTGGCCCTTGAATTGCTGGAATGTGCCTCAATCTATGGGCCATTCCCTAACAAGGAAGCAGTAAGCGCTGACCATGCTTTCTAGTAAATGGAGCTGCCACTGCCTGATAGGTCACGGCACTAACACGCAATTTCTGTTGTCAGAGAGAGTTGAAGTAAAGAGAGATTTACAGATTTTAAGTCACCATCTAATATGGTGCCAATTTACTCACCCCTTCCAGGGTAACTTGACTCCTTAACTCATTCATGGTAATGCAGTACTTGGAGAGGCTGCATCAGAGGAAGGGCCACAGCCAATGAAAAAAAATAAAAACTAAAGGTTGTCTAACAAACTCCAGATGTGCTGTGGCGGATGCCAGCCAGTGTGTCATGAAGAAGCCGCTCCTGTGATTGCTAAGCACCCGTGCTGGATTTAATGTAAACTCAGATAGAACCCTGGAAAGCATTAATACAATCTGTTCAGCCACAGTGTCTGTCACGAGATGATCTTTCTCTCCGCATTATTTTCTTCTTTTCTCCTAAAGAATTTTGCAACCTCCATGTTTCATTTGCTGTTAGTGTGAAGTCTGACTTTGTGCCTGTGTGCTTTATACAGATGTGTCATAGGCAGGTTGGGCTTTTCAAGACAGGCCAGAAGTTTTCTCTGCTTTTAAAAGTCAACTACAGCAATATATGAGTAAAAATTACGAACTTAAAATGATTTGGTTTGAATCCAGACAATTTCATTTGCAGCTACAATTTTGTAATCCTCTGCATTAGGGTAAATTTTCAGACTTAACTCATTTCAACACTTTCTAGGCATGAGGGATGCAGACACAGTACAGTTTTAGAGCTTAAAATGCTAATTGTTCTTCACATTTGACAAACACATTCTTGAGAGGGTAGTTCATGGCCTTATCACCTTGCTTATGACAGCCCCAGCAGATCATCCAAGCATTAAATGATTTGTTTGCCCATTCATTGCAATTCACAGCTATGTGCCAAATATCGTATTAATGAAAAATGAATTTCTTTCTTCCTAATAACAACCTAGACAACTAATCAGGCCTCAGTTGTAACTCTGTCTTTCTACCAGTTGCACAGATTACTTCTCTGAGATTTATATTCCTCATGTATAAAACTGTGATAACATTACCTACCTCACAGGGTTAATATAAAATTAAAATAAGATAGCAAACCCAAAGTGATTAGATCCCATTTCCTGTCAAAGGTCCCTGTTCCACAGTACGAAACATTCATGCTTCTTATTGATGCGTGTTACGTTGAGGGAAGAGGGGAATTTCAGTAACTATGATTCTCATTCTCAGTCATCTCTAATAACTTTAATTAATTTTCAACATGACTCTAGTGTTCAAAATTACATAACTAGCACATGGTGTTCTACTCCTCTGAGGAAGAATATATTCTCAGAGCAGTTAGGAGAAAGAACGGTGGTACTTTTTTTCCTTCCCTTTGCCCATCTGTTCTTTATAATGGTGTGACTATAATGTAGCATTTTTTTTAAAAAACTCTAAATTAAATCTTACTTACATTTTCATCATTGAAGAGCATCATTTAAAAGCCCATCTGCCTGAAGTTCTCAACACTAGAAAAATTATAACTCCCAAGCTTACATTCCACCTCACTTTCTATTTCTATGATCTTCCATTCGCATACTTGTTTGTTCCTTATATCCCTGAGTAGTATTACTGACTTTTGAGAATTATATGAAAATAAAGTGGCAATGACGATAATGGCTACCACTTACCATTGGCTATAATATACTGGGCACAGGTGCTTGATATACATCAGATCTGATTTCTCACAACTCTGGATTGTATTATCCTCATTATATAGATGAAACACCTGAGAACTGATTCTCTTCTTATTCTTACCATCTTAATGTGGAATTCCAGGCAGTTGGTAATTAGAAAAATTATATTGGAATTAGGATAATACAAAAATGCTATTTCATGTTTTTTGTGACACTCATTTGTTCTCACATCCTTGAGATAAAAGAAGGTATTTATTTGTAATCTGACCCCTTCCGTCCGTTTCTGCCTATGGAGAACCTGAAACAAAGAGCAATGGTGTGTTTTGTCCCTGTCCTACAAATGTCCTACAAGATGACCCTGAAGCTAAAAAATAGCTTTTATGTCTTTAGAGATGGCAGTACCTTCTTAGCCCTAAACACGTTGTGGTCTGAAAGGAAGCACCCAGTAATGTTTCATATCCTGTCTGCTTTGAACAGTCTGCAGACCACTCTTAAAAGCACCAGCCAGGAGCCAGCCTCCTAGAAGCATTCCTTTGATTCATAGACCACCTTTAGTACATGGAGAATTCAAATTCAGAGTGATTATAGAGGAGAGTTTTAGTCTATGGATTCTGATCTGTGGGTATGTGTGGGACCAGTCCATTTGGCCTTTACAGGGCAGCTGAGAGACATCCACTTAAGCTCTGGTACCCCTTCAGCTTCATATGTATACATGACATACATGAAATAAGGGGAAGACAATCTCCTGAGTATAGCCGGGTGGAATAGTCATTTCAGGGTCCTACAGGTTCAAAACTATTGTTGTTGTTTTTTTTTAATAATTTATTCATTTTTATTTGACATAAAATATACATAAACTTAAAACTCATTTTAACCATATAAGTGGACAGTTCTTTGACATTTAGTATATTGATAATACTGTGAAACTTTCACCACCATCTATGTCCAGACTACTTTCATCATCCAAACCAAAATTCAAACTCATTTAGAAATAACTCCCCATTCTCCAATCCCCCCACCTCTGTTAAGCACTTTTCTGCTTTCTGTCTCTATGAATTTGCTTATTTTAAGTATTTCATACAAGATAAATCATACCATATGTGTTCCTTTGTTTCTGGCTTATTTAACTCAAAATAATGTCTTTAAGATTCATCCATGTTTTTGCATGTACCAGCACTAAACTTCTTTTTATGGCTAAATAATATTCCATTGTATGCATATACCACATTTTGTTTATCCATTCATCTGTTTATGGACACTTGAGTTACTCCCACCTTTTGGCTATTGTGAATAATGCTATGTTAAACTTTGATGTACAAATATCTGTTCAAGTCCCTGCTTTCAGTTCTTTGGGGTATATGCCTAGGAGTGGAATTGCTGGGTCATATGGTAATTCTATGTTTAACTTTCTGAGGAACTGTCAAACTGTTTTCTACAATGGCTGTACCATATTACATTCTCATCAACAATGTACAAAGATTCCTATTCCTCTTCATCTTCGCCAACACTTTTTTTTTTCAGATTTTTTAATAATAGCCAACCTAGTGGGTATGAGTTAGTATCTCATTGTAGTTTTAATTTGCATTATTCTAATAGCCAACAATATTGAGCATCTTTTCATTTACTTAATGGCTATCTGCATATCTTCTTTGGAGAAATGTCTATTTAAATCCTTAGCCTATTTTTAATTGGGTTGTCTTTTTGTTCTTGAGTTGTAGAAGTTCTTTATATATTTTGGATATTAAACCCTTATCAGATATATGATTTCCAAATATTTTCTCCCATTCTATAGGATGTCTTTTCACTTTTTTGATACTTTCCTTTGATGCATGAAGTTTTCAATATTGAAGTCCATTTTTTCTGTTTTTTTCTTTTGTTGCTTATGCTTTTGATGTAAAATCTAAAAATCCATTGCTTACTACAAAGTTCTGAAGATATTTCCCTATGTTTTCTTGTAGGAGTTTTATAGTATTAGCTCTTACATTTAGGTTGTTGATCCATTTTGAATTTTTGAATAAATGAAATGTAGGGGTCCACATTCATTCTTTTGCATGAGAATTTACAGTTATCCCAGAAGCGTATATTAAAGAGATTATTATTTCCCCATTGGATAGACTTGGCACCCTAGTTTGAAAATCATCTTGCCACAAATGTGTGGATTTATCTCTGGACTCTAAATTCCATTCCATTGGTCTATATGTTTATTCTTATGCCAAAGTGACACTATTTTAGTTACCATAGCTTTGTAGTAAGTTTACTTTTTCTTTTTCAGGATTGTTTTGGATTCCATATTGTTTGCATATTGTTTGGATTCCACATTGTTTGCAATTCCATATGAATTTGAGAATCAGCTTTTGCATTTCTGTAAACAAGGTTGCTGGAATTTTGATAGAGATTGCAATGAATGTGTAGATATCTTTAGGCAGTATTGACATCTTAACAATATTAAGTCTTACAATTCATGAACACAGGATGTCTTTCCATTTATTCAGATCTTCTTTAATTTCTTTCAGCAATGTTTTGTAGTTTTTAGGATATAAGTTTTTCACCTCCTTGGTTAAGTGGTATTTTATTCTTTTTGTTGCTATTGTAAATGATACTGTATTCTTGATTTCCTTTTCATATTTTTCATTACCCTTGTATAGAAACCTGACTTCTGCATGTTTGTCCTGCAACTTTGCTGAATTTGTTTATTAGTTCTAATAGCTTTCTTGTGGATTCTTTGGGATTTTTTATGTATGATATAATGTCGATTTGTGAATAGGGATAATTTTACTTCTTCCTTTCCTATTTGGATTCCTTTTATTTCTTCCTCTTGCCTAACTGTTCTTGCTAGAACTTCAAATACAATGTGGTGACAGCAGGCATCCTTGTCTTGTTCCTGATCTTAAGGAGAAAGTTTTCAGTCTTTCACCATTGCGTATTTTATTTGTTGTGGGTTTTTCATAAATGTTCTTTATCATGTTGAGAAAGTTCCCTTCTATTCCTAGTTTTCTCAGTGTTTTTATCATGAAAGGATATTTGATTTTGTCAGGTGCCTCTTTTGTATCAGTTGAGATGATCATGTGCTTATTTGCCTTCATTCTATTAATGTGGTGTATTACATTGATTTTCT
This sequence comes from Choloepus didactylus, assembly GCF_015220235.1. Taxonomy (NCBI): domain Eukaryota; kingdom Metazoa; phylum Chordata; class Mammalia; order Pilosa; family Megalonychidae; genus Choloepus; species Choloepus didactylus. The sequence continues at coordinate 131,213,559 of NC_051314.1, forward strand.
TAGGTTGAACTATCCTTGCATTCCTAGAATAAATCTCATTTGGTCATGGTGTGTAATCCATTTAGTATACCGTTGGATTCAGTTTACCAGTATTTTGTTGAGGAATTTTGCATCAGTATTCATAGGGATACTGGTTGGTAATTTTCTTTTCTTGTGCTGTCATTATCTAGCTTTGATATCAGGGTAATGCTGGCCCCATAGAATGAGTTAGGCAGTAATTCCACCTTTTCTGTCTTTTGGAAGGCTTTAAGAAGGATGGTGTTAAATCTTCTTTAAATGTTTGGTAGAATTCAGCAGTGAAACCATCTGGTCATAGACTTTTCTTTGTTGGAAGGTTTTAAATTACTGATTCAATCTCTTTTCTTGTTATAGATCTATTGAGATTTCCTATCTCTCTGCATCAGGTTCGGTAATTTGTATTTTTAAGAAATTTGTCCATATCATCCAAGTATTCTAATTTGTTGGCATGTAATTTTTCATAGTACACTCTTAAAATCCTTTTTATTTCTGGAGGGTCAGTACCAATGTCCCCACTTTCATTCCTGATTTTAGTTATTTGTGTACTCTCTCTCTTTTTCTTTGTCATTCTGACAAAATTTTTGTCAATTTTATTGATCTTTTCAAAAAACACCTTGTGGTTTTGTTGATTCTCTCTATTGCTTTTCTGTTCCCTATTTTATCTATCTCTGGTCTAATCTTTACTATATCCTCTCTTCTATTATTTTGGGTTTAGTTTTCTCTTCTTCTAGTTTCTTTAAGTGTGAAGTTAAGTTATTGATTTGTGATCTTTTTTAACATAAGCATTTAGAGCTATAGATTTCCTTCCCTCTGAGTACTACCTTCACTACATCCCATAAGTTTGGATGTGTTGTGTTTTCATTTTCATTCATCTTAAGAGATTTCCTAATTTCCCTTGTGATTTCTTCCTTGACATGTTGGTTGTTTAACAGTGTGTTGTTTAATTTTCACATATTTGTAAGTTTTCCAGCTTTCCATCTGTTATTGATTTCTAGCTTTATTCCATTGTGGTCCGAGAAGATACTTTGTATGAAATCAGTATTTTTTAATTTACTAAGATTTAATTTGTGGCTTTACATGTGACCTATCCTGAAAAGTGTTTCATGTGCACTTGAGAAGAATATATATGTTGCTATTATTGGGTGGAGTGCTCTATATATGTCCATTAGGGCTAACTGGTTAATAGTGTTGTTCTATTTCCTTACTGATCTTCTCTTTAGATATTCTATCAATTGCTGAAAATGTCAATTCAAAGGATAGGCTGGTGTTTTAGTTTCCTGGCTGCTCAAGTAAATACCATGCAAAGGGATGACTTAAACAATGGGAATTTAATGGCTTACGATTCTGAGACTGGGGAAAAAGTCCAAATGAAGGTGTATCAAGGACATGCTTTCTTCCTGGAGACTAGTGTTCTGCGGCTAGCTGCCAGCAATGCTTGGTGTTCTTAGCTTGTTACATGGCAAGGCACATGGCAGACTCTTCTGGCCTCTCCCTTCTCTTCTGGATTCTGTTGATCTCAGCTTCTGGGTATTCCCTCTGTGTCTTTTTCTTTCTGTGTCTGAATTTCATTCTGCTTATAAAGGACTCCAGTAATAGGATTAAGACCCATCCTGATTGGGTGTGCCACGCCTTAACTGAAGTAACCGCATCAAAAGGTCCTACTTACAATGGGTTCACACCCACAGGAATGGATTAAGTAAGAACATGTTTTTTCTGGGGTACAAAAACCAACACAGCAGGTTTGCTGGACCTAATCATTGGTTGTCAGAGTCCTTGGGGGAGAAGAGTTTAAAATTCGCTGATTCTTACTGCAATATATAGCCTCTTCCTCTTTTTCTTCCCTTGATGCTGCACAGTGTTCCACTAGACTCCGGCAATTCAAAATAGTTGATTCATACAATTCCTGCAAGTTCAATAGCTGTTTTGGTGGAGAGACCATTTCCTGGAGCTTCCTACTCTGCCATCTTCCCACAGTCCTTCACAAGCCCCATTTTTAACACTAAACTTATTCTTAAAGAATATTTAACTGACCACTGACTTGAAATTCAGAGTGCATTAATTTAGTTGCTTTTCAGGATGAATTTCTCTAGAAAAAACAAAAACTAGAAAATACTTTGCTGTTTCAAAATAATGTGAAGTAACTACCTCTAAAATATTAATTGTCCATAATGATAGGTTCCTCTGGAAACTTAGTGCTTGATAACAGTATTCATTATGAATTTTTCAGCTTTTGCATTCCATAGGCAAATGTTCTATTTTCTATAAGATAATGCTGAATTAGTTCTGAAAAAGGTAAGTAGATGTATCGATTCACCCAGAATGAGAAGCTCAAGGTTGCAGTTGGCTATTTTTTTTTTAATCAGTATCTTCTTCTGAATAACCCTGTGTTCCAGTTTGCTAATGCTGCCATTATGCAAAATACAAGAAATGGATTGGCTTTTATAAAGGGGATTTATTTGGTTAAAAAGTTACATTCCTAAGGCCATAGCAGTGTCCAAACTAAGGCATCAAAAAGAGGATATCTTCACTAAAGAATGACTGATGGCGTCCAGAACACCTCTATTAGCTGGGAAGGCACGTGGCTGGCATCTGCTGTTCCCAGGTTGCGTTTCAAAATGGAATTCTCCACAGTATCTCTGGGCTTGTCTCTCTTAGTCTCTTCAGCTCCTGTGCATCTAACCGTCTGGTAGTCCTCTCTCAGTTTCTCTGGAGCAAACTATAGGCTAGCATCTCTTAGCTTAGCATCTCCAAACGTCCTTCTGTCCACATCTCCAACCATCAGCTTTCAACAGCCTTCTCCAGAATGTCTCTCTCAGCTGCTCTCCAAAATGTCTGTCTTTTATAGGACCCCAGTGATTTAATCAAGACCCACCCTGAATGGGCAGGGTCTATAGCTCCATGGAGATAATTTAATCAAAGGTCTAGCCCGCAGTTGATTGGAAACAATCAAAAGATTAATGTCTGCCCTCACAAGGTTGCATCAAAGAACATGGCTTTTGGGGGGACATAATATAGCCAAACTGGCACACCTCACATAAAATGTTTTAGGCTTTAACCTTTGCTTCTCATATATGAATTTCCCGGAGTCATAATTCATTATGAAAATTATTGTCAGCATTAAACCTGTGATTCTTTATTCCTTCTGTATACCTGTTTTCCTTCAGGAGCTGAACTATTCTCATTGATGAGTTATTAAAATAACTATCAAGAAATCTATTTTAGGATGATACTGACATAAAGAATTCAGTTGAGTTACAAAAAATTCTTGTAAAGTCAGGATGGCTTCACATCTTTTATTTATATACTCACACTTGACTGTCTGTAATATTGAGTGTTTATTTGCCCTCTTCCGTGTGTTTGCATAATTCTGTCATTTTCTAAATGGGTCTTCTGTAAGAAAACAGAATATTAATAGTATAGTTCCTTTTCACAGAGGACAAAACAATGTACTAAACAGCTAATGATACAAATCATCTGTAGGTATCAGAAGATTTGTAAGCAGAGTAAATCTGCACTGTAGCACATAGTCTACGTTGCCTTATCAGTGTTCCTAATTGGAACTCGGGCACTAGTGTATTGAAACTCAGCCTTCTTAGCACTTCTGCTGCCCAGGAACCTCTTCTTCCTAGATCTATACCCTTTACTGTTAACAGTTCCTTTCAGACTCTCTTGCAAACTCATTTAGTAACATTCAGCAGTTATTATTTAGTGCTTACTGTATGCCAAGCCCTCTCCTGGATACTGATGATACAGTGGTATGCAAAACAGACTAACCTTGGGGTCCTCCGTCTCTTGCAAGCTCAACTACTTAACCCAGCATTTCTAGGTATTTTGTTACACAAGGGCTTTCAGGTTATCTAGTCTGACAAAGAAATTGTACTTCCCTCGTATTATACAGGAAAACTGAGCAAAATAATTTATTTTCAGTGATTTCTCACACAATTTCAGATTGCTCATTTTATATTTGAGCATTTATTATTTGTAGTATTATATTATTGTTATCTGACTCATTTTGAGAGCTCTAAACTAATTTTAATTTGTCCATATTTATGTTTTCTGAAAAAGTTGTCAGTTTCCAGTATGCTCAGTAGAAGAATTCTAAATGGATTAAGGATATCTAAGTTGACTAAGTAGGCCTGAAGAATCAAATAATGTGTATATATTTGTTGTTTAATGGATAAAGAAAAAGCTTGGATGAGTTTCTTATGTTCATGCTTCATTTTCCCCAAGTGTAAATGAATATTATCTCTATCCCATTCCTGTTAGGGAAATTTGAAGACCCATTGGCTAGTATTTTGATAGAGAACCAAGATCTTCTTGAAAAGAATAGTATGTTAATGCAAATCTGTGTGATGTGTGAAGATCTCATGGTACATGTGCTGCAGAAAAGTGTCTTTCCCTTGGGAAATCTAGCTGTTTTTTCAAACAGATACTCATGCCAAGAATCCTTCTTAGCTGCAGAGAGTTCAGTTGACCAGAGCCTACTCCTGGTCCCTTTGGTTTTCTTTTTCACATTGTCATCTGTTCATATAGTTTTTCTTCAGTTGCCCTGATACTTCCCTGAGATTACACCCAGGTGATCCTGACTGGCATTGAGTTGAGGGTGATCCTCTACTCTTCACTGAGGTATTTTCATATACTTTCTTAGTTTTCTATTGTGTTGTATACATTTTGCTTATTTAACTCTCATAAGACTGTTTTATTTCCCTCATCTTGGTGGAAAAGGGGATCCCATCAGTGTTGTCCCAACTTTCAATATGTACACTATGAAAAAAAAAATTGGAATCAAGTGAACTGTATTTTAGGTAATTGTCTTTTATTAAGTGCTGTCCACTCTCTAGTTGACAGTTTTTAGTCCCTCACAAGGAGCTATATATGATACATATGCTACCTTGTATGATATCATTGCACTTATTTATCATTTCGTCAGGCCCAGCCAAGGACTCTGACATCCAAGGTTTAGGTCCATGAAATGAGCCTATGCTCTGAATTGACACTTTCTGTAATCTAGCTAAGCACGCATTCAGTCATCTATAAACCCATGTTTGTACATGTTTTCAGACTTTCTCTCATCCCTGTTAGAGTGCTTGTTACTACAATAACAGTATTCAGTGCTCTGTCCACATATCCCACACAGAAACAATTTGACCTGTGGTATGGAACGTGTATTCCCAATGCTATCAGGATTCCTTCTGCTACCTTCCCTCCTCTCCCTCCAACACCAGTCTTATTAGACCAAAAAAGGCATGCACTGAGATGGTGGGCTGGTGCCACTAGTGCCTGCTCTACCATCTGTTGGTCAGCCCTCTCTGTAATGTATATTCCTTAGCTCTTCTTTGCTCCCAGCTTCAGGCCCCGAACACCAATTCTGGAACAACTGGAAAAGCCCATTCATCACACCCATTAAAATTAGTTAAAAAGTAAAATCTAAAATTGGAGAGAGAGGAATAGTAAAACTGTTTTACATCCCATGAAAAGAGAACTATGGTTGAGTAAAGCTGCAAAGAGCTCCCGGTTGTTAGTGAATAAAGGGAAAATTAAATAGCAAGTGTTAAAGCAGCTTGAGTGCTACAGAAGCTGCTTTGGAAAGTAAAATGTGGTAGATACCTAACCATCTCACTAAGCAGTTAACCAGCCTCTGAAAGCATTCATGTATCTACTCATTCACCATTCATTTATGGTGCCAGGTACCTTTTGCTTGACTGAGAAGACATTCCTCAGAGAACACATTTATGTTAGGCACTGCTGGAGGACTCCTTTTATGGTGCACTTCACAGTAACTACTTTCTCCTATATTTGCTATAAACATGAATGCCAACCTCTCAGCTGTCCTGTGTGACAATATCTCTTGAATAGTGACTTATGTTGTGATCATAGAAAGTGGAAACCTTCTGTCTAGTTAGAATATACAATATTCAGAAGTTGACAGAATAGACAATTGCAATTTAATTGGTATTTCATGATTCTGTAACTCTTATTGACTTGGTCAGATAAAAATGTTAATCTCTTTTTAATTATCCTTCTTCCTTCAATTCTAGATTATATTAAGTATTCAATGTAAAAGCTTCTTTTTCTAGACCACTACAAACATTAAGGTAGGCTAGATTGTTTCTGCTGATGGTATCCAGATTTATTTGAAAAGAACTGAATATAAAGTATTTTCCACTCACTGTCCTCACCTCTGGAATTGCTTTCTACTTCCTCATCTGAAGCTCTACTTTAATCTTCACTTCAAGACACATCTTTGTAGTTTGGAATTTCCTAGCCATGAAATCAATTTTTTTTTTCTTGTTAGCACAATTACTCTGTGCTTTATTTCAGTTACACATTCATCCTGCTTTGAGCATGAGTTGAAACAAATGAAAGAGGAGGAGGAAGGGAGAGACTAGAGAGAAAGAAAAAGGCAACATGTTCACTCACTGCACTGTGGTTGAGTCCTATTTATTCTTTATTTTGAGCCATGTTATTCTCATTGCTGTGGCTCTTCCTTAAAATATAGGCATTCCCATTCTGTAATTTTGTTGTCTTATTTATTCTTGTTGTATGTAGCAGTGTGGTACAGTGGAAACAATACTAAGCTAAATGTCAAGAGACATGACCTCCGTTACTGCAAACTTGCAGTAGAGGCTAAACTTGCATATAATTGTGCCTGAGAGTCTCCCCCTGAGTACCTCTTTGTTGCTCAGATGTGGCCCTCTCTCTAACTGAGCCATCTCAGCAGGTGAACTCACTGCCCTCCCCCCTACGTGGGACCCGACTCCCAGGGGTGTAAATCTCCCTGGCAACGCAGGATATGACTCCCGGGGATGAATCTGGACGTGGCATCATGGGATTGAGAATATCTTCTTGACCAAAAGGGGGATGCAAAATGAGATGAAATAGTTTCAGTGGCTGAGAGATTTCAAATGGATTCCAGAGGTCACTCAGGTGGACATTCTTATGCACTATATAGATAACACCTCTTAGGTTTTAATGTATTGGAATAGCTAGAAGTAAATACCTGAAACTACCAAACTCCAACCCAGTAGTCTGGACTCCTGAAGACGATTATATAATAATGTAGATTACAAGGGGTGACAGTGTGATTGTGAAAACCTTGTGGATCACACTCCCTTTATCTAGTGTATAGATGTATGAGTAGAAAAATAGAGATAAAAACTAAATGACAAATAGGGTGGGATGGGGGGGATGATTTGAGTGTTCTTTTTTTACTTTTATTTTTTATTCTTATTCTGATTCTTTCTGATGTAAGGAAAATGTTCAGAAATAGATTGTGGTGATGAATGCATAACTATATGATCATATTGTGAACAGTTGATTGTATACCATGGATGATTGTATGGTATGTGAATATATCTCAATAAAACTGAATTTAAAAAAAAAAAAGAGAGAGAGACATGAGCTCTAACTCCAACTCTGTTGATAATTAACTGTATAATCTTGAGTGGTATTACTACCATTAACTAATATACAGCAGTTTACAATTCACCAAGCACTATTTAGATGCCTTATAGCACCTACCCTAGGGCTATATGGGCCAGGCAGATATAAATAAAAGAAGTGAGTAAGTGGTTTAAGCCAACAGGAGAGAGAGAAGGGTGATGAGCTAGGGATTATGTGACCTGTGTAAATTACATAGCCACCTTTCGTTCCAGCTTGTTGTGGTCATGCAAGAAATGAGCACAGTTTACCCAAGCATCCATTTTTTTCCCACATAATTTGGAATTTTATATAAATTTCTGAATTTCCAATTGCTGACAACTAATTTATTCATTTTGTTTTTAATTTAACAAACCAGGCCAAATCAGGCCACAGGCTGCCTAACTTACCCTTTTTGGACTTTATCTTCCTCATTTGTAAAACTGAATGGATAGGGGAAATGAATTTTGAGATCTAAAATTCTTTATTTTCCATATTTTAACACATTAACGTAATTACATATGTCACTATTATCTGCTAATTGCAGTATTGGCAATAGTTTTAAAAGAAATAGTCAAAGTAAAAGACAAGATATATGTAAGGATTGCTGAAATCTGTGTATAGAAATTGCTTATTTTGTGAAAGTAAAATGTATTGCATTTTGAAGTTGGGAAAAAAAATCCTAGTTTTTTTGTTTGTTTTATTTTGTTTTGTTTTTTAATCATACAGAGAAGTCAGTCATAGTTTGATGAGTTCTGCTTGATTGGAGTAAGTAAAATCCAGAGATTGGGAGTTATGGGGAAATCTGGACTCAACCCACTCTCCCTTCCTCTGCCTGTTCCACCTTTTTGTCATTAATTCCAGATGTAAGAAAATTCTTCATAAAAATTTGTTAAGACTCTTCTTTTCATTCTTTTCTAGTGTCAGATCTAACTTGCCCTCCCTATATTCAGACTATTGCCTTTTATTATGCCACAGGGAACTTATAAATGTTTTGGGTTCCCTGATCCCTCTTGAATTGTCTCAATCTAGGTTTCCTGCCCCTATGCTTTTGCCCCTCCTATACTTGCTTCTTCCTCTGTAACCATCAGGTGGTGTGATTTATAGCCACGTTTCTTGTGCTCATTGACCTTGCCTGAGGATCTCATTAAGCATTAAAACTAGAAAGATTGGTTAGAGGATTTTTTTTTTTTTCCCTGTGAAACTTCTCTTGGAGGTAGTCAGTAAGACCAATATATTCCACAGAATCAGTTCCCTACTGCCTCTTTGGATTTCTTTGCATTAATGAAGGTGTTTACTAAAAGTGAATATGGAGTTAAATGATACTTGCATTCATGGACAAGATAAATGATATTAGATAGAATAGAACATTAGCTGTCAAAGTGCCTTTTCAGCAGTCTGGAATTTAATAACCAAATTAAATTATCTGTTTTATCATAGGGCTTTCTAGAAAGCAATATTCATGCCATGATTGTCTTGCAGATAATAGTATCTAATATCATTGATCCAAACCCTGTTTGTGTTAAAATAACAGCTTTATTGAGATACGTTTACATACCATGAAGTTCACCCTTTTATAATGTACAATTCAGTGGTTTTAGTATATTCACAGAGCTGTATGACCATTATCCACTTTCTAATTCCAGAACATTTTCATCACCCCAAAAAAGACCCCATATCCATTGGCAGTCACTCCCCATTCCCCCCTTCTTCCAGCCTGTGGCAACCATAATTTACTTACTGTCTATATGGGTTTGCCTATTCCAGACATTTCATATAAATGGAATCAGACAATATGCGTCCTTTCGTGCTGGGTTCATAAAATACAGGGTTTCATGTACCACCCTATTATTGACACCTTGCATTGACTTCATTCCTTTTTATAGCTGAATAATATTCCATTGCGTGGATATACAATCCACACCCTGTTTTGAGTGCTTTGCATGAATTAACTCATTTTATCTTCACAAAAACCCTGTGAAGTAGAATTGACTTCATTTTACAGTTGAGACACTGAGGAGGAACGTTTAAGTAATTTGCCCAAGTCACATAGCTAGTAAGTGACAAGCTAGGAATAAAATCATTTCACTCCAGAGCTGGCACTCCTAATCACTATACCAGAATGTCAGTCATTACATGCTTTTGTTAAGAGATTTCTCCGTAGCCTTCACGCATATTATTAATGACCCCAAAACACTCTGTTGTGGTAAATAGTACTTTAACCTATCCTTATTTTAAATTGCAGTGAAAATATGTAAAGTACTGTAAAATACTGTCCCCAATTTTTAAAAATTAATTCAGAATCCTGACAGGCCAAAATCTCTTCTCCATCTTATATCAAAAGATGTCTTCTTGAGGAGAACCCAAGATGACAGCTAGGTAAGACAGGGCAAAAAAACACCTCCATGAAAAATACTAGATAAAAGCCAGAAAGTGACCCAGAACACCAGTTCCAGCAAGGCACCAGCCGGACAAGGTCTGCTAAATCCACAGGGACCGTGCATTTTTTGAAACCGGGAGTCTGCATTCTGAAATGAGTGAATGAGCCAGCTGAAAGTCTGGTGGCCGCACTGCAGTGTGGGGAAACCATGGGTTTCCTGGCATTTGGAGATGGACTAGTTCTTTTTAAAAAAGAAAACAAAAAACCTGGGACTGACTGTGGATACAACGGTGAGAACCGCGCAGTAAAGCATGGCAGGAGTGGGCTCTCCCAACGCCTCAGTGTCTGGCGTGGAGGATAGCCCTACCCACACCTACTGCTGATTGTCTCGGGACCAGAGGGCAGAGGGGAGCCAAAAGGAGAAAGAAACCGCGCCACTTCCAGCCATCTCCCCGGCGGGCTGGGGACGCTCCCGCCCAGGGCCAGACTCACAGCCCACAGCCGTGCCAAGAAACCCAGTGTGACAGGGAGTGTTTCCCGCAGCACCGTGCACACACCATAGTATCGGCCATGGACAGCGGCCTTTAGGGCACCCACAGCTAATTGTCCCGCAGCTTGGAAGGTGGAGCTGTGCGAAGAGGGGGAAATTAACACGCCCCATTCAACCATCTTTACAGCAGGCTGGGAATGCCCCTGCACGGCCTGGCAGCCCAGGGCTTCCCTGGTGGGCTGGTGCACACCTGTGACGTGGCACAGCCTTCCCTTGGCAGGGGTCCTGGAAGAGCACGGCTAAGAAGGGGGACTCGCTCGGATATCCCAGGGACCCTGTGCCAGTGCCAGGGACTTGTGGGTCAGCGGCAGAGATGATCTGTGGCGGGACTAAGGTCAAGGCTTGGGTTCTTGCAACAGCCTTAAATCTCCAGGAACACCTAGGATGTTTGATTATTAAAGCTGCCCTGCATTCCTAACCACTCAGACACACGCCCCACATTCAGGGTGGACAGCACCAACAACACACCCAAACTTGGTGCACCAATTGAACCCCACAAGAATCAGACCCCCACACACTACAAAGACAAAGTTGGGGAGAACTGACTTGCGGGGAATAGATGACTTGCAGATGCCATCTGCTGGTTAGTTAGAGAAAGTGTACGCCACCAAGCTGTAGATCTGACAAATTAGAGATTGGTATTTTATAGACCCTGAAAGAACCCTATCAAGTAAAGCAAATGCCAAGAGGCCAAAAACAACAGAAAATCTTAAAGCATATGATAAAACCAGATGATATAAAGAACCCAAACCTAAACACCCAAATCAAAAGATCAGAAGAGACACAGTACTTGGCACAATTAATCAAAGAACTAAAGTCAAACAACGAGAGTATGGCACAGGATATAAAGGACATGAAGAAGAGCATGGCACAGGATATAAAGGTCATAAAGAAGACCTTAGAAGAACATAAAGAAGAAATTGCAAGAGTAAATAAAAAAAATAGAAGATCTTATGGAAATAAAAGAAACTGTTGGCCAAATTAAAAAGACATTGGGACTCGGGCAAGATGGCGGCATAGAGAGGAGTGGAAGCTAAGTAGTTCCCCTGGAACAACTACAAAAAAACCAGAAACAGCTAGTAAATAATCCAGAATAACTGTGGGGGGACAAACGAGACCATCCATTCGTCATACACCAACCTGAATTGGGAGGAATGCCCGAGAACACAGCATAAAATCTGTAAGTAAAACCTGCGGAACCAGGTCGGGAGACCCCCTCCCCCATAGCCCGAGCTGCGGAGCTGCGTGGTGCCACAGAGAAGCTCTCTCCCAGCAAGCGAATACAGCTCAGCTGAGCTCTAACTGGGGTTTTAAGTAGCGAGTGTGAACTGCTCACTACAGGTACACAGCCCCAAAAAACAGACAGAGGCTTTGGGTGACGACTGACCTGGGAGAGCAGGAGGGTCGCCTTGGACCGGGTCTGAAGGGGACTATCTGTTTCTTTTTTGGCTCAGTGGAGAAAGCCCCAGTCATTTTCAGTTTCCAGGGCTGTGACTCCGGGAAGGGTGGAGACACCATAAGCAGAGAGCGAGACCATTGAAATGCTAATGACCTCCACCTGAGGGGTCTGTCTTCTCTAGGAGGAAAGGGGTGGGGCCCTTTCCATTCAGAACCAGACCCCAGAGCCTGGGGGAACACAGCCATACCTCCTCACACCAGTCAAGAATTATAGGCTAACAGGCGTCACCTGCTGGGCAGAAAAGCACAGTGACCCGAGGCATCAAAGGGTGGAGCAATTTTCTAAGACATACCCTCAGGGAAACCAGATACTGAATATTTCTTCCTTCTGGGACCTGAGCCTGTTCTGGTCTGGGAAAACCTGATTTGGATAACCAAGGAAACCATGCCTAGACAACAGAAAATTACAACCTACACTAAGAAAAACAAAGTTATGGCCCAGTCAAAGGAACAAACGTACACTTCAACTGAGATACAGGAATTTAAACAACTAATGCTATATCAATTCAAAAAGTTTAGAGAAGATATTGCAAAAGAGATAGAGGCTGTAAAGGAAACACTGGACATGTATACAGCAGAAATCAAAAGTTCAAAAAACCTACTAGTAGAATCTATGGAAATGAAAGGCACAACACAAGAGATGAAAGACACAATGGAAACATACAACAGCAGATCTCAAGAGGCAGAAGAAAACACTCAGGAACTGGAGAACAAAACACCTGAAAGCCTACACGCAAAGGAGCAGATGGAGAAAAGAATGAAAAAATATGAGCAACGTCTCCGGGAACTCAAGGATGAAACAAAGTACAATAATGTACGTATCATTGGTGTCCCAGAAGGAGAAGAGAAGGGAAAGGGGGCAGAAGCAATAATAGAGGAAATAATTAATGAAAATTTCCCATCTCTTATGAAAGACATAAAATTACAGATCCAAGAAGCGCAGCATACTCCAAACAGAAGAGATCTGAATAGGCCTACGCCAAGACACTTAATAATCAGATTATCAAATGTCAAAGACAAAGAGAGAATCCTGAAAGCAGCAAGAGAAAAGCAATCCATTACATACAAAGGAAGCTTAATAAGACTATGTGCGGATCTCTCAGCAGAAACCATGGAGGCAAGAAGGAAGTGGTGTGATATATTTAAGATACTGAAAGAGAAAAACCACCAACCAAGAATCCTGTATCCAGCAAAGCTGTCCTTCAAATATGAGGGAGAGCTCAAAATATTTTCTGACAAACAGACAATGAGAGACTTTGTGAACAAGACACCTGCCCTACAGGAAATACTAAAGGGAGCACTACAGGGTGATAGAAGACAGGAGTGTGTGGTTTGGAACACAATTTTGGGAGATGATAGCACAACAATGTAAGTACACTGAACAAAGGTAACTATGAATACTGTTGAGAGAGGAAGATGGGGAGCATGTGAGACACCACAAGAAAGGAGGAAAGATAACGACTGGGACTGTGTAACTTGGTGAAATCTAGACTATTCAACAATTGTGATAAAATGTACAAATATGTTCTTTTACGAGGGAGAACAAGCAAATGTCAACCTTGCAAGGTGTTAAAAATGGGGAGGCATTGGGGGAGGGATGCAATCAGCATAAACTAAAGACTGTAACTAATAGAATCATTGTATTATGCTTCCTTTAATGTAACAAAGGTGATATACCAAGGTGAATGCATATAAGAGGGGGGGATAGGGGAGGCATGTTAGACACTTGACATTGGTGGTATTGTCTGATTCTTTATTCTACTTTGATTTAAGGTTATTTTTCCTTTTGCTGCTTCCTAGCTGTCATTTTTTTGTTTCCTCTTTCTTTTGCCTCTCTACCTTCTTTGACTCTCCCTCCTGCCTTGTGGAAGAAATGTAGATGCCCTTGCTTAGTATGAGCAGAATGTTCAATTAGGATGAACTTAAATGTTTGGAAATGAACAGGGGTGTTGGTAGCAAGATGTGAGAATAACTAACAGCGCTGAATGGCATGTGAATAAGGTGGAAAGGGGAAGCTCAGAGTCATATATTTCACCAGAAGGAAAGTTGGAGGTCAAAAGATGGAAATGTATAAAACTGAATCCTATGGTGGGCAATGTCCATGATCAACTGTACAAAAACTAGAAATCACTTCATGAACCAGAACAAATGTATGACAATACAATTAGAAGTTAATAATAGAGGGGCATATAGGGAAGAACTATATACCTATTACAAACTATATACTACAGTTAGTAGTATTTCAACATTTTTTCCTAAACAGTAACAAACGTACTGTATCAATACTAGGAGTCAACAATTGAGGGGGGTTGGTTAGGGATAGGGGAGGTTTAGAGTTTCCTTTTCTTTTTTTCTTTTTTCGTCTTTCACTTTATTTCTTGTCTGGAGTAATGAAAAATTTCTAAAAATTGAACAAAAATTAAGTGTGATGGATGCACAGCTGTATGAGGGTACCCGGGGGCAAGTGGTTGTACACTTTGGATCTTTGGATAATTGTATGGTATCTGAACAATCTCAATAAAAATGGAAAAAAAAAGAAAAGAAAAGAAAAAAGACATTGGACACTCATAATACAAGATTAGAGGAAGCTGAACAACAACTCAGCATCCTCAACAACTACAGAACAGAAAATGAAAGAATAAAACAAAGACTGGGGAAAAAATTGAAAAAAATTGAAATGGATCTCAGGGATATGATAGATAAAATAAAAGGTCCAAATTTAAGACTCATTGGTGTTCCAAAAGGGGAAGAGAAGGGTAAAGGTCTAAAAAGAGTATTCAAAGACATTGTTGGGGAAAACTTCCCAAACCTTCTACACAATATATATATACAAAGCATAAATGCCCAGCGAACTCCAAATAAAATAAATCCAAATAAAACCACTCCAAGACATATTCTGATCAGACTGTCAAATACTGAAGAGAAGGAGCAAGTTCTGAAAGCAGCAAGAGAAAAGCAATTCACCACTTGAAATGGAAACAGCATAAGACTCAGTAGTGACTACTCAGTGGCCACCATGGAGGCAAGAAGGCAGTGGCCTGACATATTTAAAATTCTGAGAAAGAAAAATGTCCAACAAGAATACTTTATCCACCAAAGCTCTCCTTCAAATTTGAGGGAGAGCTTAAAATTTTCACAGACAAACAAATGCTGAGAGATTTTGCTAATAAAAGACCTGCCCTACTTCAGATACTAAAGGAATCCCTACTGACAGAGAAACAAAGAAAGGAGAGAGATACAGAAAAATTTAACAGACATATATGGAACATTACACCCCAAATCACCGGGACACATTCTTCTCTAGTGAT
This sequence comes from Choloepus didactylus, assembly GCF_015220235.1. Lineage (NCBI taxonomy): Eukaryota > Metazoa > Chordata > Mammalia > Pilosa > Megalonychidae > Choloepus > Choloepus didactylus. Next base: position 131,228,692 of record NC_051314.1, read on the forward strand.
CATGGATCTTTCTCCAGAATAGACCATATGCTGGGACATAAAACAAGCCTCAATAAATTAAAAAAAAAAAAAAAATGAATTTTTTTCAATTTCTTTAAGTGAATGCTTAAAATAAAGTTTATGGTATTGCCAATCTTATTTCTGAATACAGCATTCTGAATTGGATATGATGTTTTTCCTGGACTTGTATAAAATTGCAACTTACTATCAAATCTAAAATTATGAGATTTCTGAAAACAATTTTGAGCATTCACATTCAGGGCCTCTCTAACTTTTCAACTAGCTGCAGGTTCATCAGAAATATACAAAGACGTTGAATGGATATTACTATGTTTAAATATATGTATACCCTTGACACTGTATCCAAATTGCAGATCTGAAGCCAATGCCAAACCTGTCTACTAAGACCCAGATTCTAAAACACACTTAGGAGCCTGGTTGACTCTTCGTTGGTGCTCCGTTATTTGCTTAAAACCAATGACAGGCCACAGTTTCTTCATGTCCCTCTAGTCTGCTGTGTTCAACTTATCTTAATTTCAATATCTGCTTTTGTGACAGTTTTCCTCCCAGTTGCCTCCCTTCCTGCCTTATTGTTTAGAGAAGATAGCCAGGTAAAATTATATGCTACAAGAAACCAAAGTTTTAAAGATTGGTTCTAGTCCAGCTGATTGCCATCTCAAATCTATTTGTATATAGACATTAAGGCGGTGGTCATCATAATGTTTCTAATCTTGGATTGCCCTCTATTTTAGTTCGCTAAACTGCTTGAAGCAGATACCATAAAATGGGTTGGCTTTTAACAAAAAGAATTTATTAGTATACAAGCTTACAAATTTGAGGCTGAGAAAAATGCCCAAATCAAGGCACAGCTTTCTTCCCAAAGATAGCTGTTGGTGATCCTTGGCTCCTCTGCCACATGAAAAAGCACAAGGTGGTGTCTGCTGGTCTCTTCCTTCTCTTCTAGGTTTCGTTGCTTTCAGCTTCCTGCTTCACTGGCTTTTTCTCTCTGTATTCATGCCATTTATAAAGGGTTCCAGTAAGAGGATTAAGAAACCTACCCTTTAAGAGGTGGGTCACACCTTAAGTAGCTTCATCAAAAGACCTTACTTATAGTGGATCCACACACACAAGAATGGATTAACTTTAACAACACACTTTTCTGATGTACATAGTTTCAAATCACCACATCCTCCTAAAGGGTAGATAAAATTATTGACTACTAGCTTGGGGCTCTTATGGGTGTGCACTGAAATAACTTTATTTTTCTTAATACATGATAGGAAAGACAGCTAAATTAGATCCTTTTATAATCTGAAATGAAGCTAGGTGTCTCACATTTATGTCAGCTGGTAAGATCAATCATAACTTAGGTATGCTTTTCACTACCATAATATTGTAACTATTGAAAGAGACAAAACATGGGCCATAACTGGAGGAAATGACTCTCCTTGTTCAGAGATTGTTTCCTCTATTGCTTAAAGCTTCTTGTGATACAGCCTTTTAAATTTTTTTAAATTGAAATATAACATAAACACAGAAAAGGGTATGTGGCTACACCATTATACATTCCTACCAGAAGTGGATGAGGGTTCTAGTTTCTCAGTATCCTCACCAACATTTGTTACTGTTGTAGTTTGCTAATGCTGCCGGAATGCTGAACACCAGTGATGGATTGGCTTTTATAAAAGGGGTTTATTTGATTACACAGTTACAGTCTTAAGGCCATAAAGTGTCCAAGGTAACACATCAGCAGTCGGGTACCTTCACTGAAGGATGGCCAGTGGTGTCCAGAAAACCTCTGTTAGCTGGGAAGGCATGTGGCTGGCGTCTGCTCCAAAGTTCTGGTTTCAAAATGGCTTTCTCCCAGGATGTTCCTCTCTAGGCAGCAGTTCCTCAAAAATGTCGCTCTTAGTTGCACTTAGGATATTTGTCCTCTCTCAGCTTCTCCGTAGCAAGAGTCTGCTTTCAACAGCCGTCTTCAAACTGTCTCTCATCTGCAGCTCCTGTGCATTCTTCAAAGTGTTCCTCTTGGCTGTAGCTCCTCTTCAAAATGTCACTCACAGCTGCACTGTGTTCCTTCTGTTTGCCAGCTCATTTATATGGCTCCACTGATCAACTTAGACCCAACCCGAATGGCTTTCTCCCAGGACATTCCTCTCTAGGCTGCAGTTCCTCAAAAATGTCACTTAGTTGCACTGAGTTCCTTCTGTTTGTCAGCTCATTTATATGGCTCCACTGATCAAGGCCCACCCTGAATAAGTGGGGCCACGCCTCCATGGAAATTATCTCATCAGAGTTATCGCCTACAGTTGGGTGGGGCACATTTCCATGCAAACAACCTAATCCAAACGTTCCAACTTAATCCCCACTAATATGTCTGCCCCACAAGATTGCATCAAAGAATATGGCCTTTTCTGGGGGACGTAATACATTCAAACTGGCACAGTTACTATCTGTCTTTTAGATTTTAGACATTATGAGTGTGAGATGGTACTCACTATGGTTTTGATTTGCATTTCACTGGTGGCTAATGATGTTGAACATCTTTTCATGTGCTTACTGACCATTGGTATATCTTCTTTGGAGAAATATGTGTTCAAATCCTTTGCCCACTTTTTAATTGGGTTATCTGTTTTCTTATTGTTGAGTTGTAAGTGTTCTTTATATACTCTGGCACAAGTCCTTTATCAGATTTATGATTTGCAAATATTTTCTCCCATTCTGTGGGCTATCTTTCCACTTTCTTGACAGTGTCCTTTAATGCACAAAAGTTTTTAATTTTGATGAAGCCCAATTTATCTACTTTTTCTGTGGTTAATGTGCATTTGGTGTCATATCAAGAAACCATTTCCTAATCCAAGGTCATGAAGAGTAGCTCCTGTGTTTTCTTCTAAGGGTTTTATAGTTTAGCACTTACGTTTATAGGCCTTTGGTCCCTTTTCAGTTAATTTTTGTGTATGGCATAAGGAAGGGGCCAACTTCATTCTTTTGCATTTGTATATCTAGTTGTCTTTGCTCTGTTTGTTGAAGACTCTTCTTTCTTCATAGAATTGTCTTGGCACCCTTGTCAAAAGTAAATTGACCATAAATATATGGGTTGTTTTTTTTTCCTGGGCTCTCAAGTCTTTTCCATTGATTTGTATATCTTCCTTAAGCCAGTACCACATTATATTGAATAAGAGTCTTCCAACTTTGCTCTACCTTTTCAAGATTGTTTTGGCAATTCTTCCCTAAGAATATATATTTCCATATATATTTTAGGATCACCTTGTCAGTTTCTGCAGAAAGATGTAACTGAGATTTTAAAGGTGACTTCATTGAATCCGTAGACCAAAATGGGGAGTATTAGCATTTCAGAGGTAGTAAATCTTCCAATCCACAAACATGAGATGGCTTTCCAATTATTTAGGCCTTCTTTAATATTTTTCAGTGATGTTTAGTAGTTGTCAAGTATACAAGTCTTGCACTTCTTTTGTTAAATTTTTGTTAAATTCCTAAGTATTCTTTTTGATACTAGTGTAAATAGAATTGTTTTCTTAATTTCGTTTATGGATTATTGTATAACTCTATAGAAATACAGGTGATATTTGTGTATTGCACATTTACCCTGCTTGCAACCTTGCTGCACTCGTTTGTTGTAAAAGTAAAAATAAAAATTTGTGTGTGTGGATTCTTTAGGATTTTCTTTGTATAAGATCCTGTCGTCTGTGAATAGAGATAGTTTTTACTTCTTCCTTTCCGTCTAGTTGCCTTTTATTTCTTTTTCTTTTCTAATGCCCTGGCTAGAACCTCCAATACAAAATTAGATAGTAGCAGTGAGAGTGGACATCCTTGTCTTGTTCCTGATCTTAGGGGGAAAGCATACAGTCTTTCACCATTAAGTATGATGTTAACTGTGGGTATTCATAGATATCTTTATCAGGTTGAGGAAGTTTCCTTCTCTTCCTGGTTTACTGAGGATTATTATAAATAGCTATTGGATTTTGTCAGATGCTATTTCTGCATCTATTTAGATGATCACATATTTTTTCTCTTATATTAATATGGTAGATTGCACTGATTAATTTTTCTAATGTTAAACCACTCTTACATTTCTGGGATAAACACCCCTTGGTCATTATCCTCTACAATATAGTGCTGGATTCTATTTGCTAATATTTTGTTAAGGATAGTTTATATCTTTGTTATGTGGGATATGTTGGGTAAAGTTTTCTTTTCTTATAATGTGTTTGTCTGGGTTTGGTATCTTGATAAAATGAATTGGAGAGTTCTCCCTTCCTTTTCTGAAAGAGTTTGTGTGAGGTTGTGTGATGGTTGGGTTCATGTGTCAACTTGGCTAGGTGGCCTAGCTGTCTGGTCAAGCGGGCACTGGCCTGATGATTGCTGTGAGGCTATTTGAGGCTGGTTAATAAACCACCTGGCTGGTTTGTCGGATCATCAGTCAATTGACTGCAGCTGACTGATGACTCATCAAGGGGCATGCTTCCACAGTGAGAGAATGCAATTGGCTGGATTTGGTCCGGGTGATCAGTTGGAGGCTTATAAGCCGGACGGTTAGAGAACCTTCACTTCTTCTTCAGCTACTCAGTGAAGCTTTTCCTGGGGAGTTCGTCGAAGTAGCCAGTTCGTTTCCTGAGGAGTTCGTCAAAGTTGTCGGTTCGTTTCCTGAGGAGTTCGTCGGACGTCTTCCTTGGAGTTGACAGCTTGTTGACGGCTCTGCAGAATTTGGACTCATGCGCTCCCGCAGTTGCGTGAGTCACTTTTACAATTTGATAATAAGAGACATCTCTCATTGATTCTGTTTCCAAGGAGAACCCTAACTAATACAGGTTGCTATTACTTCTTTCTTAAATATTGACCAATTTTACTAGAAAAAATTGTCTGGGGCTGGAATTTTCTTTATGGGAAGATTTTTAATGTAAACTTAATGTCTTTAGTTAATAAAAGGCTACTCAAATTTTCTGTTTATTCTTGTGTCAGTTTTGGTATTTTGAACCTTTCAAGAAATTTGCCCATTTCAGCTACTTTGCCAAATTTGTTAGCAAAAAAATTGCTCATAATCTCCCCCTCATTATCCTTTTACTGTCTGCAAGATCGATAGTGATACCCCATGCCTGTTTCCTGATATTAATAGTTTTTTCTCTGTTCATTCTTGATCAGACTAGCTAAACTTGGTTTCATTGATTTTCTCCATTGTTTCTCAATTTTCTATTTCATTAATTTCTGCTTTCTATTATACTAACTTCTGGTTACTTTAGATTTACTTTGCTTTTCTTTTTCTAGCCTTACTGTGGAAGCCTAGATTGTTGATTTTAGACCTTTCTTTTCTAACATAAGCATTTAAAGCTACAAATTTCCCTCTGAGCATTGCTCTGGCTGCTCCTCACAAATTTTGATATATTGTAAATTCATTATGATTCCATTAAAATATTTTCTAAAACCCTTTGTGGTTTCTTCTTTAATCCAGTATATTGGAAGTATATTGTTTAATTCCAAATATTCAAGGATTTTCCAGCTGTCTTTGTTAACTGATTTCTGGTTTAATTTCATTGTGGTAAGAGAACATACTCTGAATGATTTCAGTCCTTCTAAATTTATAGATCCTTATTTTATGCACCAGTCTATAATACATTGATGAATTATCCAGGTGCACTTGAAAATGATCTGTGTTCTGCTGTTTGGAGTGGACAGTTCTATAATTAATTAGGAAGATTTGGTTGATGGTGGTATTCAATTCTGCTGTATCTTTATTGATTTTCTGACCTTTTTGTTCTATCAGTTACTGAGAGTGTGTATTGAAATCTCCAGATACAATTGTAATTTGTCTATGTCTCTTCATAGTTCATCAGATTTTATTTCATAAGTTTTGAGGCTCTAAAATTAGGTGCATGAATATTTAGAACTGTTGTGTCTTCTCCTGATGAATTTCCCCTTTTATCAATTTTAAATGTCTGTTTTTAAACCTGTTAATAGTTTTTGTCTCAAGTCGTCTTCGTCTGATATTAATACAGCCACTCCAGTTTCCTTATGATTAGTGTTCATATGATACCTGTTTTAACCTAACTGTGTCTTTACATTGAAAGAATGTTTCTTGCTGATAACATAAGTTAGGTCTTACTTTTTTATCCAGACTCATAAATAATCTCTACATTTTAATTGGTTCACACCATGTTTCGGTTTCCTAAAGCTGCCAGAATGCAATATACCGACATGGATTGGCTTTTATAAAGAGTATTTATTAGGTTACAGATTTACAGTTCTCAGGCCATAAAAGTGTCCAAACTGTGGCATCAACAAGAGGATACTTTCACTGAAGAAAGGCCGATGGCATCCGGAATACCTCTGTCAGCTGGGAAGGCACGTGGCTGGCATCTTCTTCCTTTGCTCCTGGGTTGCATTGCTTTCATCATCTGATTCCAGTGGCTTTCTCTTTAAACATCTGTGGGTTCTCACTTAGCTTCTCTGGGGCAAACTCGGGGCTTCATCTCTTAGCTTAGCATCTCCAAACGTCTTTCTGTCTGCATCTCCAAGCATCTGGGTCTGTGTCAGCTCTGAGCTCTCTCTTTCTCTCCTTGAGCTCTCTTAAGGACGCTAACAAACTAATTAAGACCCAACTTGAATGGGTGGGGTCACATCTCCATGGAAACAACCTAATCAAAAGATCCCAAGCACAATAAGTCTGTACCTACAGGATTGGATTAAAAGAGCATGGCTTTTCTGGGGTACATAACAGTTTCAAACTGGCACACACCGTTTACATTTAGTCTAATTATCCGTGTGGTTGGGTTTAAGTATATTTCCATTTGTCCCATCTCTGTTTTCTTCCCTCTTTCCTTTATCTGCTTTCTTTCAGATTAACTGAGTCATTTTTAATGTTCCATTTTATCTCCATTATTGGTTTATTAGCTATATCTCTTTGTTTCATTCTTTAGTGGGGTTTGCAATATGCTCCTTTAACTTACCACACTCTGCCTTCATGTGATACTATATGATTTCCAATATAACAACCTTCTAACATTTTACTTCCATTCCCTCTCCTGTCTTTTGTTATTGTTGTCATAATTTAATTTTGCATATATTATAAACCCTGTAATGCACTGTAATTATTTTTGCTTTAAACAGATTATTATCTTTTAAAGAAATGAGAATAAAATTAACACTTATCCATTTTTTTTACATTCTGCTACACTTCCTTTCTGTATGTCCAGTTTCCTTCAGTCTGAAGACTTTCCTTTGTTTCTCGCAGTGAAAGTCTGCTAGAAATTTTCTCAGCTTTTATTTGTCTGAAAATGAATTTATCTTGCCTTTGTTTTTTTTTTGTTTTTTTTTTTTTAATTCAGTTTTATTGAAATATATTCACAAACCATATAATGGTATACAATCAACTGTTCACAGTACGATCATATAGTTATGCATTCATCACCACAATCTATTTCTGAACATTTTCCTTACATCAGAAAGAATCAGAATAAGAATAAAAAATAAAAGTAAAAAAAAAAATACCCAAACCATCCCCCCCATGCCACCCTATTTGTCATTTAGTTTTTTGTCCCCATTTTTCTACCCATCCGTCCATACACTAGATAAAGGGAGTGTGATCCATAAGCTTTTCACAATCACACTGTCACCCCTTGTAATCTACATTATTATATAATTGTCTTCAGGAGTCCAGACTACTGGGTTGGAGTTTGGTAGTTTCAGGTATTTACTTCTAGCTATTCCAATACATTAAAACCTAAGAGGTGTTATCTATATAGTGCTTAAGAATGTCCACCAGAGTGACCTCTCAACTCCATTTGGAATCTCTCAGCCACTGAAACTTTATTTTGTTTCATTTTGCATCCCCCTTTTGGTCAAGAAGATGGTCTCAATCCCACGATGCTGGGTCCAGATTCATCCCCGGGAGTCATATCCTGCGTTACCAGGGAGATTTACTCTGGCCTTTGTTTTTGAAAGTTATTTTCACTGGATATCAGCGTTCATTTTCTTTCAGCATTACCTTCTGCATTGCACTTTTTTTTTTAAGTTCAGTTTTATTGAAATATATTCACATACCGTACAGTCATCCATGGTATACAATCAACTGTTCACAGTATGATCATATAGTTATGCATTCATCACCACAGTCTATTTCTGAACATTTTCTTTACATCAGAAAGAATCAGAATAAGAATAAAAAATAAAAGTGAAAAAAGAACACCCAAACCATCCCCCCCATCCCACCCTATTTGTCATTTAGTTTTTATCCCCATTTTTCTACTCATCCATCCATACACTAGGTAAAGGGGGTGTGATCCACAAGGTTTTCACAATCACACTGTCACCCCTTGTAACCTACATTATTATATAATCGTCCTCAGGAGTCCAGACTGCTGGGTTGGAGTTTGGTAGTTTCAGGTATTTACTTCTAGCTATTCCAATACATTAAAACCTAAGAGATGTTATCTATATAGTGCATAAGAATGTCCACCAGAGTGACCTCTGGAATCCATTTGAAATCTCTCAGCCACTGAAACTATTTCATCTCATTTTGCATCCCCCTTTTGGTCAAGATCCCACGATGCCAGGTCCAGATTCATCCCCGGGAGTCATATCCTGCATTGCCAGGGAGATTTACACCCCTGGGAGTCAGGTCACACGTAGTGGTGAGGGCAGTGAGTTCACCTGTGGAGGTGGGTCAGTTAGAAAGAGAGAGGGCCACATCTGAGCAACAAAGAGGTACTCAGGGGGAGACTCTTAGGCACAATTATATGCAAGTTTAGCCTCTCCTTTGCAGTAACAGGCTTCATAAGGGCAAGTCCCATGATCGAGGGCTCAGCACATCAAGTTGCCAGTCCCAATGTTTGCGCATTGCACTTTTTTTTTAGTTAGAAATCTGCTGTCATTCTTATCATTGTTCCCGTACATCACGTGTCTTGTTTCCCTACTACTACTGTTATTTTTTTATTATTATTTTATCACTGGCCTTTAGTAATTTGATTATGGTGTGTCTTAGTGAGGTTTTCTTTGTGTTTATCTTGCTTGAGCTTTGTTGAATTTCTTGGAGTTGTGGATTATCATTTTCTTCAGATTGAACATTTTTCGGCCATTGCATCGTCATACATTTAATCTGTCCTCCTCCCCTTTTCTGAGACTCTGCGTACATGTAGGTTAGATTACTTGATATTGTATCACTGGCACTGAGGCTCTGTTCAATTTCTTTTAGTTTCTGTATTTCTCTTTGTACTTCAATTTGGGTAGTTTCTGTTATTACATCTTCAAATTTACCAGTTTTATCCTCTGTACTGTCTAATCAGCTGTTGGGTCCATCTGGTTAATTTTTCTTTTCAGATTTGTGTATTTCATCTAAAAAAGTACTATTTGACTCTTTGTTATATATTTCACTTCTCTCCTCATTGTGTTTATATTTTTCTTTAAATTCTTGGACATATTTATAAATAGTTCTTTTAAGGTCCTTATTTCTTAATTATACCACCTCTGTCATTACGTAGTTTTGCTTCTATTAACTGATTTCCTTTTGGTTGTGGATCACAATTAGCTACTTTTTTGCATGTCATTGCTTTTATTGGATGCTGGACATTAGAAATAGTGTATTTTTTGGTTTTTATTTTCTTGCTTTAAAGAGTGTTAAAGTTTGTCTTGGCAGGCAGTTACTTGCTGATTAACTTGACCCTTTCAGAGCTTGATTTTATGCTTCTATAGGGCAGGTTTGGAGTATCCTTTACTCCAGGACTAGATTAGCCCCACGTATAAGAGATGGCCTTTCTGGGATTTGTCTTTATTGCCCCAAGTGTTCCAGAGATCTCTCTTCTCAGCCTGCTTGGAATTTGAATATCTCCCAGTCCTGTGGGTTCTCTGGGAATTGTCCTGTTTATAGGTCCCTAGCAACTGTTCTTTACCTGGCCTTGTGGAGTTTTGCCCTATGCTTGCCCAGATTACTATTCAGCTTAATATGCAAGGGAACATTTGTATAAATTTATTGAGCAGTTACTCTTCATAGCTCTCTCTTCACCAGTATTCTGCTTTAGTAATTCCAGCCATCTCATCCTCCCTGAACACCAGTCTCTGTCTCCTCAAATCAGGGAGACTATCGTGTTCTGCTTGGGTTTCTCCTCCCTAATTTGCAGTCTGCAGATTGCCCCACAGCAGAAAACCAGAGCAATCATAGAGTTCACCATTTTTTGCTTCCTTTCTCTGAAGAATCCTAATCATGCACTGCCTTTGTCCCATCGTCTGAAATCAATTGTGTTATATATGTTATCCAGGTATCTGTTTCTTTGTGGTGGGTGGTCAAATTCCATACCAGTTCCTCCTTCATGACTAGAAGCACAAGTATTCCTCAAGTCTGTGTTTTTAACTACTGTGGTGTATATACCTAAAGTAACAGCTACTACATCATTTCTAATCAGGATAATTGAAGGAGTTGCTGTGTGATTTTTATTACTGAATGCATAATATTATTTCGTAGCATGAGATAGCTGCTGCATTGCACTCTATAACAAGCTCCATTTCACGAGTTGCAGTTGGTTAGAGTGGTGTGGGTAGTTATATATTAAAGAATTTTTCCAAAACTATTACTAAGCTGCTAAATATAAGTAGTTGTTAAGATATACATTTGACATTGTAAAAAGAACCTTAAAAATTATTTTAGTGAATTGTCACCATGTACTTTCCCTTTCGTTTCTTTTATTTATAGCATTTTAAAATCAAACTTATTTTTACACAGTTGTAGAAGCACATGCAGTTCTAAGAAATAAGACAGAAAGAACCCTGTGCTCTTTACCTGTTTTCTCCCAATGGTAACATCTTATAAAACTAAGATGTGATACTGTGTACAATATCAGAGCCAGGATATTGACACTGATACAGTTAAGATAAGGAATCTTTCCATCACCACAGGATCCCTCATGTTGCTTTCTTATAGCCACACCCACTTCCCTCCCACCTCCCTTCCTTAATCCCTGGAAATCCCTAATTGGTTCTCCATTACTATAATTCTGTCATTTCAAGAATATTTTATAAATGGAATCATACAGAATATAACTTTTGGGGATTGACTTTTCACTCAGCATAATTCTCTGGGGATTCATCCAGGTTGTTGTTTATCAATAGTTCATTCCTTTCTAATGATGACTAGTATTCCATTGTATGGATATACCATAGGTTGTTGAACCATTCACCCATTGAAGGACTGGGTGTTTCTCGTCTTACTGTTACGAATAAAGCCTCTACGAACATTTTTACAAGTTTTTGTGTGAACATAAGTTATCATTTCTCTGGGATAAAGGCCCAGTAGTGCTATTGTTGGGCTTTCTAGACATTGTGCATTTTTTTTAAGAAGCCGCCAAAATGTTTTCTGCTGTGGCTGTACCATTTTACAATTCAACAGCAATGTATGAGTGGCCCCATTTCTTTGCATCGCCACCAGTCTTTTGTGTTCTCACTATTTTTTATTTTAGCCATTTGTATTAGTTAGGGTTCTCTAGGTTAACAGAATCAATGAGAGGTATCTATGACTACAAAATTTATAAAAGTGACTCACTCAACTGTGGGTATGCACAAGTCCAAATTCTGTAGAGCAGTCAGCAGACTGTCAACTCCAAGGAAGATGTCTGATGAACTCCTCAGGAAACGAACCGGCAACTTCAACGAACTCCTCAGGAAATAAACTGGGATCTTCGACGAACGTGTTTGATGAACTCCTCAGGAAACGAACCAACAACTTTGACGAACTCCTCAGGAAACACTTCACTGGGCAGCCGAGGAAGAAGTGAAGGTCCTCTGTCTGTCTCACTTATAAGTCTTCAACTGATTAATTGGATTAAATCCAGCCAATTGCATTCTCTCATTGTGGAAGACATGCCCTTCATTGACATCATCAGTCACAGCTGCAGTCAATTGACTGATGATCTAATAAACCAGCCTGATGGTTTATTAACCAGCCACAAATGTCCTCATAGCAATTGTTAGGCCAGTGTTTGCTTGACCAGACAGCTGGGTACTATCTATCACCTGGCCAAGTTGACACATGAACCTAACCATCACACCATTCTAATAGGTATGTAGTGATACTTGCAGTTTTAATCTGTGTTTCCCTGATGGCTAATGATCTTGAACATCTTTTCATGTGCTTATTTGACATTTATATGTCCTCTTAAGTGAAATATTTCTTCATGTCTTTTGCCCATTTCTAATTAATTATTTGATTTTTACTGTTGAATTTTGAAAGTTCTTTATATATTCTGGTATTAGTCCTTTGTGAAAATGTAATTTACAAATACTTTCTCCCAGTCTGTAGTTTACCTTTTCATCCTCTTCCCAAGGTCTTAGAGCAAAAGCTTTTAATTTTGAGAAGCCCAGTGTATCAATTTTTCCTTTCATGAATCATGCTTTTCATGTCAAGTCTAAGAAGTCTTTGTCTAACCTTAGATCCTGAAGATTTTCTCCCAAAAGTTTTATAGTTTTGTTTTACATCTGTTCTGGTTTGTTAATGCTTCACTGAAGAATGGATGATGGCGTCCAGAACACCTCTGTCAGCTGGGAAGGCACATGGCTGGTATCTGCTATTCCCGGATTGTGTTTCAAAATGGCATTCTCCAAAATGTCTCTGGGCTTGTCTCTCTTAGCCTCTTCAGCTCTCCTGTGCATCTAACCATCTGGGGGTCCTCTCTTAGCTTCTCCAGAGCAAACTCTGGACTAGCATCTCTTAGCTTAGCATCTTCAAATGTCCTTCTGTCCGTGTCTCCAAGCATCAGCTTTCAATGGTCTTCTCCAAAACATCTCTCTCTTATAGGACTCCAGGGATTTAATTAAGACCCACCCTGAATGGATGGGGTCCATATCTCCATGGAGATAATTTAATCAAAGGTGTAACCCACAGTTGATTCAGTCACATCTCCATGGAAACACTCAGTCAAAAGATTAATGTCTGCCCTCACAAGATTGCATCAAAGAATATGGCTTTTGTGGGGACATATTATATCCAAACCGGCACAACGTCTAAGTACATGATTCATTTTGAGTAATTTTTGTGTTAAATGTGAGACTTAGGCCAAGTTTCATCGGTTTTCACCTATGGATGCCCAAATGTTTTAGCACCATTTGTCAAAAAGTCTGTCTTTCCTCTGTAGAATTTTTTTTGCTGCACCTTTGTCAAAAATCAGTTGGGTATATTTGTTGGATCTGTTTCTGAGTTTTTATTCTGTTTCATTGGTGTATGTTTCTATTCTTTACCAATACTGCACAGTCGTAGATACTATAGCTATATAATAAATAACGAAATTGGGTAGAGCAGTTCCTCCCACTTTATTCTCCTTCCTCAAAGTTGATTATCTATTCTAGTTCCTTTGCCTTTCCATATAAGTTTTAGAATAAGCTTGTCTATATCTACATTTTGTCAGGATTTGAGTTGGAATTGCATTAATCCTGTATATCAGTTTGGGGAGACTATATTGAGTCTTCTAGTCCATGAACATGATATGTATCTCCATTTATTTAGATCTGCTTTGATTTCTTTCATCAGAGTTTTGTAGTTTTTAGTATATAAGCCCTGTAAATGTTTTGTTAGATTTACTCCTAAGTATTTTTGTGTTTTTTTCCCCATGAGAGATTATTCATAATACTGTTTTTTTAATTTGTGTCCACATGTTCATTTTTAGTATATAGAAATGCAATTGATTTTTGTATGTTTATCTTGTATCCTGCAACCCTGTTGAACTCATTTATTACTTCCAGTGTTTTTTGTGGATTCTCTATGATTTTCTACATAAACAATCATCTTATGCAAAAGGGACAGTTTTATCTCTTCCTTTCTGCTCAACATACCTGTTATTTCCTTTTCAAAGAGGGGTATTCATCATTTCTTTTTCAGTATGTTTTCTATATGTTGTTTATATTGTGTAATTTCTATTTTTCTGTATTCCAGTAGAGTGATTTTTTTGGTCCCCTAAACTTTTTAATTTGGTTATTGTATTTTTTTAGTTCTAAAACTTCCAATTGGTCATTCTTTTTATCTTCTAGTTCTTTGTAGAGACTTTCTATTTTTCCATTCACTTCAAACATGTTCATAATTGCTCACTGAAGCATTTTAATGATGGCTGCCTTAAAATCTTTGTCATATAATTCTAACATCTTTATCATCTTGCTGTTTGCATCTATGGATTGTCTTTTTTTCATTCCATTTGAGATCTCCCTGGTTCTTGGTATGACAAGAGATTTTCAGTTGAAACTTACTTTTTGGGTATTATGTTATATGATTCTGCATCTTGTTTAAACCTTCAATTTTAGCAGGTGTTATGTTGTAGCTAGCAATATTGTTAATGCTCTGACGGGAAAGGGTGATACCTCATTACTGTCAGGTTTCCTTTGTGGCCTCTGTTGAAACCCAAGGGGTAAGATTGCCTTGTTACTCCTGGGCAGAAGTGTGAATTCAACTCCTCACTAGGTCTCCACTGATGTCTCTCTGCCTGAGAGGGGTCAGAGTGTCTCATTATTGTGTCCTATGTGGCTGCCACTGACAGAATGGGATGGGGGTGTAGGAGTTCGGGTTGGGGGGTTGAGTGGCTTTGTTACCACTCTACCTGTCTCTCCACAACTAGGCTTCCTCAGACATCTCCCAGGGGAAGAGCACCTCATAACTACCAGATGGGGATGGAATTCTAGGATACCCATCTACTCTCCACTGACACCCCCAAAGGGGAAGTCTCATTAGCACCCAGTGGGGATGTAAGTCCAACCTTGCTCTTGGCTTTTTCTGACATCATCCCAGTGTGGGGAGTGGAGATTGGGGCATGTCATTACAACCTGGCAAGAGGGTAGTCCAGGCTCCCCATATTGGCCCTTGCTGGCATGGGTGGTGGTGGGCCCACAGTTTTTTCTGTGTGTTTGGTTAGAATAGAGTGATTATTGTCCAAAGGTTTTCTGTTTTGCTAGGCTCCCCCTTTCATGGTTCTTTGGCTGGAGAGAGCAGGCTTTTGTTGGGGCTTTTTTTTTTTTGTCTGTACCATTGGCATTTCCAGATTTCTTGGCTTCTTCAGCTCTAAGTCTACATATGTCAGGCAAAAAGGAAAATCCAGGGAATATTACATTGTGACATTTCTATGGTCCCAAGGTCCCTAACCATCTGCCTTCTCTCCACCACACACACACACACACACACAAACACACACACACACACACACACACACACACATACTGTTCTGGGCTTGGGTATTTAAGTAATCAGTGGGTTGAATTTTTGTGTTTATATTCAGATAACCCAATTTGTTTTTTTAATCATAATTTTCATCACTATCTTACCCCCTGGCCCAAGTGACATATTTACATGTTTTAGAAAAACATGTATGTAGTTACAGACAGGTTTTGCTGTCTAGTATCATTGATTTATTCAGCCTCTAAAACCTTTTTTAATGCATTTTTTATTGTGAAATTTAACATATATACAGAACAGTGATAACTTTCAAAGTACATTTTAGCAAGTAGATAGCAAATTTCAAAGAATGTCATGGGTTACACTTCCACAATTTCAGTTATTTCCTTATTGTGATATATAACATATATACAGAAAGGTGATAACTTTCAAAGTACTATTTAACAAATAGTCATATAGGTAATTTCAAGGAATGTTACAGGATAGGTTTCTTTGGCTGGAGACAGCAGGCTTTTGTTGGGGCTTGTAAAATACTCAGATTGATTGAGGATCACCCCATGCCTTAACTCTTCCTCCAGCAAGAGAATTTTTAAAAAAAATTTTTTTTACTATTTTATAAAAAGCATTAAGGAATTTAAAGTTAATTTCTGTGTGTTTATTAAGGAAAAGGTCTTACTTTTATTTGAAGGGAAAATACCAAACTTTTCTATTTTGCAGCACTAAATTGTTGGGTTGGGGTGCAGGGGTGCATTGTAACTGATACCTGTAGGGTGTGCCATAGGACTTGAGAAAATAATATTTAAACTTGAGTTCAGCACCATCTAAGATAACAAAAGTAAAAGATCTGCCTCTTCTGTTTGGAATGAAAAAAAAATTTTTTCAACTTTTTTTTTTTTTTTAACTTATGGCCATCTGTATCTGTAAAAATTTAATTGCCTACTCAGCAACCTAGATAGCCTAAACCATAGACAAAACTCTGTGGTAAATGTTCTCAGATCCTGGCCTTTGTTCACTGATGTCAAGAATAACAGAGAATACCTGCCTATGTTTTCTTCTTTCTTTCTATAGAGTGTTGAGTCTCACTGGAGCCAACTAATATTCTCCTTAAATGTTATAGTTGATTTGGAGAATGTTGGGCTTTGTTTCTTTGAGAATAGATACATCCGGCAGAAATGATTTTATGACATTAAAATTAGAATTGGTTTTTTTTTAGATTTATTGCAAGGATGGAAAATGGGTGCAAGAAACTATAGCAGTGATCAGAAATACAATCTCAATCACATTTTGTTTTTAAACAGTCTCATTTCAAATATTGTGTTGGATCAGTATAAGTAAGTTGGCCAAAATGATATTTTATTCCTGGAACTGCAGTTCATGACCTAGTTTTCGGAATGGCTTTGTGGATCTGGCACTTGTTCACCAGAGTGTATTGTAGCCACCACATACCATGGCCTTGCCAAAATATCGGACAGCTAAAAATTAGGAGTGGATAGAAATTCCTGTACAACATTTTTTAAATTGAAAAATGCTGAATATATTCTTTATCCTCATGTTAATATTTGGAGAGACAAGTGTAGCTGCTGTTCTCCAGAATTCAGTTAAAGTATGCATGGCATATAGAAAAATGCTAGATATATGTGATAATCAGGATTAACTATTAAGATTAAAACATTCTCTCTGGGAGTTCAATAATTTCTTCAGATCAGTGCAGTCCATTAACTAATATTTTAAAATTCTTGCAGCTATATTCTGAGTCTCTCTCTGTATTATAAAAGCAAAGAGTCCCACAAAAGCCAGTCTAAGAATTAAGGGTATGGATTTAAGGAGAGGGAAGAAATTAGGGTCTTAAAAGCCAGTAAATTGGCAGTTCAGTGTGTATTTGGCTTTTTCTTTTCTCATCTACCAAGAGGAGAAAAATACGGTTTTTGGTAGGAAACACAGAATACTGAAAGAACTGATATCCCGTGAGCTTAATTCCATTATTGGTGATGTAGCAAAGAATACTATGAGATAAGAGGGAAAATTACAAGAAGGCTCTTTTTTTAAAACATCCACTGAGTCCTGAAGTAAATAATGAATATCTAAAATTAAAAGTTCTCCTTTATATATATAAACCTATTTTTTGTATGTGCAGGAATTAAAGAAAAACCTTTCTAAATACTTATAAATTGGAGTCCCCAGATTCTGAGCATTTTTTTTTTTAAACTAGTATAAGTAACTTAACAGAAATTATGTCTTTATGTGGAATAAGACTGTGATAGTTTAGTTAAAATGTCTATTTTCTTTGTTTTGGGCTGAGATAATTCATTGTGGTAACACTTGATTCTAATATTCAGGTGAAATTGTGATTGGTAAGTACATCTATCTTTAATGAATACAAATGGAAAAATGAATTATTTAATACAGAAAGTTAGATAGAAAAAGCTTTCAAAATAAGAAGCTCATTGCAGGAAAAGTAATAAAAATATTCCTTAAAGATAGAAAAGGTGGGGATTACAAACCTATTATTACTTTGTACCAAGCTTGGAAATTGATTCTTGATATCAGCAAATATATATTAAGGATCTTATATGTGCTAGCAATTTTATTAGGTATTGAAGAGATACAAATATGAATAAGACTCTGTCTTAGCCCTCTAAACTCACAATCTTTTGGAAGAAAAGATACGTAAACAGATTATAAGAATCTGACAAAGATTCCAAGAACACTGAAACCCTTTTGTTCCAAACCTAAAGATGCTAGCTATGCCTTAATCACCTCTCAGAATTTCTGATGCATGGTTGAGCTCATGGGAGAAAAAAGGAAAATCTCCAGGTGTCAGATGCAAACAGCAGCTGAAAGACAAAGATGAGGTGTGTGAGATGATGTAGCAGCAGCCCTGAGGAGTTATCAGACCCAATTTTGACAAGGAGCTTGGGTTTTAATGCCCGCATAGGGAAAGGAGGTGAGTCATTAGGCTCACATGAGGTAAAGATGGAACTGAATCTCTGCTAAAGACAGAACAATCAAAGGGCTGCAGTCCAGTGGAAAGCAGGGCTAATTCAGTCAAACCTCTACCATCAGTATATGACAAAGAAGCTTTTCTCTGCCATGACTCTGTGAAGGAAAACAAAAGTCCACTCTAAGAAATAAAAATTCTGAAATCTGTACGTCCTGCAGGTTGATAGTACAAATTTATACTGCCACTTGGAGTGAGAGGTCCTACCTGAGATATTACTATAAAAATTGATCCCTGACTTATATACCCTATCAGAGCTTAGCAAAAGCAATCACAGAATCACTGGTGGGATCCTTCAACAACTCAGGCTTCACAGTGTTCCTACAGAAAAAAAGAAAAAGAGCTCCTCTTAAGATAAGCTCAAAATCAATCAACCATGAGGAAGATGTAACAAACAGGAGGATTACCTCTCTAAGGACTTGAGATAATAGAAGAGTAATATTTGAAAAGGTTTAAATAATTATAGAGATTTTTTTTAAAGGTATAAAGACCACAAGGAAAGAACAATGGATGCAGTATAGTGTAATGGTTAAAACTCTGAAAATGTCAACAAAGTTCAGACTGTAGAGGAGAAATCCCAACATACATCACAAAGAGCTAATATCTCTAGTAGAAAACATTGCTAAAAATTGAGAAGAAAACAATTACTAGGTAAAAGGTTAACTATTACTTAATGCCAACAATTTAATAGGTACAAAACAGTCAAAAGGTGTGAATAGATCACCGGGGAAGAAATGTAGATGGTTATTAGTATATTAGAAGATGCTCAACCTCATTCATAATAAGGTAGAGGCAAACTGAGATGCTATTTGGTGAAAATCAAGTTTAGTAACATACTCAGTTGACCAGACTATGAGAATCAGGCACTCTAATGCACTGTTAAGTGGGAACGCAAATACACAACTCCTACAGTGGGAATTTGGCAATATTTAGTAAAATTACTTATCTCTGCGATAACTTTCTGACCCAAGCTTCACTTCTAAGAATTCATCCCAAAGATACATCTTCAAAACTACAAAACAACGTATACGCAAGGTAATTCTTCGCTACGGTATTTGTAGTAGTGATAGAATAGAAACAACCCAAATGTTTAACAGTGGGGTGTTGGTTGAATCAGTTCTAGTATGTGCAACACAGTGGGGTACTACACAGCTGTAAAAAGAAATGTGAAAGACCTCTATTGGTAGGATATGATTTCCAGAACATATTGTTAAATGAAAAAAGTAAGATGCAGAATACTCTATTTAATATGCTTCTTTTTATGTAAGAAAAGGCAGTACATTCATAAGTGTTCCAGTTTGTTAAAGCTGCCATTATGCAAAATACCGGAAATGGATTGGCTTTTGATAAAGGACATTTATTTGGTTACAAATTTACAGTCCTAAGGCCATAAAAGTGTCCAAATTAGTGCATTTAGCAAGAGGATACGAAGAACTGCTGATGGCATCCGGAACACCTCTGTCAGCTGGGACGTTTGTGTTTCAGCTCCTCTTCCTCAGCTCCTGTGCGTCCTTGCTTCTCCCAAGGCACTTCTCTCTAAGCCTCTGGAGGTCCTCTCTCAGATTCTCCAGGGCTCACTCTGGGCTTCATCTCTTAGCTTAGCATCTCTAAGAGTCTTTCTGTCCACATCCCCAAGCATCTCTAAGCATCTCTGTTAGCGCCAACTCCAGAGCTCTCTTAAGTAGTCCAGAGAACTAATCAAGACCCATCCTGAATGGGTGGGGTCCACACCTCCATTGAAATAATTCAATCAGAGGTTTCACCCTAATCAACAGACTAATCAATCTGCCCCCACAAGATTGCATTGAAGAACATGGCTTTTTGGGGGACTTAATATATCCAGCTGGCAAAATAAGTGTGCACGAGTATGTGTTTATTTGTAATTACAAAGGAAACAATTGAAAGATAAATAAAAAATTTACCCAAAAATAATCAAATGATGTGGTACTGTCATAAGCACAGATATATAGACCAGTCATGTAGAATTGAGAGTCCAGAAATAAACCTACATATCTCTGGCCAATTGAATTTTGACTAGGGTGCCAAGTCCATTCAACAGGAAAAGAATAGTCTCTTCAGCAAATGATACTGGAAAAATTAGATATTCACATGTAAAAGAATGAAATTGGACCACTACCTCACATCATGTATAGTAATTAACTCCAAATGGATCAAGAGCTAAACCTATAAAACTCTTAGAAGAAAACATAGGTCAAAATCTGCAGAACCTTGTATTTACAAGTGGATTCTTAGATATGACACCAAAAGCACAAGCAACAAAAGAAAATATAGGTAAATTGGACTTCATCAAAACTAAAAACTTTTGTGCATCAAGAGACATTATCAAGAAAGTCAAAAGTCAACCTACAGAAAGATAAAAAATAGTCACAAATTATTATCTCTGATAAGAATTTAATATCTGGAATATACAAAGAACTACAATTCAACAAAAAAAGACAAACAACCCAATTTAAAAATGGACAGATGACTTGCATAGACATTTCTCCAGAGAAGAGACACAAATGATCAGTAGCACACAAAAAATGCTCAACATCATTAGCCACTAGAGAAATCAAACTAAAACCACAGTGAGATACCACTTCACACCCACTAAAATGGCTATTATTTTGAATAATTGGTGAGGATAGAGAAATTGGAATTCTCATGCATTACTAGGAGGAATGTAAAATAGGACAGCCACTGTGGAAAACAGTTTGGCAGTTCCTCAAAAAGTTAAACAGAATTACTCATATGACCCAACAATTCCACTCATATATATACCCCAAAGAATTGAAAGCAAGGACTCAAACAGATAATTGTATATTGTCCATAGCAGCATTATTTACAATAGCCAAAAGGTAGAAACAACCCAAGTGTCCATCCACAGATGATTGGAGAAACAAAATGTAGTCTTGATAGCCAGTCATTTTTTTTCCATCTTTGTTTAAATATAATGGAACAAAAAAGAATGAAGTTCTGATAGGTACCACGAAGTTGATGAACCTTGAAAACATTATGTTGAATGAAAGAAGCCAGACAGAAAAGGACAAATATTTTGATTCCTCTTATATGAAATATCCAGGTTAAATTAATAAAGACAAAGTAGAGTACAGGTTACCAGGGGTGGAAGGGGAAATGGGGAGTTATTGTTTAATAGATAGAGTTTCTGTTTGACATAAAAAAAATTGGGGGATGGATAGTGGTGATGGTAGCACAACATTGTAAATTTAATTAATTGTACACTTACAAATAATTAAAATGTCAAATTTAAGTTTTTTTTTTGTGTGTGTGTGTGTGTGTGTGTGTATAAATAACCACAATAAAATAAGTAAACAGGCCCAGCCCACCTTTCCTGTGCCCGACCCTCACCGGTTGCTGTCCACAACCCAGCATCCAGCGAGATGTGCAGCATGCTGAAAGAGCAAACAAGGGCAAAGCAGTGGTGGCCAGGCAGGGGCTGGGGCTGCTGTTCCTGGCACTGCTCTTACCCACACAGATTTGTTCAACTCAAACAACTGTCATAACACTTTAAAGTAACTCCCCCCAGAACCACAGCTGCCCCAGATCCAGCTGATGCCACCATCCCAGGAGGTAGCCCTGCCCTGCAGTCTACAAGCAGCCTTCTCATGGTCTCACTCTCCCTTTTATATCTCTACTGTTAAGAGACTAAGACCAAGAAACATCTATACTTCCCCATCTTCTGAACCCAATCCAAATGGCATCTAAAGTCCAGCATGGAAAGGAGAAAACAGGTCTTCATCAAATCTACTGGTTCCACACCTTATTGATGCAGAAAATATTAAGAATCCCAAATTTGACTAGTTTAAAGAACATATGAAGGATTTGACCATATGATGAATGCTGTTGTTAAATCTGATAGAGTTTCGTGTAGAAGATGAAGAGAGATAGCATTCAAAATGAAGACAGGATTTCCTTAAATGTGACTTAAGAAATATGGATACTTTTAAAACTCTACCTTGAAAAACAAATAGATTTTATTTTACCTAGAGAGAAACAATGGGGTGTGGAATGTAGATTCAATATAGGGCTATGAAATGATTACATAATATAAAAGCTTTCATGATTTTATTTATGTGTTCATTAGAAGGAAACTCCAGGTGTTACTGTAAATTCCCCATGTATTGTTTCACCAATACTAACTTAATGCTGGTAAACTAGATGAAAGTTTTACATTGTTAAGTTATCATTGTCTCTTGAGAACTGCACTCTTTGTTTCTGAGGCTTTGGATTTGACATTGTATTTGACTTTTTTATGTAGTGATTGACATGTGCCAATGCAATGATGTATTGCAGTCTACCCCCCAGTGCAAGTATAATAAGTAAATCTTGCTTGTACACTTATAAAATCAGATGGTAGGCCTTTCCCATCACGTTCCCATCCAACAACAGCACCAGATTCTTTTAGCTAAACTGATTCCAAAAAGTAGAAGTGCATTGACCTCAACCAATTTCAACATATGCCACTTTTTTGTTTCTGCATATGTTGAATATTTTTTAAGGTTTAATAAGTGATCTGTTTTTGAAAGTAAAATTGACAGGTATCAAAATTTAAAAGACAAATGTGAAAGAGCCAAAAATAATGTAAATCCAGTAATTGAGAAGTGAAGACTGGCAACTATCCTGCATTAAATCCGCAAAATCTTTTATATTCTTTCTGTACATGCTTTTTTTAACTTTATGAATCAGAATAGCCACATTTGGAACACTTTCTATATGAGTTAATATGTTTAGACAGTTAGTTAGAAATTGGTCATAAGCCTAAAGTTAGCTTGATTCTGGAAAGTAAATCTTTTACAATTGCCTCAATGCACAGTAATCTTTTTAAAAGTAGACACCCCATGAAGATTTTGTTGGCATGGTCACACACTGATGCTTAAATGTGCCTGTATCTAATATGGCCACAGTAGTCTTGATAGCCAGTCATTTTTTTTCCATCTTTAGAAACCTACACAGATACAATCATATCCAACAGATCTCAAATTACTGTGTGTGTGAACAAACACTCCCTTTTGCTTCATATCTGAACGTTATACATCTGTTTTAGATTGTATATTGTGTTTGTGTATTTATGCTTTGATTCATAGTAACTTGTCATGTTACGGAATTGATTGCATTGAACACAAACCATAATTTTAAAACAGCTGAAAGAGAAAAAAAATAAATAAATAAATAAATAAATAACTTGCCCACAGAAGTTGTCTCTGAAAAGAGGGAGGGAACAGGATAGAGGAGCCAAAGATGGAAGCGAGTCTTCTCTGAATGTGTTTAGTTTATAGTTTTGACTTGGGAATTATGTTAATGTTTTACATAATCAAAAGTGAAATTAGATCAGAAATTTCAAAATTCTTGAAATTTGAAAATAAAAGGAAACAAGTGAATCTGATTATATATTGTTGACTTAGCCACACAGAACAAATAATTATTTCAGCTAAACTTATATAATACAGACTTTTCTCTGTACCTCCTTAGTGGGATATTCTCCAAGGAAAAGAAAAAAAAAAACACAAAATTTAAAGTTCATTTTGAAGTCATATTGATACTAATTGTATTGGTATTGTTATTTTGAAAGCGTTATATTGCTTGGTAAAGCAAATCACTAGTGATTATGGTATTGTGTTGTTAGGAACCAAGATTTTTCCACATTAAGAGAAAAAAAGATAAAATATAAAATGAAAGAAGTAATGTAAAAACCTAACCTTAAAAATTAATATCTATAATCTTAAATATGAATTGGAAATATTAGTGTTAACTTATAATTGTCCCTCTCTTTCAAAGAAACAGAAGTCTTTCGTAACTCTTACTGAAACAGCATAAAAGCAAGGACAACCCAACAGCATTGAGTACCCCAGCACCCAGATTGTGGTTTCCCACTAAATTAAATGGACTCCATGGAAAAATGGCTAACGCCAGATCTGTGACAAGAAATGTGCAAGATGATATTGCTTGCCTTTTGCCATATAGCAAGTGTGTGCTGGTTTGAATGTATTATGTCCCCCAGAAAAAGCCATATTCTTTGATGCAATCTTGTGGGGCAGACTTATTAGTGGGCATTAAGTTGGAACATTTGGATTAGGTTGTTTGCAAGGAAATGCACACCCAACTGTAGGTGATAACACTGATGAGATAATTTCCATGGAGGCATGGCCCCACCCATTCAGGGCGGGCCTTGATCAGTGGAGCCATATAAATAGGCTGACAAACAGAAGGAACTCAGTGCAACTAAGAGTGACATTTTTGAGGAACTGCAGCCTAGAGAGGAACATCCTGGGAGAAAGCCATTTTGAAACCAGAACTTTGGAGCAGACGCCAGCCACGTGCCTTCCCAGCTAACAGAAGTTTTCTGGACACCATTGGCCATCCTCCAGTGAAGGTACCCTTTGTTGATGGACTCTTTATGGCCTTAAGACTGTAACTGTGTAACCAAATAAACCCCCTTTTATAAAAGCCAATCCGTCTCTGGTGTTTTGCATTCCTGCCACGTTAGCAAACTAGAACAAAGAGTAATACAGATCATGTCACAGGGACACAGAATAACCGATAACAAAACCAGAGACATCACAAGAAAACTATAGAATAATACCCCTTATGAATTTACACACAAAAATCCTCACAAGATACTAGAAGACCAAATCCAACAGCATATAAAAAGGATTATATACCATGACCAAGTGGGATTTATCCCAGGAATGCAAGGTTGATTCAAAATATAAAAAACAATCAATGTTTTATATTATTTGAACAAACGTCAGAAACCACATGATCATCTGAATAGAGAAAAAGCATATGACAAAACCAATTTCCTTTCATGATTAAAAAACATTCAACAAACTAGAAATAGAAAGAAACTTCCTCAACCAGCTAAAGGGCATCTATGAAAACTCACAGCTAATTTACATCATCCTTCCTGGCAAAAGACTGAATACTTCCCCCTAATATCAGGAACAAGACAAGGATGTCCACTCTTAGTACTACTATTCAACACTGTATCAGAAATGAAAAAGAAATGAAAGTCATCCAGATGGGAAAGGAAGAAGTAAAACTATCTCTATTCACAGATGACATGACCTTATATAAAGAAAGTTTTAAGGAATCCCCACACCAAAAAAAAAGTGGTTTTTATAGAACTAATAAACAAGTTCAATAATCTTGCAGGGTATATGATCCATATGCAAAAATCACTTGCATTTCTATATAGTAGCAGTGAACAATCCAAAAATGAAATTAAGAAAACAATTGTTTTTACAATAGCATCAAAGTTTTTTAACAAAGACTTAGCAAAAGAAGCACAAGATTTGTGTACTGATGATTATAAAACATAATTTAGCAATAAGATTGATTAGTGAATTCAAATGGCAACAGCCCAATTACTTCATTATAAATTTATCATTAAACTTTTACCTAATTTTTATCGTCTCAATGAAAAGCATTACCTGAATCAATTATTTTTAAGGGTTGCAAAATAAGTTTTCTAACTTTATTGTTGCTTCTGCATTTATTTATTGAAATTGTTTTGTATTCAATGTTCCCTGATCTACTAGAGCTACTTTGTTACCTTGAAATTCCATTCAGGGAGCAAAAAAAAAAAAAAAAAGTGATGCCTAAAGAGTTGGTACCCGAGCAAACTTCAGTGATGACAAATTACTTTTCTTCTACGTTTTTTAGAGCAAAAGCATGACTGCAGATTTTTATTTTATTGTTTATTTATTTTAAACAGTTTTATTGAGTTATTATTTACATACCATCAATTCACCCATATAATGTATACAATTCAGTGTTTTTTAGTAAATTAGAGGATTGTGCAGTCATCACCACAATCTCCTACTTTTATTTTAGTGCTTTTTTTCTTTAGTATCATTCAATCTTATGGCTTTTTATATATGTGGCATTTTTCAATAAATTGAGTACTCAAATCTTTTTGATACTTAAATTGCCCACATTTACCCATTGGAACAGTGCATCAACCTGTTTCCGTGTCCATTTTCTTTTTCATAATAGCTTTATTGATATGTATTTCATATACTAAATAACTCACCTCTTTAAAGTGTCAAATTCATTAGTTTTTAGCATCTACAGAGTTGTACAATCATCACCATTATCCAATTTTAGAAAATTTTCATCACCCCCCAAACAAAATCCCATACCTCTTAGCACTCATTTCCCATTATTTCCTGGCAACCATTAATCTACTCTCTGTTTCTATTAATCTACCTTTTCTGAACATTTCATGTAAATAAAATACAATATGTGGTCTTTTTTGTGACTTCTTTCACTTAGAATAATGTTTTCAAGGTTAATATGTGTTTATAGCATTTTTATGACTGAATAATATTCCAGTATGTGGATGGATATACCCATAGATTTTATTTATCCATTCATAAATTGATGGATATTGGTGTTCCTTCCCCTTTTTAGCTATTCTGATAATGCTGCTATTAACATTGTACTATATTTTACATGAAAATATATTTTCAGTTATCTTAGATGTAAGACTAGGAGTAGAATTTCTAAGACATACGGTACATTTAACATTTTGAGGAACTGCTAAACTGTTTTCCAAAGAAGCAGTACCTCTTTACAGTCCCACCAGCAACATGTGGGCATTCCTCCACATTCTCAATAGCAGTTATTATGGTCATCTTTTTCATTATAGCCGTCCTAATCAGTGTAAATTGGTATCTTACTGTGCTTTGGGGTTACATTTCCCTGATGGCTAATTAATGATATTGCACATCTTTTCATGTACTTTTTGCCTTTTTGTGTATCTTCTTTGGATACATGTCTATTCAAATCCTTTGCTCATTTTTAATTTATTTGTATTTTTATTATTGAATTGTAAGAGTTCTTTATATTCTGGACACAAGTCCCTTTGCAGATATAATGATTATAAATATTTTCTCCCTTTCTGTGAGTTGTCTTATCAATTTCTTGATGGCATTGTTTGTACCATAAACATTTTAATTTTGATACAGTCCAATATATTTGTGTTTTCTTTTGTTTTTGTGACTTTGGTGTCATATCTCTGAAAACATTGCCTAACCCAAGGTCACAAAGATTTAATCCTGTGTTTTCTTTTAAGAGTTTTATAGTTTTAGCTCTCGTATTGAAGTCCAAGATCTCTTTTTTTAAAAAATTCCATGATGTACAATCAGTTGCTCACAGTACCATTATATAGTTGTGCATTCATCACCACAGTCAATTTTTGAACATTTTCATTACTACACACAAAAAAGAATAAGAATTAAAGTTAAAAGTAAAAAAGAACACCCAAAACATGCCATACCCCCCAACCCTCCCTATTATTCTTTTCCTTTTTGTCCTCATTTTTCTGTTCATCTGCCCAAACATTGTAAAAAGGGATAGGGAGCCCAAAGTTTTCACAATCACACAGTCACACAGTATAAGCTGTTATGTTTGTAATGTTTTCTAAACATTGTTTAGTCCACATTAGTGAGGTATTATAGTGTTGTGGGTTTTTTTCCCCATTTCTAGTTTATTTCACCCAACATACTGTCCTCAATGTCCATTCACCTCAAAGTTTCTTCTTGTAGCAGGTCAGTACTCCATTGTATATAAATACCACAGTTCGCCATTCCGTTTATCAGTCTATGTACCCTTAGGCCACCTCCATCCACTGCAAATCGTGAATTCTGACACCATAAACCCCACTGTGCAAATGTCCATTCATGTCCCTGTTTTCAGTTCTTGTAAGACTGTGTTGCAGAACCATGTGGCAACCCCATGCTTCGTTTTCCTGTGGAACCACCACACTGCCCTCCAGATGGGCTACACCATTCTACTTCCCCTCCAACGGTGGTTAGGTGTATCCCTTTCTCCACATTTTCTCCAGCACTTGTATCCCTCTGTTATTTTTTAGATGGCTTTTATTCACACATCTTACATTCCATCCTAAGTAAACAATCAGTGGTTCCCTCTATAATCACATAGTTATGCATTCATCAGCACTATCTATATAAGGACATTTCCATTTCTTCCACAAAGAACAAGGAAGAGGCAGGAAAAAAAAGACAAAAGAAAAAGAAAAAAGAAAGAAAAAGGCAGCTAAAAAGCAATGAAAGAAAAGATAAAATTAAATTAAAATACAATTAAAAAGTCAGACAACAACACCAATGCCAAGGATCTCATACTCCTCCCTTATAGGCATTTAGCTTTGGTGTGTTGCCTTTGTTACAATTAAAGGAAGCATATTACAATGATACTATTAGCTATAGACTCTAGTTTGCATTGATTATATTTTCCCCAATACCATCCCCTTTTTAACACCATGCGAAGTTCACATTCATTTCTTCTCTCTCATATTTGTACAGTTTATCACAATCATTGACCGTCCTAGGTTTTACTAAGTTATACAGTCCCAGTTTATCTTCTGTTTTTCCTTCTTGTGTCCTACATGCCCCTAACCTGCCTCTTTCAGCTGTACTCATAGTCATCTTTGTTCAGTGTACTTACATTATTGTGCTACCATCACCCAATATTGTGCTCCAAACCTCTCACTCCTATCTTTTCCTATCTGTCTGTAGTGCTCCCTTTACTATATCTTATAGAGCAGGTATCTTGTT
This sequence comes from Choloepus didactylus, assembly GCF_015220235.1. NCBI lineage: Eukaryota > Metazoa > Chordata > Mammalia > Pilosa > Megalonychidae > Choloepus > Choloepus didactylus. The sequence continues at coordinate 131,257,436 of NC_051314.1, forward strand.
CACAAACCCTCTCATTGTCTGTCTGTCTGAGAATATTTTAAATTCTCCCTCAAATTTGAAGGACTGTTTTGCCAGATATAAAATTCTTGGTTGGCAGTTTTTCTCTTTCAGTATCTTAAATATATCATACAACTGCCTTTTCACCTCCATGGTTTCTACTGAGAAATCCACACATAGTCTTATCGAGCTTCCCTTGTACTGATGGATCACTTCTCTCTTGCTGCTTTCAGAATTCTCTCTTTGTCTTTGACATTTGATAATCTGATTATTAAGTGTCTGCGCGTAGGTCTATTCGGATCTATTCTGTTTGGGGTACACTGTGCTTTTTTTTTTTTTTTTAACTTTCCCTTCTTTTTTAAATCAACTGTATGAAAAAAAAGTTAAAAAGAAAACAAACATACAATAAAAGAACATTTCAAAGAGACCATAACAAAGGAGTAAGAAAAAGACAACTAACCTAAGATAACTGCTTAAATTCAAACATGTTCCTACTTTATCCCAAGAAAGTTACATAATATAGCAACATTTCTGTGGACTTGCTCCTACTATATCCATCAGAAATTAACAGACCATAGTCATTCCTGGGCATCCCCAGAACGTTAAATAGCTTATCTGTTCTTCTTGGATTATTGTTCCCCCTTCCTTAATTGCTCTGTATTGCTAGTTCCCCTACATTCTACATTATAAACCATTTGTTTTACATTTTTCAAAGTTCACATTAGTGGTAGCATATAATATTTCTCTTTTTGTGCCTGGCTTATTTCGCTCAGCATTATGTCTTAAAGGTTCATCCATGTTGTCATATGTTTCACGAGATCGTTCCTTCTTACTGCCGTGTAGTATTCCATCGTGTGTATATACCACATTTTATTTATCCACTCATCTGTTGAAGGACATTTGGGTTGTTTCCATCTCTTGGCAATTGTGAATAATGCTGCTATGAACACTGGCGTGCAGATATCTGTTCGTGGCACTGCTTTCTGATCTTCCGGGTATATACCGAGAAGTGCAATTGCTGGATCGAATGGTAACTCTATATCTAGTTTTCTAAGGAACTGCCAGACTGACTTCCAGAGTGGCTGAACCATTATACAGTCCCACCAACAGTGAATAAGAGTTCCAATTTCTCCACATCCCCTCCAGCATTTGTAGTTTCCTGTTTGTTTAATGGCAGCCATTCTAACCGGTGTTAGATGGTATCTCATTGTGGTCTTAATTTGCATCTCTCTAATAGCTAGTGAAGCTGAACATTTTTTCATGTGTTTCTTGGCCATTTGTATTTGCTCTTCAGAGAACTGTCTTTTCATGTCTTTTGCCCATTTTATAATTGGGCTGTCTGTACTATTGTCATTGAGTTGTAGGATTTCTTTATATATGCAAGATATCAGTCTTTTGTCAGATACATGGTTTCCAAAAATTTTTTCCCATTGAGTTGGCTGCCTCTTTACCTTTTTGAGAAATTCCTTTGAGATGCAGAAACTTCTAAGCTTGAGGAGTTCCCATTTATCTATTTTCTCTTTTGTTGCTTGTGCTTTGGGTGTAAAGTCTAGGAAGTGGCCGCCTAATACAAGGTCTTGAAGATGTTTTCCTACATTATCTTCTAGGAGTTTTATGGTACTTTCTTTTATATTGAGATCTTTCATCCATTTTGAGTTAATTTTTGTGTAGGGTGTGAGGTAGGGGTCCTCTTTCATTCTTTTGGATATGGATATCCAACTCTCCCAGCCCCATTTGTTGAAAAGACCATTATGACTCAGTTCAGTGACTTTGGGGGCCTTATCAAAGATCAGTCGGCCATAGATCTGAGGGTCTATCTCCGAATTCTCAATTCGATTCCATTGATCTATATGTCTATCTTTGTGCCAGTACCATGCTGTTTTGGCAACTGTGGCTTTATAATAAGCTTCAAAGTCAGGGAGTGTAAGTCCTCCCACTTCGTTTTTCTTTTTTAGAGTGTCTTTAGCAATTCGAGGCATCTTCCCTTTCCAAATAAATTTGATAACTAGCTTTTCCAAGTCTGCAAAGTAGGTTGTTGGAATTTTGATTGGGATTGCATTGAATCTGTAGATGAGTTTGGGTAGAATTGACATCTTAATGACATTTAGCCTTCCTATCCATGAACATGGAATATTTTTCCATCTTTTAAGGTCCCCTTCTATTTCTTTTAGTAGAGTTATGTAGTTTTCTTTGTATAGGTCTTTTACATCTTTGGTTAAGTTGATTCCTAGGTACTTGATGTTTTTAGTTGCTATTGAAAATGGTATCTTTTTCTTGAGTGTCTCTTCAGTTTGTTCATTTCTAGCATATAGAAACATTACTGACTTATGTGCATTAACCTTGTATCCCGCTACTTTGCTAAATTTGTTTATTAGCTCTAGTAGCTGTATCGTCGATTTCTCAGGGTTTTCTAGATATAAGATCATATCATCTGCAAACAATGACAGTTTTACTTCTTCTTTTCCAATTTGGATGCCTTTTATTTCTTTGTCTTACCGGATTGCCCTGGCTAGCACTTCCAGCACAATGTTGAATAACAGTGGTGACAGCGGGCATCCTTGTCTTGTTCCTGATCTTAGAGGGAAGGCTTTCAGTCTCTCACCATTGAGTACTATGCTGGCTGTGGGTTTTTCATATAGGCTCTTTATCATGTTGAGGAAGTTTCCTTCAATTCCTACCTTTTGAAGTGTTTTTATCAAAAAGGGATGTTGGATTTTGTCAAATGCTTTTTCAGCATCTATTGAGATGATCAATTGATTTTTCCCTTTTGACTTGTTAATGTGTTGTAGTACATTGATTGATTTTCTTATGTTGAACCATCCTTGCATGCCTGGAATGAACCCCACTTGGTCATGGTGTATGATTTTTTTAATGTGTCTTTGGATTTGATTTGCAAGTATTTTGTTGAGGATTTTTGCATCTATATTCATTAGAGAGATTGGCCGGTAGTTTTCCTTTTTTGTAGCATCTTTGCCTGGTTTTGGTATTAGATTGATGTTAGCTTCATAGAATGAGTTAGGTAGTGTTCCATTTTCTTCAATGTTTTGAAAGAGTTTGAGTAAGATTGGTGTCAGTTCTTTCTGGAAAGTTTGGTAGAATTCCCCTGTGAAGCCATCTGGCCCTGGGCATTTATTTGTGGGAAGATTTTTGATGACTGATTGGATCTCTTTGCTTGTGATGGGTGGTTGAGGTCTTCTGTTTCTTCTCTGGTCAGTCTAGGTTGTTCATATGTTTCCAGGAAATTGTCCATTTCCTCTTCATTATCCTGTTTGTTGCCATACAGTTGTTCATAGTATCGTCTTATAATTTTTTTAATTTCTTCAGGATCTGCAGTTATGTTACCTTTTTCATTCATTATTTTGTTTATATGGGTCTTCTCTCTTTTTGATTTTGTCAGTCTAGCTAGGGGCTTGTCAATCTTGTTGATCATCTCAAAGAACCAACTTTTGGTGATATTTATCCTCTCTATTGTTTTTTTGTTCTCTATGTCATTTATTTCTGCTTTAATCCTTGTTCTTTCTTTTCTTCTACTTGGTTTAGGATTGGTTTGCTGTTCATTTTCTAGCTTCTTCAGTTGATCCATTAGTTCTTTGATTTTGGCTCTTTCTTCCTTTTTAATATATGCATTTAGTGCTATAAATTTCCCCTTAGCACTGCTTTTGCTGCATCCCATAGGTTTTGGTATGTTGTGTTCTCATTTTCATTCGTCTCTATATATTTAGCACTTTCTCTTGCTATTTCTTCTTTAACCCACTGATTGTTTAGGAGTGTGTTGTTTAACCTCCAGGTATTTGTGAATTTTCTAAGTCTCTGATGGTTATTGACTTCTAATTGTATTCCATTGTGGTCAGAGAATGTGCTTTGAATAATTTCAATCTTTTTAAATTTATTGAGGCTTGTTTTATGTCCCAGCATATGATCTATTCTGGAGAAAGTTCCATGAGCACTAGAAAAGTATGTGTATCCTGGTGATTTCGGATGTAATGTCCTGTATATGTCTGTTAAATCTAATTCATTTATCAGATTGTTTAGGTTTTCAATTTCCTTATTGGTCTTCTGTCCGGTTGATCTATCTATAGGAGAGAGTGATGTGTTGAAGTCTCCCACAATTATTGTGGAAGCATCAATTGCTTCCTTTAGTTTTGCCAGTGTTTCTCTCATGTATTTTGTGGCACCTTGATTGGGTGCATAGACATTTACGATTGTTATTTCTTCTTGCTGAATTGCCCCTTTTATTAGTATGTAGTGGCCTTCTTTGTCTCTCAAAACATCCCTGCATTTGAAGTCTATTTTATCTGAGATTAATATTGCTACACCTGCTTTCTTTTGGCTGTAGCTTGCATGAAATATTTTTTTCCATCCTTTCACTTTCAGTTTCTTTGTGTCCCTGTGTCTAAGATGAGTCTCTTGTATGCAACATATTGATGGTTTATTTTTTTTGATCCATTCTGCGAATCTATATCTTTTAATTGGGGAGTTTAATCCATTTACATTCAAGGTTATAACCGTGAAGGCATTTCTTGAATCAGCCATCTTATCCTTTGGTTTATGTTTGTCATATTTTTCCCCTCTCTCTATTAATATCCTTTATTGTACCCATACCGAATCTCTTTAGTACTGAACCTTTCTCCAAGTCTCTCTGTCCTTTCTTTGTTTCTCTGTCTGTAGGGCTCCCTTTAGTATCTCCAGTAGGGCAGGTCTCTTGTTAGCAAATTCTCTCAGCATTTGTTTGTCTGTGAAAAATTTAAGCTCTCCCTCAAATTTGAAGGAGAGCTTTGCTGGATAAAGTATTCTTGGCTGGAAATTTTCTCACTCAGAATTTTAAATATATCATGCCACTGCCTTCTCGCCTCCATGGTGGCTGCTGAGTAGTCACTACTTAGTCTTATGCTGTTTCCTTTGTATGTGGTGAATTCCTTTTCTCTTGCTGCTTTCAGAACTTGCTCCTTCTCTTCTGTGTTTGACAGTGTGATCAGAATATGTCTCGGAGTGGGTTTATTTGGATTTATTCTATTTGGAGTTCACTGAGCATTTATGATTTGTGTATTTATGTTGTTTAGAAGATTTGGGAAGTTTTCCCCAACAATTTCTTTGAATACTCTTCCTAGACCTTTACCCTTTTCTTCCCCTTCTGGGACACCAATGAGTCTTATATTAGGACGTTTCATATTATCTATCATATCCCTGAGGTCCATTTCGATTTTTTCAATTTTTTTCCCCATTCTTTCTTTTATGCTTTCATTTTCCATTCTGTCATCTTCCAGGTCACTGATTCGTTGTTCAACTTCCTCTAGTCTTGTACTATGAGTGTCCAGAATCTTTTTAATTTGATCAACAGTTTCTTTAATTTCCATAAGATCATCCATTTTTTTATTTAGTCTTGCAGTGTCTTCTTTATGCTCTTCTAGGGTCTTCTTGATTTCCTTTGTCTCCCGTACTATGGTCTCATTGTTCATCTTTAGTTCTTTGAGTAGCTGCTCTAGGTGCTGTGTCTCTTCTGGTCTTTTGATTTGGGTGCTTGGGCTTGGGTTATCCATATCGTCTGGTTTTTTCATATGCTTTATAATTTTCTGTTGTTTTTGGCCTTGTGGCATTTGCTGAACTTGATAGGGTTCTTTTAGGATTTGTAGACCAATTGAAGTCCTTATCTCTAATTTATCAGATCTACAGCTTCGTGGAGTACACTTTCTCTAACTAACCAGCAGGTGGCGTCCACGAGCCACCTGTTCTCCACAAGCCAGTTCTCCCCTGCTTAGCCTTTGTGGTGAGTGGGGGAGTGAGTCTTGTGGGGTCCAATTGGCGTACCAAGCTTGCGTGTGTAGTTGGTGTTGCCTGCCCTGTATATGGGGCGTGTTTCTGGGCAGTCAGGGTGGGGGGGTGGCTCTAACAATCAAATCTCCCTGGTGATCCTAGAGTTTTAAAGCTGCTGCAATAGTCTAATCCTTCAGTTCAGTCCTGCCACAGTTTGTCTCTGCCACTGACCCACAAGTCCTTGGTATTGGCGTATGGCTCCTGAGACTTGCAAGTGGGCCCCTCTTCCAGGCCGTGCACCCCGGGTCCTCTGTTGAGGGATGACTGTGCTATGTCACAGGTGAGTGCCGTCCCCCCAGGGCAGTTCTGGGCTGCTGGGCTGTGTAGGGGGGCTCCCAGTCTGCTGAAATGATGGCTGAATGGGGCTTTGTTAATTCACACTGCTCTACCTTCCCAACTCTGGGACAATCAGCTGAGGTTGCAGGGAAGGCTAATGTCCACGCCCAGTTTTGTGGTGTGTGCCTGTTATTTGAAGCACTTCCGTCACACTGGGTTGTCTGGGGCAGTTCTGGGCTATGGGGCTGGCGATGGGCAGGAGTGTTTCCTGTCCACCAGGATGATGGCTGTGAGCGGACACCCCCCTTTTCTTGGGAAGTTGTGGTGTTTAGTGAATTTTCTCAGCCACTGGATTATTGCGTTTTGTCTCAGAGCTCTCTTAGTTCTGCTCTTGACTTGACCTGCCGAAATTGCAAGTCTTTGAAGCTTTCTGTATTGGGCTTCTTAGAGTAATTGTTTTAGAAAAAGAAAAAAGGATTAAAAAAAAAAAAAAAGAAAAAGAAAAAGGGCCCTCCTCAGAGATCTAATGGGTTATTGAAATGCTAAGAGACAAAGCAACCAGAGCCATTAAGGAAAGGTCCACAGGGCAGAGAGATCAGCTTTTCTTCGGGATTTGCATATGCGCCTCAGGGCCTGAGCTGGGGCCTGAGCTCTGCCCTTCCCCCTCTGTGTTCACCAGAACTCCAAAAATCCTCCGCTTTTATTTTGGAGTTTTTCGTGTTGTTTTTTTTCTATGCCTGTCTGCTCTCTGCTGGGCTGGCTGCTCTCAGATTCTCTGGTGTCTGGTCTCCGTCTATCTATGGTTGGAGTTTGGATCAGCAGAATGAGTTTCCGATAAGGGCTGCCACTGCAGTTCTCCCTTCTCCTTCCCGGAGCTGACAGCCCCTCCTCCCAGGGGACTGAGCCTGGCAGGGAGGGGCGCGGGTCCCCTGGCCGCAAAAACTTACAGATTTCGCTGATCTCAGCAGTTCCACATTTTCATGAGTGTTGTATGAAATATGCCCAAAGTCAGATTGCTCTGTGGTGTCCAGTCCACGCAGTTCCTGGCTTTCTACCTACTTTCCTGGAGGAGTAACTAAAACATACAGCTCACCAGTCTGCCATCTTGCCCCGCCTCCACTGTGCTTCTTGGATCTGTAATTTTATGTCTTCCATAACAAATGAGAAAGATTCAGTGGTTATTTCCTCTTATTGCTTCTGCCCCTTTTCCCTTCTCTTCTCCTTCTGGGACACCCATGATACATATGTTGTCTTTCTTTTCCCTGAGACGTTGCTCATATTTTCCATTCTTTTCCCTATCTGTTCTTTTGTGTGTAGGATTTTAGATGTCTTGCCCTCTAGTTCATTATCTTTTCTTCTGCCTTGTCCTATAGTTCATTAATCTTTCCTTCTGCCTCTTCAGATCTGCTGTTGTATGTCTCCATTGTGTTTTTCATCTCGTCTATTGTGCCTTTCATTCCCGTAAGTTCTGCCAATTTTTTTCAGACTTTTGAGTTCTTCCTTATGTTAGTCCAATGTCTTCTTTATATCCTTCATCTCTTCTGTCATATCTTCCCTCAACTCGTTGATTTGATTTTTTAATTCATTTAGCATATTAGTTTGAAGATCTTTAATTAGTTTCAATTCCTCTATCTCAGTTGAAGTGTAAGTTTGTTCCTTTGACTGGGCCATATCTTTGTTTTTCCTAGTGTGATTTGTAATTGTTTGTTGTCTAGGCATCTGGTTTCATTGATTACCCCTAATCAGATTTTCCCAGACCAGATGGGCCCAGTTCTCAGGAGGAGGCTGTATTCAGTATCAGGTCCCTGAGGGTGATACCCAGCAGATTGTCAGACTTTCCTGTAAGGCCTCTAGGCTCTCTGTTTTTCCTGCCCTGCCCAGCAGGTTGCACTTGTCAACCTGCAGCTTCCCACTGGTATCAAAAGGTGTGGTCCCTTTAATTCTCAGTGGACCCTGTCCTGGAGAGGGGCTGAGGGTGTCAGAAGCCAAGCTTAAGTTGTTTCTGGGCTTTTTTTTGCCCTCCAGGGCCTCCAGTTTCACTGGTCAACCAGTGTTGGTACCCAGTTCTCTGTGCCCCTTTTCTTGGGACACAGCCATTTTCCAGTATTCTGAGCTCAGTCATCTCCAAAAGCCTCTTTGTATTTATTTATGTATTTTTGTCCCATCAGCCCTGCCTCCTCTCTGCCAGGAAGGACCCCAGGTTTCCTTCCTGCTTTGTCCAGGATTATCTGTGCTTCTAGCTTATATTGAGTAGTCCAAATTTTGTTAATTAAAACTGCAGTTAGAGCTTGGTTGAGCCACTTTCCTTGTAACCTGCTTCTTTTTTCCACATAGAAGTGTTTCAGCTCAGCCTGCCATGCCCGTGGGGGAGGGGATGCCAGCTCCACAGTTTGGGGAGCTTTACTTGCAATTCTTTACTGCGATCTCACTGTTCTACCCATTCCAGGCTGGTGTACAATGTGCGAGCAGTCACAGATGTCCCCCAATAGTTGTTCCAGATTATTTACTAGTTGTTCCTGGTTATTTACTAGTTGCTCTAGAGGACTAACTAAATTCCACATCTCTCTCTGCTGCCATTTTGCACCGCATCCCCAAGATCTCTTTTGAGTTCATTCTTTTCTATAATGTAAGGTAAGAGTCCAACTTCATTCTTTGCAATTGGGTGTCCATTTGTTCATTTGTTACAAAGGGTATTCTTTCTCCATTTAATTGTCTTGGCAGTCTTTTTGCAAATCAATTGAACACAAAAGTTAAGGTTTGTTTCTGGATTTGCAATTCTATCCCATTGATCTATTTGTCTACCCTATTCCAGTATCACACTGTCTTGATTACTGTAGCTTTGTAGTAAGTTTTGAAATCAGGAAGTATGAGTACCCCATCTTTATTCTTTTTCAAGATTGTTTTGGCCATTTTTGTATTATATATTACAACTGCATGTGAATCAACAATTATTTCAAAATTAAAAGTTAAAATAAAAGAAGAAATACTCTAGTACAAAAAGGAGGAAGGGAGGATAAAGGAAACTAGTGTTGCTATATAATGATGACTTTTGAAACTGGGCATGGGTCAATGGGGGTTCTTTCAGTTTTCTCCGTTTATGTATGTTTGGAAATTTTTAATTTTTTGTGTGTGTGGCTTTAAAAAGAAAGTAAAGAGGTTCTGAAGCTTAACTGTATTAGAGATCCAGCCCCCCAATGTATTCATCTTATGAATTTCACCAAATTATTTAGACTTTCTATAGCCCAGTTTCCTCCTGTATAAAATTGGGATGAAAATTGTACCTATTTCATATTGTTGCTGTGAGAATTAAATGAGTTAGGTTACTTAAAGTTCTTAGAATATGTTTTTGTGATAGATTGAATTATATACCCCAGATACATGCAGAAAACTGTATGTGTGAAAAACGTGAAGATATTTGTCTGCCATGTGACTTCTCAACAGAGGGTGGCCTCCGCAGAGGAGGATTTTAATCAAGGGGATAAGTTGACCCAGTATGTGGATACCAGTCAGCCTCTTTCCCCAGCCATTCCTGTCATTGCCCAATGGACTCATGAACAAAATGGCTGTGGTAGTAGGGATCAAGGTTATCCATGGGCTCAGCAACATGAACTTCTGCTAAACAAAATTGACCTGGCTTCACCTACTACTGAGTACCCAATCTGCCTGCGGAAAAGACCAACATTCAGTCACTTGATATGGCACCATTCCCCAAGGTGATTAGCCTGCTATCTGGTGGCAAGCTGATTACATCAGACCACTTCTGTAATAGAAAGGGCAGCACTCTGTTCTTACTGGACTACACACTTAACTCGGGATACAGTTTTGACTTCCCTGCATGCAATGCTTCTGCCAAAACTACCATCCATGGACTTACAGAATGCCTTATCCACTGACAAGTATTCGTCTATACAGCATTGCTTTTGATCAAAGAACCCACTTCATAGTAAATGAAGTGCAACAGTGTACCCCTGCTCATGGAATTCACTGATCTTATCATGATCCCCATAATCCTGAAAGAGCTGGATGGATAAAATGTGGAAATGGACTTTCAAAGTCTCAATTACAGCACAAACTAAGTGGCAGTACCTTAACCGGGCTAGGGCAGTGTTCTCCAGGAGGCTATATATGCTCTTACTCAGCATCCAATCTATGGTGCTAATTCTCACATTACCAGGTAGAAATGGAAGTGGCACTACTCACTATTACACCTATTGATCCACTAGAAAAATGTTTGCTTCCTGTCCCCATGACCTTATGTTCTGCTGGTTTGGAGGTCTTAGTTCTAAAATGAGGAGTGCTTCCACCAGGAGACACAATAGTGATTCCACTGAACAGGAAGTTAAGACTGCCTCCTGGCCGTTTTGGGTTCCTCATGCTTCTGAATCAACAGGCAAAGAAGGGAGTTACTATACTGACTAGATGACTGATCCTGATTGTAAAAGGAAAATAGGATTGCAACTATACAGTGGAAGTAAGAAAAAGTATGCCCAGAATACAGGAGGTCCTATAGAATGACTCTTACTTCTACCATGCCCTGTGATTAAAGTTAGTAGAAAGCTACAATAACCAAATCCAGGCAGGAATACTAATGGCCCACACCTTTCAGGAATGAAGGTTTGGGTCATCCCACCAGGCTAAGAACAATGACCAGCTGAAATGCTTGCTGAGGGTAAAGGGAATACAGAATGGGTAGTGAAAGAAGGTACAGTAGTTTTAAATACAACCTACAATACCTGATCAGCTGCAGAAACAAGGACTCTTAATAGTTATGAGTATACCTTCCTTGTTTTGTTATAAATATGTTTGTATATATGTACATAAAGAAATATCTTTGTTTTCTTCCCTATCTTATTCCCTTATTATAAAACATAACTGTATTAACTTTATTTCATAGGAGTTCAGATACAGGATATCAAGGATAAAGAGTGAATATCACCCAAGGATTTACATCCTTTTCTGGGGAAAGGGTTAGTTGTGTTTCAAGTTGTACACAGTACAGTTGAATTATGTTAGGCCAGAGTATGGCTATGTTATTGTCTTTATTTAAATCTTAAGTATGGTATAAGAAGATGTGTATGGGTGCCAAGTTGACAACAGGTGGACTGTGATGCTTAATTTTATTTGTCAGCTTAGCTAAATTATGGTGTCCAGTTGTTTAGTCAAGCAAACATTGGCCTGATTGTTACTGTGAGGCTTTTGGTAAATGAATTTAAATCATTAGTCCATTGATTGCATCTATGGCTGATTACATCTGCAATCAAGAAAGAAGATTGCCTTCAGTAATTGGGGGAGTCTTCTTACCCAATCAGTTGGAGACCTGAAAGCAAGAACTCAGGATTTCAGCAGTCAGAAAGAAGAATTGCTATCTCTTCTTCAGCCAGCCAGGCCAGTCTCTCCTGGGAAATTCAACATCTCTTCCATAAGAGTTTCCGAAAACATGCAGTTTCTCCTGGGAAATTTAGCTTCCCTTCATTGGGTTTCCAACTTGTGGCCTGCCCTGTGGAATCTGGACTTACCAGTCCCACCGTCATGTGAGCAAATTCCTATAATAAATTCCTTAATATTTTCATATATATATGTATGTGTGTATATATGTTCTGTTTGTCTGGTGAACCTTCACTAATACAGATTGGCAAATAGCAAGCATTCAGTATATATTGACTTGAAAAAAAACAGACTATGAAAAATACACTCTAAAAACAAGCCAGAACATAGAATATAGCTTACCAGGGAACAGGGAGTTAATGCTTAAATTGTACAGAATTTCTATTTGGGTTGTTTGTAAAGTTTTGATAATGGATGGCAGTGAAGTTAGCAAAACATTGTGAATGTAATTAACAGCATTGAATTATATATCTGAATGTGGTTAAAGGGGAAATTTTATGTTGTGTATATGTTACTGGAATAAAAATTATTAAAAAAAAATAGGCTTGTACAACACAGTGAGCCATATTGAAAACAATGGACTACAGTTAATGGTACAATTATAAAAATATTCTTTCATGAATTGTAACAAATGTGCCACCCTATTGCAAGGTTTTAGTAATAGGGTGGTACATGGGAACTCTATTTTATGCATGATTTTTCTGTAAACCTACAACTTCTCTAATAAAAAAAAATTACTTTAACAACAAAAAACAAAACAAACAAAAAAGTCAAGTACATGTAGAAAATAAGCAATATGAAATGAAACAAAAATTCTAGTAGTCATTCCATTAAAAACTCAGTGGACAAATTAACACATCTGAAAAGAGAATTAATGAATTGGAAGGTAACTGTAGAAATTACCCAAAATGCAGCACAGACAGAAAATATGAAAGAGGGATTATGAGACATGGAAAATAGAGAAGGTAAAGTATTCATCTGATAGAAGTTTTGAGAAAGATCATAGGGAAAATTTAGAAGGGACAATATTAGAATGGATAAATAGATATTTCCAGAATTGATGAAAATCATGAATCCTCAGACTGAAGAAGGAAGCACAAGTCTTGAGAAAGATCAATAAAATTCCCACACATAGATATTTCAGTGAAACTGTAGAACATCAAAGAGAAAGAAAGACATCATACAAGCAACCAAAGGAAAAAAAAAAACAGATTACTTACAGAAGTACAAGAATTTGACAACAGATGTCTCATCGGGAACAATAAAAGAGAGTGGAATAGTATCTTCAAAGTGTCAGGGAAAATAGCTGCAAGTCTAAAATTCTGAGCCCAAAATGTGGAGAAATTAAAATTTGCAGACAAATGCTGAGAAACCAGCTAGGCTCACTCATTAAAAATTAACTACTTCACCTGAAACGGGACAACATAGATGAACCTTTAGGACATAATGCTGAGTGAAATAAGCCAGACACAAAAGGACAAATATTGTATGATTTCAATAATATGAACTAACTAGAACATGTAAACTCATAGTCTTAAAATGTAGAATATTGGAGACCTAGAGATAGACAGAAGCTAGAGAAGGGGGAGCAGTTACCTAATATGTACAGAACTATTAATGAGGTTGAAAAATGTTTGGGAGAGGATAGAGGTGTTGGTAGCTCATTATTGGGATTATAAGTGCTATATTGTAAGTGAATTTGATTGAAAGAGGTTGTTTAAAGTTATGTATGTAAATAAATTCTTGCATGTACTACTACGAATGTAAAAAAAATAATAGAGGGGTATATGGGAAAAACATGGCTATTGCAAACTACAGACTATAGTTAACAGTAATATTTTACTATTCTTTCATCAACAGTAACAAATTTACTACACCAATACTATGGGTCAACAGTAGGTGGGACAAGGGGTATGGAAGGACTTTGGTTTCATTGTTTATCCTTATTTCTATTCTGGAATAATGAAAATGTTCTAAAATTGAAAACAAATTAGCTACTTCAGATAGAAAGAAATTAAGTGAGATGCCATGATACAGGGAGAAATGAATGTATAGGTAAATCTTAATAAGCATTGACCATAAAAATATAAGTTAATAGCAATGACAAATGTGTTGAAGGATTAAAACCAAAGTGATAAAATCAGTAAGTAGGAAGTAGGACCAGTCTGAATATTATGTAAATCCTTATATTATAGAGGAAGGAGAAGAGAGACCTGATTAGCATTGGACAGTTAAGATACATGATGAAAATTACAGGTAACTAGTAAAACAAAAGAAATAGGATAAGAAACTTCAAAACAGTGATGGAAAAGATCATATAAACATTTTTTGATCAATTCACTAGAAGACTGGAAAAGAGGGGAGGGGTAGGTAAAATACATGTAACTTACCCCACATCAAAGAAATAAATCTAAATATATCAGTGTGGTGGTTAAGTTCATGTGTCAACTTGGCCAGGTTTTGGTGTCCAGTTGTCTTGTCGAGCAAGCACTGGCCTGATTGTTACTGCGAGGACATTTCTTGGACTTAAATCATCAGTAAGTTGATTGCATCTATGGCTGATTATGTCTACAATGAACTCAGGAAATTGCCTCCAACAATGAGAGAAATCTTATCCAATCAGTTGAAGACTTTAAAAGGAGAAGTTATGATTTCTGCAGTCAGAAAAGAGAATTTCTATCTCCACTTCAGCCAGCCAGCTTCTCCTGCGGAATTCACCAAAAACCATTGGAGTTCCCAGCCTGTGGCCTGCTCTACGGAATTTGGAATTGCACATCCCACGGTCCCATGAGACAATTCTTATAAAAATATTGTAATATTTACAGATATCTCCTGTCAGTTCTGTTTCCCTAGAGAACTCTAATATAATCAGTAATACATTAAATGTAAATAGTTTTAAATTTTATTGAATATAGATTGAAAAAATACAAAATTGAGCTATAGGCTTTTGTTTTTTTAAGTTCAGCCAATACTCTTTAAAATGTAAGCTCTATGAGGGCAAGGACTTTGTTCATTTATTGCAGGGCTTAGAGAAATATCAGGCACCTAATATTTGTTGAATAAATGAATATACTATTTTTGGTAAATATACCTAAAATAAAATGATACAGAAAGAATGAAGGTTAAATGATTTAAAAAAAAGTTACGCAGGGCAGACACCAATAAAGTTCTATGATTATAAGACAAGAGGCTTTAAGGCAGAAAAACGTTATTAAGTATGAAAATAGTCATTATGCAATAATAAGACAAATAATTCTCCTGAATGACATAACATTCCTAAAGCTGTATGAAACTAAATATGTAGCCTAAAAGAGAAAATTTATAAGTTCGTGATCATATTGGGAAATTCAACCCTTCTCTCTCAGTAATTTATCAGATCAAACAGATTAAATGCATCACTAAAATATATAAAATCTTTGAAAGACACAATTAATGGTCCTAGTTTCTGCTGTGTAGAGAGTCCTGTACCCAACAATTAGAAAATATACATTTTTAGCAAGCACACATGAAACATTTATAAAAGTGTTCCCATACTAGGCCTTAGATAAAGTCCCACAAAGACATACAAATTTATATTCTTTGGATCAAGTTATCTGAATATAATGCAGTAAAATTAGAAATCAGTAGTAAAAACGACTTCTAACTTAACTCCATACATTTGAAAATTTTAAAGCTCATCTTTAAATAATCATGATTCAAAGTATAAATCCTAATGGAAACTGCAAAATATTTAGAAGAACAGGGAAAACACTACACTTTAAAATTTGTAGAAGATTCCAACAAAAGAGAAAGTTACAGATCAAAACGCCTTTAGAATATAGATTAAAAAGTTCTCAACAAAATAGTAGCAAGTTGAATCCAACAGCACATGAAAAGGATTATATACCATGACCAAGTGGGATTATCCCAGAAATGCAAAGGTGGTTGAACATAGAAAACAAATCAGTGTAATATACTACATTAATAGAATGCAGGAGTAAAATCCATATGATCATCTCAATTGATGCACAAAAGACATTTGATGAAATCCAGCACCTTTCTTCACAAAAACCCTCAGGAAACTAGGAATAGAAGGAATTGTTCTCAGTATGATAAAGGGCGTTTTTATGAAAAATCCACATCTAACCTCCCACTCAGTGGAGGATGATTAAAGCTTTCTCTTAAGATCAGAAACAAGCCAGAGATGTCTGCTGTCACCATTGCTGTTCAATATTGTACTAGAAATTCTAGCCAGAGCTATTAGCCAAGAAAAAGAAATAAAAGGAATCCAAATTGAAAAGGAAGAAATAAAATTATGACTATTTGCAGATGATGTGATCCTATATATATAAAATCTCAAATAATCTAGTAGAAAGTTACTAGAGCTAACAAACAAATTCAGCAAAAACAAAGAATACAATATCAAGGAATGAATTTAACCAAAGATGTAAAGGACTTGCATGCAGAAAAGTATAAAGCATTACTGAAAGATATTAAAGAAGACCTAAATAAATGGAAAAGCATTCCTTTCTCATGGATTGGAAGACTACATATTGTTAAGATGTCAATAGTACCCAAAATGATTTACAAATTCAATACTATCACAATAAAAATTCCAACATTCCTTTTTGCAGAAATGGAATCGCTAATCATCAAATTCATATGAAAGGACAAGGAGCCCCTAATAGCCAAAACCATCTTGAAAATGAACAAAGTTAGAGGACTCATAATCCCAATTTCAAAATTTATGACAAAGCTACAGTAATCAAAACAGTGTCATACTTATACAAAGAAAGAAATATAGACCAATGGAATTGAATTGAGATTTCAGAAATAAACCCTTACATTTCTAGACAGTTAATTTTTGACAAAGAAGCCAAGTCCACTCAATGGGGAAGAATTACGTCTTCAACAATTGGTGCTGGGAATACCAGATGTTCACAGGCAAAAGAATGAAGGTGAACCTCTACCTCACACCATATATTAAAAATTAACTTAAAGTCTATCAAAGACCAAAATAAAAGAATTTAAAACTATGAAACTATTAGAAGAAAATACTGGAGAATATTCAGGACCTTGTGTTAGAAAATGGAGTCTGAGACTTATACCAAAAGCACAAGCAACAACAACAACAAAAATAGATAAGATGGACCTTTTGAAATTTTAAAACTTTTGGTCATCAAAGAACATTATCAAGAAAATGAAAAGACAACCTACAGAATGGGAAAAAATTCTTGTAAACTGTAAATCTGATAGTGGTTTAATATCCAGAATATATGAAGAATTCTTACAACCCAGCAACAAAAAGGACAGTCAACCTAATTAATGGACCAAAAACTTGAATAGACATTTCTTCAGATGCAATTGTTTTCTACATTTCCTTTCAAATTTTTCATTGCTGGTCTATAGAAACGTCACTGATTATTGTGTATTGGTCTCTTTCCTGAATTCATTCATTAGCTCTAGTAGCTTTCTTGTAGGTTCTTCAAGATTTTCTATTTATAGGATCATCTCTGCAGATAGGGGAAGTTTGGTTTCTTCCTTTCCAATTTGAATGCCTTTTATTTCTTTTTCTTGCCTAATTACTCTGGCTGACTAGAACTTGTAGTACAGTGTTGAATAGCAGTGGTGAATGTGGGCATCCTTGTCATGTTCCTGATCTTAGGGGAAAGCTTTTACCATTGAGTATGATGGTATGGTGCTAGTGGGTTTTTCATATATACCCCTTATCATGCTGAGAAAGTTTTCTTCTATTCCTAGTTTTCTGAGTGTTTTTATCAAGGGGTGCTGAATAGTATCAAATGCATTTTCTGCGTCAATTGAGAATATCGTGTATTTTTATCCCTCATTTTGTTAATGTGGTACATTACGTTAATTGCTTTTCTTGTGTGAACCACCTTTGCATTCCTGGGATAAATCCCACTTGGTCATGGGTTACAATCCTTTGAATGTGCTGTCGGATTTGGGTTCCTAGTATTTTGTTGTGGCTCAGATTCTTATGATTTCATTTTTCTTGGTGACTAATAGAAAGTGTTTGCAAGGATAGTACGTTTCAAGTTTTCATCACTAAACTAAAAATATTAATCAGAACCAAAATTAAACTACCAAACTGATTCATTTTTAAAAAAATCTATATAAGACAACTTTTCCATTAAAGATCTTAAACTGCAGTAGATGATAGCTGATGAGCCACTTTTCACATAGTTACTTCTTCTAATCTTGTTGCCGTCCCCTTTCTACCCACTGCTTCATATGAGTTCTTCCCAGTGCTGTTTAACCAGTCAATGGAGAAGGAACTTTCCCAGCTAAAAAGACAATCTTTACTCAAGTGTGTATGAGAAGACAAAATAAACACATAGAACAACTCAAGAATAATATCTAGTTTATATTTTTTATGGAATAAAATATAAAATAAAAAGCACTTTGTTGAGGTTTTTGTTCAACTTGAATATTAAGCTTATACCAACACTGAATCTGACCCATGTAACTTGAACTGATAAGGATTATGCTTTTTTTTTCATTTTACCTATCAAATACCAATATAACAAATTAAAATTTAATTAAAATTCACTATAATAAAGTTATTTCCAAGGTTTAAAAAATGTATACTGCAATAATTTAGATATTTTCTTAAAGATAATTATAATTGGAAAAACCCAAATTAGTAAGATAAAAATTTATTTATGATTTGTTTTTTAAAATATCTCAGAAGCTCTAATACTTATTTCTAAAACTTATTTAATAAGGTAGTTTAATATCATTATCAGAAACTGAAAAGCAAAGATTAGTGAATCACCAGATAATGCCAATTGGAATTCAAACTTCTTTTAATATCTGGATTTGAATAAGTAACCTATACTATTTCATAGCTTTATTAAATATTTTCTATGAAATACAGTTTCTGTTACATCTCATTTTAGGCATTAACATTTTAGTCTTAAAAGAAAAGATAACAAAATAAGCAATGAGCTCCTTTTCCTCTGGGAGGGTGTGTAAACCTATGTACATAGATATGCATTTATAGCTAAAGAAGTTTATTTCAGCAAATTTCTACTTCTTCCCTCTTTTCTTTCATCTTTTCTTTTTCCTTTATCCCTTCCTTCAGGCAGTCTTATTCTTTATCCCATTGGGTGCCCAAGAGATAGAGCATTTGGATGTCATGTACCTTCCATATCAGTAAAATATGTCTTTTAGAAATGGAGACATAAGTTCTTATGACTATTTCTTCATTCAGTTACATGGATCAAATAAGCAACCTTTGGTCTTATCTGTTTACTCTGGTCAGTTCCTTTGGGGAGGCTTACATAATCATTCCTAAGAAGTTCTTGAAGTACTTTCTATCTTGAAAATGGATTTGTATGTGCTGTATTAGAATTTCTTTTAAGTTTTTAAACTTATTCTAGATATCAGTTATTAAAGATGAAGCATCTTTTTTTCTAAGAAAATAACCAGCCAAAATACACTTTCCCCCGCATTCCTATTACAGTCTACATGGAGAGGTTTCTTAACCAAATGAATGATGTGCAGATGTTTTGCACACATTCTGGATATGCCCCTCTGCACTTTCCTCTGTCCTTCCCCCTTTCCCAAAAACTGCTTCGCAGAAAACTTTCTGTTTGTCATGCAAAACCACGTAACATAAGTAAAATTGCCCTGTATTTTCAAGGTCACTGTAGGTCATCCCAGAAAAGAGAAATTTGATATCACAGACTATTTTTTACTATTTTCTTTGCTTTCATTGTATACTGGAGGAACTGGCTTTAAAATGTGCATATAAATTAAGTGAAAATGGAAAGAGCCTAAATGCTCAACTGTATGGGAATCATTAAACACATCTTTTCAGTTGAATGCTGTGCAGCCAGTTAAAATGATATATTAGAATAATATTTAATTAATGAGAAAAATGTTCATCATGATGATAGCTAAACTTTACTGCGCATTGATTTTGTTTCAGGCACCTTTCTAAGTGCTTTGCTCATATTAACTTTGTTGGCTAATCCTCACAATAGCCCTCTGTGGAGAAACTATTGTTATCACCATTTTAAAGATAAGGAAACTGAGTCTCAGACCATTTAAGTACCTTACCCAAGATTAGATAATTGATAAAAGTCAGAGGTAGAGTTTACATCCAAGGCACTTTGGCTCCAGAACATTTGCTATAAGGCATCATTTAATGAAAAAATACCCCAGAAAATCCCTATGAAGTTTTTTTATGAAACTAGACAAAATATATAAATTCATCTGTAAATAAAATATGGTAAAGGTAGCAAGTCAACGTTTGTAAAAGTAGAATTGGTAAGGAAGAGGGACAGCATGTCCTACCAGATATTAAAATATTACCATAAGTTATACTAATTTAAAAGTATCATATTGTAGCAGAAATAGGTGACTAGATAGAAGAGCATGCCACTTTGTTCATGGGGAAGAGACTGAATGGATACACCTAAATATTAACAGTAATTATCACTAATTAGAGAGATTACAGGTGGTTCTTTTCTTTTTTTATTTTGTACTTTATTTTTCAACTTATCTACAATAAACATTTTAAAATCATACAGTATTAGCAAATTTATTTTTGATGCACATACTTAAGGCTTTAGCAATTATTTTATTAGTGCAACATATTTTGCCATTTGATTTCATGCATCGTATACCCTGCATGTTCTGAATTGCTTCCCTGCAGAGTGAATTCTCTAACATTTGCAAATTTTATTCATTTATTCTGGGCTTAAATTGACCAGTCACACAAGATCACCAGTCTTGTCCTCCTTTTTAGTAAACATGGAGAAAAGGCAATGAAATAATAACCCTCTTTTGGCCTAGAGTTGAGGAGCAGGATTTCAGAAACTTTGACTTAATTTCAAAACCTGAATTGTTTATTGATGGGGTAAAGAAAAGCTTTTGAATGTTATATATGGAGGTACTTTCTGTCTAATCACCTTCCTTAAATGTATTTTAAGTTGTAATTATTTTTCAATTGATTCTCTTGGATTTTCTAGATGTATAATCCTTTCATTTACAAATAATAATAACTTTCCTCCCAGTATTTATGGTATATGTTTTATAGCATCCAAAATATGGAATACTGTGCAGTTGTTTAAAAGGATGAGTAGATTCTTATATAGTAACGTGGAAAGATGGCTCCTGTATACCATAAAGTGAAAAAATAAAGTTACAGAATGTTATGTGTATAATCCAGTCTTTACTAAAAACGAAACAACAACAGACAAGCATTGCATAAAGTGCTTAATTTGGGGAAATAGACCCTCCTACAAATTCCTGTACCAGATTAGGTGCCTAAACTTTTTTTCCCCCAATAACCACAGACATCCTTTGTTTCATTTATTTTGTTGCCAACATGATTAATTTTATCCTTTCTTATGAAATTCTTAAGCCACTTGTAACTTTACAGTATATCATGGAAATTCTATTTAAATTTTACCTTATGAATCATTTCCTCTTAGACACAAAATCGAATGAAGCTAATGGCCGACAATTACGAGGATGACCACTTCAAATCCTCCCATTCCAATCAAACCAACCATAAACCCTCCCCAGACCAGGTAAGACTGCTTTTGAATGTTTTATAAAAACCAGTATGCTTTCTTTTTAAATATTTTCATGTATTTTTTACCAGCATGTTGCAAATTCTGGGGTATAAGATATATTCTAACATCAAGTTAGACAAATAAAAATAGGTAATCTAAGTTTCTGAAAACTCCTTCACCCTTTTTTTAAAAAAACACAGATTCAATTTCTATATAGGAAGGTGGTGATTTTGAATAAGCAAATATTCCAGAAATTGGGGTTCAATGAAGAATATTTGAATTAGAGTGAGAAAAAATTTTAACTTTCTCAGAGTTACATACTAGTTTTTAGCTATCCTACTTCCTTATCAAAGAAATAATGCCTTATTAGAAAAACAAGGCTCTTGCTCTGTTACCTCAATGAAGCACAACTGAATGTAGAGTTAACGTGCAATTTTTTAAATCTCTGCTCATTCCCTCTTAAAACTGAAGATTGAAATTCAGTAACTTCACTCCATTTCTTTGATGACTCTCCTCCAGCATATGTGATTCTCAAGGAAAATTGTAGCCGTCAACTTCTCATCAGTGCAAAAGAGAAATTGATGGGTCTGAAGGGAATCATATCCAACTCGTTTCTGGAAGAAGGAAACTCTCCCAGGATCTTGAAAGTGATGGATGCGAGAGAGTAGTGAACAGATTACCTCATATCCCATTGCCAAAAATCAGATATCAACATCTCCATCACACCCAGTTTTAAGATATATGGTTGAGACAAAAAAAATATTAATAAAGTAATTACATCCATATGACTAAAAAGTCCAGGAAAACTACCCTGCTAAACATCTCCACTAAATGACAGCTATAGCATTGTCTTAAGAGAAGCAGCAGAAATTTTGCAGATGAAAGCAGCAGTAATATTCAAATTGCAGATTTTTCTAAGATTCAGAAGATATAATCCTACTGTGATGACATTTACTAAATCAGTTCAGACATGCCTTATATTTTAGAGGGAAAACAGTACCAATCTTTAATGTAGACAAAATGGTGTCAGCAATCTTTCCCTGCCAAGAAATCACTGCTTTCTCCTCCTGCTTCCTGATTCCTGGGATTAAATTTATGCCAGGGTAAATAAGATGCATATCAGATCCTTTCCTTAGCAGGTTTTGATAATAGATGGAAGGAACTGGATGCCAAAGAGTAGGGGGAGGCAAGCAGATGGGGAAAGGTTGAAGAAAAGGTAAAACATGAAGAAAAGCCTCCAACTTAACCATTTTGCCCAGATCCAGCCCTGAGATAGAGAACACATCTTAGAAGGGTTGGAAGAGTAGAACTGTAATGGCAAACTAAAATGCTAATTTTAGTAGTTTAGGAAATTGGAATTCAATATAAAAAGAGCCAAGAAATTAAAAGACCATTTTCTTCTACTACATTATGCTTATGTCTTTGTTTTGAATACTAACCAACTCTTTTTCATTCCCATGCTGCTCTGGGGCATTGTTCCTTTGTCATCTCTCTCCCAATAGGATGAGGAGGAGGGTATATGGGCATAGCCAATCAGATGCTCTTAGTTCAGCCATTTTGTTCAGAACGGTGAGAAACAGCTTTCCTTAATTACTACAGAAATGTTTTTTTGGTTTGTTTGTTTCCTTTTCTCACCCTCCCCCCCAATCACTCTCACTTATTATTTCTCTGTAATTCATGAAATCCCTTGCTGTGCTTCCTTTTTTTTTTTTCTGTTTCACATGATTTTTGTGTGTGTTGCTGTGCTTCTGACATAGTGGGGTTTGGATTTTATGGCTTTTTTTCTTGTGGGTTAATAGTCACTTTTATCATTTCTTTTATGCATTTTTGGGAGAACTTCCAGGGCATATAACTAAATTTCTCTTTGTGATTTATTAATAAATTACCCTATATAGGGTGATTTTACAGTGTCCTGGTAAGTTTTATAATAATTTACGTCAGACTGAGAACAGAAAATTCATCAAATACTCTGTTATTGGTCTAGGTTTAAGATATGCTTTTTATGATAATTATAAATATATATAGTCTTTTTTTTTTTTAATCGAAACTGAACTGTGGACTAAAACTTCCTTTTATTTCTATCTGTAGAAGAATGCTCTAAATTCTCAGGGTCAGTAAGTCTTATGGAATGTCTTCCTAGGACATCCTCTAGAGATATGAAATTGCTCTCAAACTATTCCTAAAAATGAAGAGGAGCAAAGAAGTAAAGACTTTTTTAAAACTCACTGTAAAGAATTCTTTTTCCCTCTCTTTCATGGATTGCTGCTGTGTTAAATCGTTGCCAGGACACTGTCTAGGTTCTCTTTTCCAGGCCAATTGGCTGGAAAATGTAGTCCAGCTGTGGCAGTATCTCTCTTTGATCTGATGCCCTGGAGGTTTGACTAAGGAAATCCTTTTCTTAGAAAAAATAATAATTATGATTAATAAGTTCACACATATTGGTGGCCCTGCCTTCCCGGGATTCACTGCCCATGCTTATTGGTGATCTCATTCTTTTGGAGTCAGTTCTCCCTGAAATGTCTGTGTCTTGGTGTTAAACTGCTTAAAGTGATGAGAACATATGTAGACCTCCCACTAGTGAACACAGCCAAGAAGGATGATGAGGTAAGTTGTGGAAAGAGGCGTACACTGTAAAGATGGGACGCTTCCCAAATGACTTTATCCTAAGGGCGTGAAGAAGGTGAAATGTGCAATACCAACCCAAAAGACCTTCATGTTAGAATGCTGCATGCCAGAGAGAGCTAAAGTTGAGAAAATTACTGTTCTGTACA
Source organism: Choloepus didactylus (assembly GCF_015220235.1). Classification (NCBI taxonomy): domain Eukaryota; kingdom Metazoa; phylum Chordata; class Mammalia; order Pilosa; family Megalonychidae; genus Choloepus; species Choloepus didactylus. The sequence goes on from NC_051314.1 coordinate 131,281,203, forward strand.
CTCCAAGGGTAGATATTTGTCATCACGAAGCATGTGGGAGCCATACAGTAGTTGAATGTAGTTCACTAGTCTCTTAGAAATAAACCTGTTTCTGCCTTGTCTGTTTTGGCAGAGCATAGGAGCTTTTTAGCATGCCTCAGCAGGAAGCACCCCACTCCCCACCAATACATGAACGGGGTTGCATTTTAGTTGCAAACCCTTTTTCTTGCCAATAAGAAGAAACATTTAGTCTTCTGAGAAACAAGACCCATAGGTAACATCACCAGGACACTGAGAAATGAGCAAACCCTCCCATAGACTTGTTCCTGATGTCTCCGTTTTCCTTACTCTCCTACCATATTGAATATCAGAGCAAGAGTTCAAATGCCATTGATTTTGCTTTTTCTAGTTATTGCACTGTTGAGCTCACTGCACTAAATATGAATTCTTTTGGTTTAACACAATACAATTACAATTACCTGACCATAGCTGGAGTTTTTATAATATGGTATTTCAAACTTTCTAAAGTGTGCTACAAATTTCATTGTATCATAAAGGTTTTACCTCAGGAAATGTATGAGTGACCCTTCAGGCATTGCGGAAGTCTTTATTTCCTATCCAGTTTCCTTCAGCTTTTTTGCCTTGCTAATTCTACAGAGAACAGATTTCATAACAGAATTTCAGACTTTTGAAATTTACGCTAACAACTTAAGACCGTAGATAAAACTTTGCATCTAAAACATTTTATAAGACACGAGTATATACCAGCAAAAAATTATGAGGTATAATCAAATACTTAGAGAGGAAGAAGTTCATAGAAGTATAAAGCTGAAAGGGTTTGGGGATTAGGCCATTCCATGAGAGGTGGTAGAGCGTAGTGGTTAAGAGTGTAGACTCTGGAGCTTGAAAGCCTACATTGAAGTCCTAACAGCACCACTTATTAGCTCGTGACCTTGGATAAGTTATTTAAACTCTCTGTGCTTCATCTTTAAAGTGGAGGTTATTGTGCGATGTAGATGAGTTAGGTGAGGCAGTGTAGCTTGGACTCTGGATCTAGACTGCACAGCTTTTGAGTCTAGGCTCCTCCACTTAAGCTGTAACCTTGGGAAAGTAACTTAAACTGTCTGAACCCCAGTTTCTTTATCTATAAAATGGGATTACTGATACTACTTACTTCATAGGGTTGTGGGAAATATTAGGTAAATTAATCACTGTGAAGTGCTTTGAACAGTGCCTTTCACACAGCAAATACTCTAAGTATGTGCTGTTTTTATTATTTTTGCCAATGTCATCATTAACTTAGATCATCTCTGAGAAATAGTAAGCTTCCAATACATGTTAGTATTATCATCAGTATCATCATCTAATCCTCTGCTCTCATTTTATAGGTTAGAGTGCAAAACAAAGATTTGGAAATTGTGACTTTAAGGTCCCTTGGCATTTCTCTGATCTGGAAAGGACTAGTAGTTCAGAGTGAAAGAGATATCCAAGACATAGTAATGATTACATATCCCTTTTCATCACCAACAGTTTAATCTCCTGTATGTTGAGGAATTTTTTTTTTCTTGAGAAAGCATCTTGAACTTTATAAAGAAATTAACTATGAAATAAATTTGTTTAGTGAAATTTAGTTACTGCAAAAATCTGCTGTCAGGCAATCCTCCTAACACATGGAGAATGCATGAAGCAAGGATTACCTCCACATATAAAATATCCATATGAAGTATAATCAGTTTTCTCTCTCACATTTCTTTCTATTCTTTTCAGAGATTTCTATCAGGTATTCTGAATTCTCTAGCGAAGCAGGATTTAAGCATGATTTGATAATAGTTATGTAACTATTCATCAAGTCAGTTGAATACATTTCTATATTGTAACATGTTTAAATTGCATTGGATCTAATTGCCACTAAATCTGGTTATGTGCATTATTGCTTTCTCATAGAACATCCTCTCTAAATGAGCCTTCCCTGCCACCTTCTATCCCTTTACTCCAAGTTTTCTTCTTTCTTCTTGTTCTCTTACAGTAGAATGAGGACAGGAACTTTAATATGTTTTTTTTTTCCTTGAGAGGAGTATAGTGACTTCAATAATATGTTTAGTTTTGTATTCCCATCACCTAAAACAATGCTAGTATATAGTAGGCCTTCAATAATATATATTGAATGAATGAATGACATTGTGAATTCATGAAATCCAGAGAAGTAAAGTCACTTTGAAACCAAGAACATAGAATTGGCCATTAGCTTTAGTATCAGCATTATTAGTACAATAAAAGGAAGTTTAGAAAGAGGAGATAGTTACAGTGTCCAGAAACAAAAGAACTACAGAGAAATATTAAGAATTTAGATGAAAGTCATAATTAAGTCTTAGAGTCTGGCTCCTATAATCTCAGGTAAATAAAACGGAGTCAAGTATAAATCAGAAATCTTTTCCATTTACTAAATGAGCATTGTTTAGGTAGAAGCTTTCCTTCTAGTAACCTGTGGTTCATATCCATCACAAAGAGCTAGGAGCATAGTAGGTACCGTGACCATGTGTGCTTTCTGGACTGTGCCTGTGGAAGCAGTTTGTAAACTGGTGCCGGACCCTTCAAGTAAAGGATGTACCTGCCAAGAGACTTAGCAGTTGGTCTTGATGTGAGAATATTCCACGGACTAATGTCTGGATATTGTTGCATGCCTATTAGATTAGCACTGTAGCATCCCAGAACAGGATTTGGACCAGTGTGTTAAAGTTTTAAAAAATTAGAGATGATATAAATATTAACACAAGCTTTTAAGACAACTGTCCCTTTCTCTTTTGGCATTTCCCTTTTGTATGTCCTAGTTGAGTTGTCTACATAATCCCCTTATCAGATTGAAACATCCTAAAATTACTCTCATTGCAATATTGCTAAAGTGGAAGTTTCTTAAATCACTAGAGAATGTATCTGTAGAAGGGAGGGGTTAAAATCATCTTGCAGAATTGGACAGGATATGTAATTGGAATATTTTGTCCGTTTGGAAGAAATAGTTGATCCAGTGAGCGTTAGAGCATCCTCACAATAAATACCAGGACCAAATTTTGACATACAACAACAGGCAAAGAAGAATTTGACCCTGTATTTTTAGAAGGGGATCAGAGATATTTTAACAAGAGCCCTCTTTCCTGAAAAGCTTGATGTTTTAGTTTCCTAGGCTGCTTGAACACCATACAGTGGGTTGGCTTAAACAATGGGAATTTATTAGCTTACCATTTTGAGGCTAAAAGGAAGTCCAAATCAGGGCATCATCAAGGCAATGCTTTCTCCCTGAAGACTCTGGCATTCTGGGGCTGGCTACAGGTGATCCTTGGCTCTTCTGTTACATGACAAGGCACATGATAGTGTCTCCAGGTCTCCCTTCTCTTCCAGGTTTGGCTTTGTGCCTCCCGTGGCTTTCTCTCATTTGTGTCTGAATTCATTCCACTTACGAAGGACTCCAGTAATAGGATTAAGACTCATCCTGATTGGGCTGGGCTACACACCTTGACTGAAGTAACCTCATCAAAAAGTCCTATTTGTGATGGGCTTACACCCACAGGAATTGATTATATTTAAGAACATGTTTTTCTGGGGTACATATAGCCTCAAACCCACCTGAAAAGCCAGTAGAATTCAAGAAATAGGAGTATCTTAGCTGCAGAGAAATGGAAAGGAGAAAAAGAGTATTTATTATGGGCCAGACTTTCAATCTGTTATCTCATTTAATTTTCACAACTGCCCTAATAAGAACAAGTTGTTTTCTCCATTTTTATTGAAGGGGGGGGGAACTCTCTTAGAAGTTAATTACCCCCAAATTTTTTTATCCAAGATTACACAGCTACAAATGACATTTAAACCTAGGACTGTCTTCATATTCCATGCTGTTTCCACTATATCACACCAAAAAGAGAAGGAATCTTCCACTTCCCAGTCTAATTCCTTGGACACAGTAAACACTCAGAGAAAGTATTAAGTTGAATTGTATTACTATGTGGGAAAATAATAAAACCACCTTTACCAGAAGGTACCTATGTAGATTTCGGACCTCACTTCACTGATATTTCTATAAATGCAACCAGCCAGGGATGTTGTGAGAAATTTGGAGCCAGAGAGATTAGGGAGGGTTTAGGAGAAGTAGGTCCTGGGAGTTGAGTAAAGTTGGGGTAGAAGGAAAGGGAAAGAAAAGGAATTTTAAATGGGAATCAACAGAAGGGCCCTAAGAATGAGAATATGATGTGTAGGAGCCAGTAAAAGGTGAAGCAAAGGGTGCCTGTGTCCTTTCATTCATCCCAGGGTTATCTCCCACACTTACTTCTCTTGTAGTATAGGGCACTCATAGTTTCAGTAGGCAAACTGCAAACATGAGGGTCTCACAAGAATAGTTACGTCTTAAACTTTACAGAGGATTAAAATAGTAATCGGTACCCTTGGACATTGCCTGAATCACTGTTTTTTTGTTGTTGTTTTTTGTTTTTAATGCAGACAGAACTTTTTTCCTTATTGGGGTTTAATTGCTGTTCACTTACGTCAACCTTATCTTTTTTAAATTCAGTTTTATTGAGATATATTCACATACCATGCAGTCATCCATGGTGTACAATCAGCTGTTCACAGTACTGTCATACAGTTATGCATTCATCACCCAATCTATTTTTGAACTTTTTCTTTATACCAGAAAGAATCGGAATAAGAATAAAAAATAAAAATAAAAAAGAACACCCAAATCACCCCTCCCTAACCCACCCTATTTTTCATTTAGTTCTTGTCCCCATTTATCTACTCATCCATCCATACACTGGATAAAGGGAGTGCGATCCACAGGGTTTTCACAATCACGCTGTCACCCCTTGTAATCTACATTGTTATACAATCATCTTCAAGAGCCAAGACTACTGGGTTGGAGTTTGGTTGTTTCAGGTATTTACTTCTAGCTCTGAATCACTGTATTTTAAATTTATTACCTCCTCATCTAGTTCTGTTGCTTTGGGGTGACTGTCACAATGTGATCTTTGGAAACAGATTGCCTGATTTCAAATTCTACCCCTCCACCACTCACTAACTATGTGAATTTGAATTAAGTTGTTTAACCTCCATATACCTCACTTTGTTCATTTGTAAAATGGGGATAATAATTTAAATGAGATAATATAAAACACTTAATACAGGACTTTGATATATCATGGGTGCTAGATTAATGTTAGCTGTTAATGCTTCAACCTGAAAAGATAGCTGAGCATTTATAACATGATACCCTCCGCCTTTTCTCTCTCCATTCCTCCTGATCCCCCTTTCTCTTTTTCTCTCTCTTGGCTCTTATTCCTTTGAACAGGAAGATGGGTGAGTTCCATAATCTTCAGCTTTGACTTCAAACTATTCTTGCACCATCTGAACCCTAGTTTAATAGCATTTCCTGTGCACTCTCCCAAAAATGTCTTTGATGGTTTCTTCTTTGTTGTAGACGCAGAGCCTGCCTCTTGCCCTTCATGTTTCTCTTTCATCCCTCTCTCTTCCCCAGAATAAATTTTTAAAGCCTTATTTATTTCTGCTTTCCATGATTTTCTGGAGGATTCTATTCCCTCCACTCCTATTCTTTCCATCCTGGGTTCTCTCTGCTGTTATCGCGCCAAACTTTCCATGGGCTCTTTCTGCATACCATACCATACCCTGCATTCTGGCAAGGCAATTCTGTAGGCCACCCCTCCACCCCACCTCCACCCGCTTCTCTTTTATCATTAGCATATCACTGTAACATTTAAACAATTTAGATACTGCTTCATTTTTTGTCCTAGTCCCAAGCAGCTTGAACCTATGCAAAGTCCCAAAAGATTCTGGAAGAGGGGCTATTTTCAGCAAAACCATTGGTGAATAAAGACTAAATAATGGTGATGCTAATAGTTACCATTTAAAGAGTATCTACTAAGTGCCAAGCATATTATAAGCATTTTTTCATTCAATCCAACAGTCCAGCACAACAATCCTAGGAGATACACACCATTATCATCATTTTACCATTAAGGAAATTGAACCACAGTAAAACTAGCTAATTTATCCAAGTTCATATAACCTATAGGTGGCAGAGACCAGAAATGAACCCAGATATGTCCAACTAAGCCCACAACTTGATCTTCCTCAAATAAGGAAACCTATAGCTAGAAGGTTTTTTTTCAAGGAGGTTATTATACCTTTGTGCTCATGCTAAGAAAAGGGAGTAAGAATATCTAATTTAAAAATAATGAGGAATATTGATAAGAAACTCCTCTTAAAACCTAGCTAAACAAGTAGAAAAGGAACTTATGGTGGCAATATAAGAATGTTGGACTAATCTATGACTATTTCCTCAGGTATTGTTTACCTTAACCTTTCTGATAATGCATCTTAGATTTAGTAGACCAGAAATGCACCTTTCCTCAACATTATAAATCCTGGATACCTCTTATGTGGAAATGATATACTTTTCTTGCTTCAAGTATAAATAATATATGGTATCAGAGGATTCAAAGGCCTTTTATACCTGACACTCAGGGTCTTTTATTCTATTTAGCAAGTCATCTCTCACTTTAGGGAAGAGTTCTGTTTAAAAAAAAAGTTCAATATAAAATAAACTTTTAAATTGAATTTCATCTTTCCTGTATCAATATGGAAGCTGTGTTTTTCAATCAGATTTTATTGAAGGAACAAAACCTTTTAAAAAACAAAAGTAATGATGATTTGCTAGAAAAAAGTATTCAAAATGTGAACTGAAAAGTATTTGGAACATTTTTATAACCTAGTGCAGTAAGAGAAACAGGCATCCTTTCTCTGTCCCAGGTAAGTATGTCAAGGTTTTCAAATGGAAAAGAACTGCCTTTGAGCTTTTGTTCAGCCTTTTGTTCTCTGCTTGGGACTGGGGTTATTTGTTTATTTAACTATTTGATCTATTAGCATATTAAAGGATTGTACCATTTGTCTGGTCTTCTAGAATCAAACTGTGGTATGAAGAGTGCTTAAAACAATATTTGTGTACTTTATTATTGTTAAGTATGTTCCTATTTCGGGTTTCCTTTACAAAGATACACACCTATGCTTGTTGCTAGAACCAAGGGCTTTAGAGATTTAGATAATCCAACAGTATGTTTTTTAATGAATTGAAATACTTTTCAATAGAGATTCATAATTTGGGGGCCTCCTTTTAGAAATTGGACCCAGGAAAACACTATGAACTGGGAAATTGACTTTTAAATAATTTTACCAGCTTCTGTTTAATGAAATCCTTGCCTTTATTTCAACATTTTACTATGAAAATTTTCCAACGTACAGGAAAGTTGAAAGAATTGTGCCATTAACGTCTAAATACCCATAACTCAGATTCTATATTTAAGATTTTGTTATATTACTTCATCTATCTATCCATTCACCAACCCATTTCATTTTTATTCGTGTATTTCAAATTAAGTTAGAGACATCTATATTTCAGCCATTTTATCATTATAAATTTCTAAAGTAGTTTATATTCAGGTTTCTTTTTAAATTTAAATAGTGAAATGGACAGATCTCAAATACTATTTTATATGAGTTTTGACAAATGCATACCGATACGCTTGTGACACCTAAACCCCTTCAAGATACAGAACAGGACTGGCAAACTTGTTTTGTAAAGGACCAGATGGTAAAAATTTTAGGTTTCATGAGCCATAAGGTCTCAATAGCAACTACTCAACTCTTCTGTTGTAGTGCGAAAGCAGCCATGGCAGTATATAAATGGATGGACCCTGAAATTTGAATTTCATGTAATTTTCGTGAATCATGAAACATTATTGTTCTTTTGATTTTTTTTTTCCAACTGTTTAAAAATGCAAAAACTATTCTTAGCTCACAGGACTTAGAAAAACAAAACCAATGGCTGGATTTGGCCTGTGGGCTGCAATTTGCCAACCTCTGATATAGAACATTAACATCCCCAAGAAAATTCTCTTTCACCTCTTCCAAGTCTGTTCTCAGCCTCAACCCCAGAGGCAACCACTATTAATATTTTTTTCATATAGATTAGTTTTGCCTGTTCTAGAACTACATATAAATGGAATCATAGAGTCTGTACTTTTTTTGTGAAAGTTTTCTTTTACTCAGTATAATGCATTTGAGACTCATTCTTTTTTTTCCTTGCAATTTTATTGAGATATAGTCACATACCACACAATCATCCAACGTGTACAATCAGTTGTTCACAGTATCATCATATAGTTGTGCATTCATCACCACAGTCAAATTTTGAACATTTTCATTATTCTAAAAAAATAATAAAAATAAGAATAAAAATAAAAGTAAAAAAGAACACCCAAAACAACCCATACCCCCTATTATTCATTTATTTTTTTTGTCCTCATTTTTCTACTCATCTGTTCATACACTGGATAAAGGGAGTGTGAGCCACAAGGTTTTCTACAATCACACAGTCACACTGTCAAAGCTATAAACACTCGTCTTCAAGAATCAAGGCTACTGGTTGCAGTTCAACAGTTTCATGTATTTCCTTCTAGCTGTTCTAATACACTAAAAACTAAAAAGGGATATCTTTATAGTGCATAAGAATAACCTCCAGAATTACCTCTTGACTCCATTTGAAATCTCTCAGCCCGTGAAACTTTATTTTGTTTTATTTCTCTTCCCCTTTTTGGTCAAGAAGTCTTTCTCAGTCCTACAATGCTAGGTCCAGGCTCATCCCCAGGAGTCATGGTCCACATTTCCAAGGAGTGTTACACCCCTGGGTGAGACTCATTCCTTTCGCTGCTTAAATAAGTAGTTTGTTATTTTTATTGCTGAGTAGAATTCTATTGTATGATGACTAATCCACAGCTTATTTATCCATTCTTCTGTTGATGGACATCTGGCTTGTTTCCAGTTTCTGTCTGTTATGAATAAAGCTACTATGAACATTATTGTACAAGTCTTAAGTGTTCATATCCTTGTATTTCTCTGGGTAAATACCTTTGAGTGAATTTGCTTGGTTATAAATTAGGTGTGTATTGAGTTTTATAGGAACTACCAGAAATTTTCCCAAAGTGGTTATATCATTTTACACTCTCATCAACATTTGGTATTGTTGGCCTTTTTAATTTTGACCATTCTGATGGGTATTTAGTATAGTGTTTCATTGTAGTTTTCATTGATGATTAATAATATTGAACACTTTTTCATGTATTGACTTGCTATTTGTATGTCTTCCTTTCTGACATGTCTGTTCAAATCTTTACCTCATTTTTAATAGATTTTTTCTTTCTTTAAGTTATAAGCATTCTTTATATTTCTTAGATACAGTCCTTTTTTTTTAAATTCATTTTTATTAAGAGATATTCACATACCATGCAGTCATACAAATCATACATTCATTTGTTCACAGTATCATTATATAGTTGTGTGTTCATCACCAAAATTAGTTTTTGAACATTTTCATTACCACACACACAAAAATAATAAGAATAAAAATTAAAGTGAAAAAGTACAATTAAAGTAAAAACGAACACTGGGTGCCTCTTTTTTTTTTTTTTTTTTTTTTTTTTTGCCCCCATTTTTCTACTCATTCATCCATACACTGGACAAAGGGGAGTGTGGTCCATATGGCTTTCCCAATCACATTGTCACCCCTCATAAGCTACCTTTTTATACAATCGTCTTCAAGATTCATGGGTTCTGGGTTGTAGTTTGATAGTTTCAGGTATTTACTGCTAGCTATTCCAATTCATTAGAACCTAAAAAGGGTTGTCTATAGTGTGCGTTAAGAGTGCCCACCGGGGGGCGGGGCAAGATGGCAGACTGGTGAGCTGTATGTTTTAGTTACTCCTCCAGGAAAGTAGGTAAAAAGCCAGGAACTGCGTGGACTGGACACCACAGAGCAATCTGTCTTTGGGCATACTTCATACAACACTCATGAAAACGTGGAACTGCTGAGATCAGCGAAATCTGTAAGTTTTTGCGGCCAGGGGACCCGCGCCCCTCCCTGCCAGGCTCAGTCCCGGGGGAGGAGGGGCTGTCAGCTCCAGGAAGGAGAAGGGAGAATTGCAGTGGCTGCTCTTACCGGAAACTCATTCTACTGATTCAAACTCCAACCATAGATAGACTGAGGCCAGACACCAGAGACTCTGAGAGCAGCCAGCCCAGCAGAGAGGAGACAGGCATAGAAAAAAAACAACACGAAAAACTCCAAAATAAAAGCAGAGGATTTTTGGAGTTCTGGTGAACACAGAAAGGGGAAGGGCGGAGATCAGGCCTTGAGGCGCATATGCAAATCCCGAAGCAAGGCTGATCTCTCTGCCCTGGGCACTTTTCCTTAATGGCCCTGGTTGCTTTGTCTATTAGCATTTCAATAACCCATTAGATCTCTGAGGAGGGCCGTTTTTTGTTTTTTTTTTTTTTTTTTTTTAAATCCTTTTTGCTTTTTCTAAAACAATTACTCTAAGAAGCTCAATACAGAAAGCTTCAAAGAATTGAAATTTGGGCACGTCAAGTCAAGAGCAGAACTAAGAGAGCTCTGAGACAAAAGGCAATAATCCAGTGGCTGAGAAAATTCACTAAACAACACAACTTCCCAAGAAAAGGGGGGTGTCCGCTCACAGCCACCATCCTGGTGGACAGGAAACACTCCTGCCCATCGCCAGCCCCATAGCCCAGAGCTGCCCCAGACAACCCAGTGTGACGGAAGTGCTTCAAATAACAGGCACACACCACAAAACTGGGCGTGGACATTAGCCTTCCCTGCAACCTCAGCTGAATGTCCCAGAGCTGGGAAGGGGGAGCAGTGTGAATTAACAGAGCCCCATTCAGCCATCATTTGAGCAGACTGGGAGCCTCCCAACACAGCCCAGCAGCCCAGAACTGCCCTGGGGGGACGGCACTCACCTGCGACATAGCACAGTCATCCCTCAACAGAGGACCCGGGGTGCACAGCCTGGAAGAGGGGCCCACTTGCAAGTCTCAGGAGCCATACGCCAATACCAAAGACTTGTGGGTCAGTGGCAGAGACAAACTGTGGCAGGACTGAACTGAAGGATTAGACTATTGCAGTAGCTTTAAAACTCTAGGATCATCAGGGAGATTTGATTGTTAGGGCCACCCCCCCTCCCCGACTGCCCAGAAACACGCCCCACATACAGGGCAGGCAACACCAACTACACACGCAAGCTTGGGACACCAATTGGGCCCCACAAGACTCACTCCCCCACTCACCAAAAAGGCTAAGCAGGGGAGATCTGGCTTGTGGAGAACAGGTGTCTCGTGGACGCCACCTGCTGGTTAGTTAGAGAAAGTGTACTCCACGAAGCTGTAGATCTGATAAATTAGAGATAAGGACTTCAACTGGTCTACAAACCCTAAAAGAACCCTATCAAGGTCAGCAAATGCCACGAGGCCAAAAACAACAGAAAATTATAAAGCATATGAAAAAACCAGACGATATGGATAACCCAAGCCCAAGCACCCAAATCAAAAGACCAGAAGAGACACACCTAGAGCAGCTACTCAAAGAACTAAAGATGAACAATGAGACCCTAGTACGGGATATGAAGGAAATCAAGAAGACCCTAGAAGAGCATAAAGAAGACATTGCAAGACTAAATAAAAAAATGGATGATCTTATGGAAATTAAAGAAACTGTTGACCAAATTAAAAAGATTCTGGACACTCATAGTACAAGACTAGAGGAAGTTGAACAACGAATCAGTGACCTGGAAGATGACAGAATGGAAAATGAAAACATAAAAGAAAGAATGGGGAAAAAAATTGAAAAACTCGAAATGGACCTCAGGGATATGATAGATAATATGAAACGTCCGAATATAAGACTCATTGGTGTCCCAGAAGGGGAAGAAAAGGGTAAAGGTCTAGGAAGAGTATTCAAAGAAATTGTTGGGGAAAACTTCCCAAATCTTCTAAACAACATAAATACACAAATCATTAATGCTCAGCGAACTCCAAATAGAATAAATCCAAAAAAAACCCACTCCGAGACATATACTGATCACACTGTCAAACATAGAAGAGAAGGAGCAAGTTCTGAAAGCAGCAAGAGAAAAGCAATTCACCACATACAAAGGAAACAGCATAAGACTAAGTAGTGACTACTCAGCAGCCACCATGGAGGCGAGAAGGCAGTGGCACGATATATTTAAAATTCTGAGTGAGAGGAATTTCCAGCCAAGAATACTTTATCCAGCAAAGCTCTCCTTCAAATTTGAGGGAGAGCTTAAATTTTTCACAGACAAACAAATGCTGAGAGAATTTGCTAACAAGAGACCTGCCCTACTGGAGATACTAAAGGGAGCCCTACAGACAGAGAAACAAAGACAGGACAGAGAGACTTGGAGAAAGGTTCAGTACTAAAGAGATTCGGTATGGGTACAATAAAGGATATTAATAGAGAGAGGGAAAAATATGGCAAACATAATCCAAAGGATAAGATGGCCGATTCAAGAAATGCCTTCACGGTTTTAACGTTGAATGTAAATGGATTAAACTCCCCAATTAAAAGATATAGATTCGCAGAATGGATCAAAAAAAATGAACCATCAATATGTTGCATACAAGAGACTCATCTTAGACACAGGGACACAAAGAAACTGAAAGTGAAAGGATGGAAAAAAATATTTCATGCAAGCTACAGCCAAAAGAAAGCAGGTGTAGCAATATTAATCTCAGATAAAATAGACTTCAAATGCAGGGATGTTTTGAGAGACAAAGAAGGCCACTACATACTAATAAAAGGGGCAATTCAGCAAGAAGAAATAACAATCGTAAATGTCTATGCACCCAATCAAGGTGCCACAAAATACATGAGAGAAACATTGGCAAAACTAAAGGAAGCAATTGATGTTTCCACAATAATTGTGGGAGACTTCAACACATCACTCTCTCCTATAGATAGATCAACCAGACAGAAGACCAATAAGGAAATTGAAAACCTAAACAATCTGATAAATGAATTAGATTTAACAGACATCTACAGGACATTACATCCCAAATCAACAGGATACACATACTTTTCTAGTGCTCACGGAACTTTCTCCAGAATAGATCATATGCTGGGACATAAAACAAGCCTCAATAAATTTAAAAAGATTGAAATTATTCAAAGCACATTCTCTGACCACAATGGAATACAATTAGAAGTCAATAACCATCAGAGACTTAGAAAATTCACAAATACCTGGAGGTTAAACAACACACTCCTAAACAATCAGTGGGTTAAAGAAGAAATAGCAAGAGAAATTGCTAAATATATAGAGACGAATGAAAATGAGAACACAACATACCAAAACCTATGGGATGCAGCAAAAGCAGTGCTAAGGGGGGAAATTTATAGCACTAAACGCATATATTAAAAAGGAAGAAAGAGCCAAAATCAAAGAACTAATGGATCAACTGAAGAAGCTAGAAAATGAACAGCAAACCAATCCTAAACCAAGTACAAGAAAAGAAATAACAAGGATTAAAGCAGAAATAAATGACATAGAGAACAAAAAAACAATAGAAAGGATAAATATCACCAAAAGTTGGTTCTTTGAGAAGATCAACAAGATTGACAAGCCCCTAGCTACACTGACAAAATCAAAAAGAGAGAAGACCCATATAAACAAAATAATGAATGAAAAAGGTGACATAACTGCAGATCCTGAAGAAATTAAAAAAATTATAAGAGGATATTATGAACAACTGTATGGCAACAAACTGGATAATGTAGAAGAAATGGACAATTTCCTGGAAACATATGATCAACCTAGACTGACCAGAGAAGAAATAGAAGACCTCAACCAACCCATCACAAGCAAAGAGATCCAATCAGTCATCAAAAATCTTCCCACAAATAAATGCCCAGGGCCAGATGGCTTCACAGGGGAATTCTACCAAACTTTCCAGAAAGAACTGACACCAATCTTACTCAAACTCTTTCAAAACATTGAAAAAAATGGAACACTACCTAATTCATTTTATGAAGCTAACATCAATCTAATACCAAAACCAGGCAAAGATCCTACAAAAAAGGAAAACTACCGGCCAATCTCCCTAATGAATATAGATGCAAAAATCCTCAACAAAATACTTGCAAATCGAATCCAAAGACACATTAAAAAAATCATACACCATGACCAAGTGGGGTTCATTCCAGGCATGCAAGGATGGTTCAACATAAGAAAAACAATCAATGTATTACAACACATTAAAAACTCGAAAGGGAAAAATCAATTGATCATCTCAATAGATGCTGAAAAAGCATTTGACAAAATCCAACATCCGTTTTTGATAAAAACACTTCAAAAGGTAGGAATTGAAGGAAACTTCCTCAACATGATAAAGAGCATATATGAAAAACCCACAGCCAGCATAGTACTCAATGGTGAGAGACTGAAAGCCTTCCCTCTAAGATCAGGAACAAGACAAGGATGCCCGCTGTCACCACTGTTATTCAACATTGTGCTGGAAATGCTAGCCAGGGCAATCCGGCAAGACAAAGAAATAAAAGGCATCCAAATTGGAAAAGAAGAAGTAAAACTGTCATTGTTTGCAGATGATATGATCTTATATCTAGAAAACCCTGAGAAATCAACGATACACCTACTAGAGCTAATAAACAAATTTAGCAAAGTAGCGGGATACAAGATTAATGCACATAAGTCAGTAATGTTTCTATATGCTAGAAATGAACAAACTGAAGAGACACTCAAGAAAAAGATACCATTTTCAATAGCAACTAAAAAAATCAAGTACCTAGGAATAAACTTAACCAAAGATGTAAAAGACCTATACAAAGAAAACTACATAACTCTACTAAAAGAAATAGAAGGGGACCTTAAAAGATGGAAAATATTCCATGTTCATGGATAGGAAGGCTAAATGTCATTAAGATGTCAATTCTACCCAAACTCATCTACAGATTCAATGCAATCCCAATCAAAATTCCAACAACCTACTTTGCAGACTTGGAAAAGCTAGTTATCAAATTTATTTGGAAAGGGAAGATGCCTCGAATTGCTAAAGACACTTTAAAAAAGAAAAACGAAGTGGGAGGACTTACACTCCCTGACTTTGAAGCTTATTATAAAGCCACAGTTGCCAAAACAGCATGGTACTGGCACAAAGATAGACATATAGATCAATGGAATCGAATTGAGAATTCAGAGATAGACCCTCAGATCTATGGCCGACTGATCTTTGATAAGGCCCCCAAAGTCACCGAACTGAGCCATAATGGTCTTTTCAACAAATGGGGCTGGGAGAGTTGGATATCCATATCCAAAAGAATGAAAGAGGACCCCTACCTCACCCCCTACACAAAAATTAACTCAAAATGGACCAAAGATCTCAATATAAAAGAAAGTACCATTAAACTCCTAGAAGATAATGTAGGAAAACATCTTCAAGACCTTGTATTAGGAGGCCACTTCCTAGACTTTACACCCAAAGCACAAGCAACAAAAGAGAAAATAGATAAATGGGAACTCCTCAAGCTTAGAAGTTTCTGCACCTCAAAGGAATTTCTCAAAAAGGTAAAGAGGCAGCCAACTCAATGGGAAAAAATTTTTGGAAACCATGTATCTGACAAAAGACTGATATCTTGCATATACAAAGAAATCCTACAACTCAATGACAATAGTACAGCCAGCCCAATTATAAAATGGGCAAAAGATATGAAAAGACAGTTCTCTGAAGAGGAAATACAAATGGCCAAGAAACACATGAAAAAATGTTCAGCTTCACTAGCTATTAGAGAGATGCAAATTAAGACCACAATGAGATACCATCTAACACCGGTTAGAATGGCTGCCATTAAACAAACAGGAAACTACAAATGCTGGAGGGGATGTGGAGAAATTGGAACTCTTATTCATTGTTGGTGGGACTGTATAATGGTTCAGCCACTCTGGAAGTCAGTCTGGCAGTTCCTTAGAAAACTAGAGATAGAGCTACCATTCGATCCAGCGATTGCACTTCTCGGGATATACCCGGAAGATCGGAAAGCAGTGACACGAACAGATATCTGCACGCCAATGTTCATAGCAGCATTATTCACAATTGCCAAGAGATGGAAACAACCCAAATGTCCATCAACAGATGAGTGGACAAATAAAATGTGGTATATACACACGATGGAATACTACGCGGCAGTAAGAAGGAACGATCTGGTGAAACATATGACAACATGGATGAACCTTGAAGACATAATGCTGAGCGAAATAAGCCAGGCACAAAAAGAGAAATATTATATGCTACCACTAATGTGAACTTTGAAAAATGTAAAACAAATGGTTTATAATGTAGAATGTAGGGGAACTAGCAGTAGAGAGCAATTAAGGAAGGGGGAACAATAATCCAAGAAGAACAGATAAGCTATTTAACGTTCTGGGGATGCCCAGAAATGACTATGGTCTGTTAATTTCTGATGGATGTAGTAGGAACAAGTTCACTGAAATGTTGCTATAGTATGTAACTTTCTTGGGGTAAAGTAGGAACATGTTGGAAGTTAAGCAGTTATCTTAGGTTAGTTGTCTTTTTCTTACTCCCTTGCTATGGTCTCTTTGAAATGTTCTTTTATTGTATGTTTGTTTTCTTTTTAACTTTTTTTTTCATACAGTTGATTTGAAAAAAGAAGGGAAAGTTAAAAAAAAAAAAAAAAAGAAAAAAAGACAAACAAGGAAAAAAAAAAAAAAAAAAAAAAACGATGTAGTGCCCCCTTGAGGAGCCTGTGGAGAATGCAGGGGTATTCGCCAACCCCACCACCATGGTTGCTAACATGACCACAGACATAGGGGACTGGTGGTTTGATGGGTTGAGCCCTCTACCATAAGTTTTACCCTTGGGAAGACGGTTGCTGCAAAGGAGAGGCTAGGCCTCCCTGTATTTGTGCCTAAGAGTCTCCTCCTGAATGCCTCTTTGTTGCTCAGATGTGGCCCTCTCTCTCTGGCTAAGCCAACTTGAAAGGTGAAATCACTGCCCTCCCCCCTACGTGGGATCAGACACCCAGGGAAGTGAATCTCCCTGGCAACGTGGAATATGACTCCCGGGGAGGAATGTAGACCCGGCATCGTGGGATGGAGAACATCTTCTTGACCAAAAGGGGGATGTGAAAGGAAATGAAATAAGCTTCAGTGGCAGAGAGATTCCAAATGAGCCGAGAGATCACTCTGGTGGGCACTCTTACGCACACTTTAGACAACCTTTTTTAGGTTCTAAAGAATTGGGGTAGCTGGTGGTGGATACCTGAAACTATTAAACTACAACCCAGAACCCATGAATCTCGAAGACAGTTGTATAAAAATGTAGCTTATGAGGGGTGACAGTGGGATTGGGAATGCCATAAGGACCAAACTCCACTTTGTCTAGTTTATGGATCGATGTGTAGAAAAGTAGGGGAAGCAAACAAACAGACAAAGGTACCTAAGTGTTCTTTTTTACTTCAATTGCTCTTTTTCACTCTAATTATTATTCTTGTTATTTTTGTGTGTGGGCTAATGAAGGTGTCAGGGATTGATTTAGGTGATGAATGTACAACTATGTAATGGTACTGTAAACAATCGAAAGTACAATTTGTTTTGTATGACTGCGTGGTATGTGAATGTATCTCAATAAAATGATGATTAAAAAAAAAAAAAAAAAAAAAAAAAAAAAAAAGAGTGCCCACCAGGGTGACCTCTCGGCTCCTTTTGGAATGTCTCAGACACTGAAACTTATTTAATTTCCTTTCACAACCGCCTTTTGGTCAAGAAGATGTTCTCCAACACACGATGCCGGATCTAGGTTCCTCCCCAGGAGTCATATTCCACGTTGCCAGGGAGATTCGCTCCCCTAGGTGTCAGATCCCACATAGAGGGGAGGGCAGTGATTTCACCTGCCGAGTTAGATGCCAGTCCTTATTTGAGAGATATATTTTGCTGATATTTTCTCCTGGTCTGTGGCTTGTGTATTCAGTTTCTCAGTGGTGTCTTTTGATTAGCGGAAGTTTTTAATGGTATAGAAGTCTAATTTATCAATTTTTAATGTTATTGCTTTCTTGATTCTGACTAAGGTGCCAAGGCACATTTGCCTTACCCTTAGTTGCTAAAATATTCTTCTGTGTGCATTTTGACCATTTTTATGTCTTCTTTGAAAAAATGTTTATTCAAGTCTTTTGCCCATTTTTTAAATTTATTTTATTGGGATATATTCACATACCATGCAGTCATACAAAGCAAAGCATACATTTGATTGTTCACAGTACCATTACATAGTTGTGCATTCATCACCAAAATCAATCCCTGACACCTTCATTACCACACACACAAAAATAACAAGAATAATAATTAAAATGAAAAAGAGCAATTAAAGTAAAAAAGAACACTGGGTGCCTTTGTTTGTTTGTTTCCTTCCCCCATTTTTCTACTCATCCATCCATATACTAGGCAAAGGGGAGTATGATCCATATGGCTTTCCCAATCCCATTTTCACCCCTTATAAGCTACATTTTTATATAATTGTCTCCAAGATTCATGGGTTCTGGATTATAGTTTGATAGTTTCAGGTATTTACTGCTAGCTACTCCAATTCACTAGAACCTAAAAAGGGTTGTCTATATTGTGTGTAAGAGTGCCCACCACAGTGACCTCTCGGCTCCCTTTGGAATCTCTCTGCCACTGTAGCTTATCTCATTTCCTTTCACATTCCCCTTTTGGTCAAGAAGATGTTCTCCATCCCACGATGCCGGGTCTACATTCCTCCCCGGGAGTCATTTTCTACGTTGCTAGGGAGATTCACTCCCCTGGGTTTCTCATCCCACGTAGCGGGGAGGGCAGTGATTTCACCTGCCAAGTTGGCTTAGCTAGAGAGAAAGTTGCCCATTTTTTAATTGGGTTTTTTAATCTCTGTTGTTGAGTTGAAGATTTCTTTTTATATTCTGCATATTAAAACCTTATTAGATATGTGGTTTCCAATTATTTTGTCCCATTGTGGAGGTTGTCATTTTACTTTCATGATAAAGTCCTTTGATGGGCAAAAGTTTTTAATTTTGATGAGGTCCCAGTTAAAGATTTTTTTCTTTTGTTCCTTGTGCTTTTGGTGTAAAGTCTAAGAAACCATTGCCCTAACACAAGGTCCTAGAGATGCTTCCCTATATTTTCTTCTAGGAGTTTGATAGTTCTGGCTCTTATATTTAGGTCTTTGATCTATTTTGAGTTTATTTTTGTATGTGTGTGAGATGGGGTAAGGGCCTACCTTAATTCTTTTGCAAATGGAGATCCAATTTTCCCAGCACCCTTTGTTGAAAAGACTATTCTTTCCCAGTTGGGTGATCTTTTTTATGTCAGTCTGTCTAGAAGTTTGTCAATTTTATTGAACTTTTCAAAGAACCAATTTTTGGTTTTATTGATTCTCCCTATTGTTTTTTTAATTCTCTATTTCATTTATCTCTGCTCTAATTTTTGTTATTTCCTTCCTAATGCTCACTTTGAGTTTAGTTTGCTCTTCCTTTCTAGTTCTTACAGTTTTGAAGTTAGGTCTCTGATTTGAAATCTTTCTTCTTTTTTAATGTAAGCATTTAAAACTATAAATTTCCCTCTCAGCATTGCCTTTGTTGTATCCCATAAGTTTTGGTAGGTTGTATTTTCATTTTCATTCACCTTAAGATACTTCCTAATTTTCCTTGTGAGTTCTTCTTTAACCCATTGTTTGAATACGTTGTTTAATTTCCACGTATTTGTGAATTTTCCGTTTCTCCCTCTGTTACCAATTTCTAACTCATTCCAGTGTGGTTGGAGATGATACATTGTATGAGTTCAATATTTTGGGGTATTTTTTTAATTCAATTTTACTGAGATATATTCACATACCATACAGTCATCCACAGTGTGCAATCAGTTGTTCACAGTACCATCATATAGTTGTGCATTCATCACCAAAATCAATTTTTGACATTTTCATTACTCCAAAAAATAAAATAAAATAAAATAAAATAAAGGAAAAGAAAAGAATAAAAATACAAGTAAGGAAGAACACCCAAAACACCCCATCCCCCTATTCATTTACTTTTTGTTCCCATTTTTCTACTGTCCTTATACTGGATAAAGGGAGTGTGAGCCATAAGGTTTTCACAATCACGCAGTCATACCTATAAGCTATATAGTTTTACAATTGTCTTCAAAAATCAAGGCTACTGGGTTGCAGTTCAACAGTTTCAGGTATTTCTTTCTAGCTCTTCCAATACACTAAAAACTAAAAAGGGGATTTCAATATTTTTTAATTTATTGAGACTTGTTTTATGACCTATTGTATGGTCTATTCTGGAGCATGATCTATGTGCACTTGACAAGAATGTGTATTCTGTTGTTGTTGGGTGAAGTGTTCTACATATGTCTCTTAGGTCTAGTTGGTTTACAACATCATTCAAGTCTTGTAATTCGTTATTGACCTTCTGTCTAGATCTTCTATCCATTATTAAAAGCTGTGTATTGAAGCCTACTATTAATGTAGAACTGTCAATTTCTTCCTTCAAATCTATTAGTATTTGCTTCATGTATTTTGGGGCTCTGCTGTTATATATATATACACATATATATATATATATGTGTGTGTGTATATATATATATATATGTATGTATATATGTTTTTTTCCCCGAAATAATTTCAAACATATAGGACAGTTGCAAATACAATACAATACCATACAGAGAACTCCAACACCACCCCACCCCCAGATATTCGTATCTACCAATTTTACATTTTGCTACCTTTGCAGACCTTCCTTTCACTTTCCTTCCTTCCTTCCTCTCTCCCTCCCTCCCTCTGCCCCCTTTCTTTCAACTGTATCTATTACCTTTCCGTCAATTATCTATCTACCCATTTATCATCTTCTGAACATTTGAGAGCAGGTTGCATATATCATACTCCTTGAACTCATAACACTTCCATGTACATTTCCTACAAACAAGGATATTCACTTATGTCATTGACTTAACTGCAGTTAATTCAAGAAAATTAATATGGATATAAAGCTTCAATTCTATATTCCAGTTTTTCCTTATGCCCCCTTTAAGCTTTCCTACTCCGTTCTTAGATCCACTCCAGTATCATATACTGCATTGATTGTCATTAACTCTTAATTAACTTTTTTTTAAATTAACTATATCAAAAAAAAATTTTTTTTAAAGATATACAGTAAAAAAACATTTCAAACAAACCATAACAAGGGAGTAAGAAAAAGACAACTAACCTAAAATAACTACTTTACTTCCAACATGTTCCTACTCTACACCAAGAAAATAACCTAATATAGCAACATTTCTATGAACTTGTTCCTACCATACCCATCAGAAATTAACAAACCTTAGTCATTCCTGGGCATTCCCAGAACATTAAATTTACCCACGATAGCGTATCTGTTCTTACTGAGTTATTGTTCCGCCTTCATTAATTGCTCTCTATTGCTAGTTCCCCTACATTCTGCATTATAAACCATTTATTTTAGGAGTGTGTTGCTTAACCTCCAGGTGTTTGTGAATTTTCTGAGTCTCTGATGGTTATTGATTTCTAATTGTATTCCATTGTGGTCAGAGAATGTGTTTTGAATAATTTCAATTTTTTTTTTAATTTATTGAGGCTTGTTTTATGTTCCAGCATATGGTCTATTCTGGAGAAAGTTCCATGATCACTAGAGAAGAATGTGTATCCTGGTGATTTGGGATGTGATGTTCTATATATGTCTGTTAAATCCAATTCATTTATCAGATTGTTTAGATTTTCAATTTCCTTATTGGTCTTCTGCCTGGTTAATCTATCTAAAGGAGAGAGTGCTGTCTTGAAGTCTCCTACAGTTATTGTGGACACATCCATTGCTTCCTTTAATTTTGCCAGTGTTTGTCCCATGCATTTTGTGGCACCATGATTGGGTGCATAAACATTTATGATTGTTATTTCTTCTTGTTGAATTGCCCCTTTTGTTAGTACATAGTGGTTTACTCACTCGTTTCAGAACGCAGACTCCCGGTTTCGCCAAGTGCGCAGTCCCTGTGGATGTAGCTGACCTTGTCCAGCTGGTGCATCGCTGGAACTGGTGTTCTGGGTCACTTTCTGGCTTATCTAGTATTTTTCACGGAGGTGTTTTTTTGCCCTGTCTCTCCTAGCGCCATCTTAGGTTCTCCTCTTATATGTATTTATAATTATTATGTCTTCTTGTTGAGTTGACCCTTTTATCATTACATAATGACTGTCTTTGTCCCTAGTAACTGTTTTTGACTTAAAAACTATTCTATCTGATAAGGTATAGCTACCCCAGTTCTCTTTTGGTTACTACTTGCATAGTATGGTATATTTTTTTCCATCCTTTTACTTTCAGCCTACTTATGTCTTTAAATTTAAGGTGAGTCTCTTGTAGACAGCATATATGTAGGTCGTTCTTTTTTATCCATTCTGTCAATCTCTGCCTTTTGACTGAGTGGTGAGTTTAATTCATTTATATTTAAAGTTACTACTGATAACGCAGGACTTTCTTTTGCCATTTTGCTGTTTAGTCTTTGTAAGTCTGTTTCAGTTTGCTGAACTGCCAGAATGCAATATACCAGAAATGGATTGGCTTTTTCAATGGGGATTTATTAGTTTGCAAATTTACAGTTCCAAGGCCATAAAAATGTCCAATTTAAGGCATCAAGAGGAGGATACCTTCTCTGAGGAAAAGTTACTGACATCCTGGGTTCCTCTGTCACACAGGATGTACATGGCAATGTCTTCTGGCCCTTCTCTTCTGGGTTCTAGGTTTCAAAATGACTCACTCTCTCCAAAATGTCTCTGGGCATTTCTCTCTTAGCTTCTCTTGTGAGTCCTTGCTTCTCCCAGGGTGTTTTTCTTTCTAGGCTTTCTCTCTCTCCCCAAGCTCTTTTAAAGGACTCCAGTAAAGGATTAAGACCCACCTTGAATTGGGTGGGTTACATCTCCATGGAAATAACCTAAGCAAAAGGTCCTACCCACAATAGGTCTGCACTCATAGGAATGGATTAAAAGAACATAGGTTTTTCTGGGGTACATAGCAGATTCAAACCAGCACAAATAGCTTTTTTACCCCTCAGTTCTTCCATTAATGCCTACTTTCGTATTTATTTGATTTTTTGTATTGTACCTTATTGGATCCCTCCTCATTTCTATCTGAATCTATTTTTCATATATTTTCCTTGTGGTTACCATGGGGTTAAATTTCATATCCTAAATATATAACAATCATATTTGATTTGATACCAACTTGACTTCAATAGTATACCAGTACACTATTCCGATGCCCCTCTATCCCCCCATCTTTTTTTGTACTTGTTACAAATTGTACGTTTATACACTCTATGTCCCAAGCCATAGCTTTATCATTATTTTTTTAATGTATTCACATTTTAGCACCTAAAGAAAGTAATAAGTGGAGTTACATACCAATAAATACAATAGTACTGGCATTTACAGTTACCCAAAAGGTTACCTTTAATGGAGGTCTTTATTTCTTTATGCCACTTTGAACCACTGTCTAGTGTCCTTTCCTTTCAGTCTGAGGAATTCCCTTTAGCATTGCTTGTAGGGCAGGTCTGCTGATGAACTTCCCCAGCTTTTATCTGGGAATGTGTTCATCTCTCCTTTACTTTTGAAAGAAAATCTCACTGGATATAAGATTCTTAGTTGGCAGTTATTTTCTTTCAGCACTTTAAATATATCAACTCACTGTCTTCTTGCCTCCATGAGTACTGATGAGAGATTGGCACTTAATCTAATTGGGCCTCCCTTCTATAATGCATTGCTTCTCTCTTGCAGCTTTCAGAACTCTCTTTGTCCCTTGCATTTGTCAGTTTGATTAGTATGTGATGGGTTGTATTTTTCTTCAAGTTTATCCTGTTTGGTATTGTCTGGGCTTCTTGGATGTGCTGTATTTGAGAAGTTTTCTGTTGTTATTTTTTTTTTTTTTTTAATATTCCTTTTGCCCCTTTCTCTCTTTCTTTTCTTTGGAAATCCTACAGTGTGTATATTTGTACACTTGATGGTGTCCCAGAGGTCTCTAGAGCTGTTTTTTGTCTGTTTTTTATAATTCTTTTTTCTTCCTGCTCCTCTGCCCAACTCATTTTAATTGTGGTGTCTTTGAGTTCACTGATGTTTCTTCTGCCAGCTCCAATCTGCTACTGAAACACTTAAAAATTCATTTCTGTAATTGTTATCTTCAATTCCCATGGTTCTGTTTGGTTCCTTTTTAAAATTTCTATTTCTTTATTAAGAGTCTCATATTGTTCATTTATTGTTTTCCTGATATCCTTTAGTTCTTTCTCTTTATTTTCCTTCATCCCCTTGAGCATATTGAAGATCATTTTTTTAAAGTAAGTCTTTGTCCAGTGTGGCCACAGTGTGGTCTTCTTTGTTGGTGTTTTCTGGATTTTTATCCTCTTCGTTTGGATGGTCCATCATTTCCTGTTTCTCTATTTGTCTTCCAGTCTTTTGTTGCACACTGTACACTTTAATATTTTAAAATGTTAACTCTGAGATTTATTCCCCGAGATGTCTGTTTCTTGAGCTCGTAACCAGCTGGTGATATGACAGAGATTTTCTCAGATGTCAGCACTATAATCAGAAAAGTTTGCCCAAGGTGAATGTAGTGTGCAGGGTCTCCCTATCTTTTCTGGGCCTGTCTTTACCTGGGCTTGTGCTTGCTGGTGGCTTAGGAGTTCCCCTGTTTACAGGAGTTTGAATTCTCCTCTACTTCTCAGGAGACAGGCTTTCTCACTCTCCCAGGTGTTCCACTGCTTGACTTAAAATAGGTAAGCCTTTGCCCCAATCTGTCTGCCTCAGTTGTTTCTTACACTACTTTCCTTGTCTCTAGCTGCTTTCACCTGGAGGTCAACTTCTGGGGTGTGGGGTGGGTGTGTGTGCACACCAGAAAGTAGTTTCCCAGGTCAGTCTTTCCCAGCCAGAACAAGGCCAGGGACCCATAAAGGGAATTCCATCTGCCTCCAAGCTACCCTGTAGCGAGGATGAGGAGGGGTCCAAAAAGGGCGCCAGGAGCTTCTTCCATGGTCCACCAAAGCTGCGCTTTCTTGACCTGCCCAGAAAATGCACCCTTTAAAAACTGTTCTCCACAGCTCTGAGGAAGTGTACTGTCTTTAAGTCTCCACCACTGCTGTTGTCCGGGGCAGGTTGGGACAATGGCCACCCTCAGAGCCTGCCCCCAGCAATCCAAAGTCGCTAATCAAAAGCTGTGATCAGTGATCAGCCCATGCCCAACCTGGATTCTAGGGAAGTGAATTTTTATGTCCCTTTCTGGCACCAGCAAGCTACACCATGGGCCAGATCCCACTGCCTCCTGCCACAAGAGTGGGAGATGGGCCAGTAACCACTGTGCGAAGAGAGCAGTTATAATGTTACTTACCATAATTTACCAGCCTCTTCCCCCTGCTCTTCCCTGGATGCTGTACAGTGTACTGGACTCCAGAGTTTCGAAAAGAGTTGATTCAGACAGTTCCTGACTGTTTAGTGGTTGCTCTGATGGAGGATTGATTCCTGGAGCTTCCCACTCCACTATCTTCCCACAATCCTCACTTTGTTTTTCCCTTTATTAGTCTGTCTGGTGGTTTATTAATTCTGTTCATCTTTTCAAGACCATCTTTTTGGTCTTGTTCATTTTTGCTATTGTTTGTTTTCTCTTTCATAAACTTCTGCTCATCTTTTTTGTTTAATTCCTTCTACTTAATTGGGTTTACTTTGTTCTTTCCCTAGCTTCTTAAGATAAAACCTTACATTGTTTTTATGTTTTTTTCCCTAAAACAAGTGTTTAAAGTTACAAATTTCCCTCTAAACACTGCATTAGCCCCACCCCACAAATTTTAATATATTTTCATTATTGTTCAGTTTTAAAATGTCTTCTCTTTTTCCTGTAGACATCTCCTTTGATCCAAAAGTGTACATTTTAGTGACACAAGTTTGTTTTCTTTCCTAGATACTTTACTGTTACTGATTTCCAGTATAATTCCATTATGATCAGAGAACATATCAGTCTTAAGTCACCAAAGAGCATCATAAATTGACAGGAAAGGTAGATAAAAGTGTTGCCTGGCAAATAAGAGGCATCCAATGAATACTTGTTGAATGTTAGTTTTCTAGTATTTTCTGGGTGGCAGATTGCCAGATGATATGGTTTTCCTTGTATATAAATATATGGTTTCTTTTCATTTTAGAAGTCTCAAAATGAATGAGATGCTGTGGAAAACACTTATTTCAGGAAGTTAGTTACCTCTTAGGTTGACTGAGCATTAGTCTTATCCTTCTAATATTTAATATTAAAGGATGAGGAAGGATAAGAACCTTATAGCAACAGAGTGAGTAGACACTGATTGTACATACCATGTAAGATGATTTCACTGGAGAGGTAATGGAAGAGGTGGAGAACTTCATAAATACAGGACTTTAATGACCTTCTGCCACATTTTCACTGCTTTTCTGATATTTATTTAAACCAAAACTCATTCTCTACATACCAACACTCTTTTGGAGCATGAAGTACAGTAATTCTGCTTTGTTCTTTTTCATTTATTTAGAACAAGTAGTTTTATCCAAATGAGGGTCTGAAGAGAGTGATTTCTCCTCATTCTAAAGATCCTCAAGGCAATTAGAGACCACCTGCCTGGTTGCCTTAAGTAGGAAAACAGGAGAGATCCAGCAGCCTAGAGGAAGCTCACTGTAATCTTCCCTTTCTCCCCCCTTATTTCTTAATCCCCAGAAGTAAACAAACCAAAATACATTGTGGCATTTTAAAGAGAAATAAAGTAAACACTGAAGTGATCCCCTGTTGTTTTCTTTACCCAGCTATTTGCCGAACTCTTGTATACTGAGAATAGTCTATGATATGTGTACTTCATAGGTCAACAGTACTCATTAACTCATAGCCAGAGAAGGCTGTAGAGGCCTGGGACCTCAAGAAGCTGTTATTTCAATCTTTAAAACCTAAGAAACGTTTTCTTCTTTCTTTATTTCTGCTCAGTTGGCTATTAATTTTTTTTAGCTTTTGGAATAGCACCTTATGCTTAGACTAGAACAGGGTTAGAATTTCTTGCTGCCAGGAATTATTTTTTCTGAATTTGTGTTTCTGTTGTGCAAAGAAAATTATCTTCTCCATAGGATGTATGGAACGTGAATAATTTTGCTAAGGCACTTGTGCTGAATTGTGCTTGATGTAAGTGGAGGTACTTTTGGGTATGATGATGTGGCCATATCTTCTGTAGGGATAATAGTATTTCCTACTACAATGGATGGCAGCCTCTTCCACTTTCTGCTTTCTTCTTTTTTCCCCAAAATTTTATACCAGCCTTTGATAAACAGAACAGAGAAGCAGACTTTCCACACCACCTACCTCCCCAGTTCCTGAATCCCTGACTCAGCTAAGAGGAGAGTTGGCCATCATCACAGCAGAGGGTAGAACAGAAAGCTAATTGGTCAGTCACAAAGATACTCAGTCCCCGCTGGACAAAGGCCTAACCATATCATTCTTCCCTTGATGTGTTTTTGGCATTCCAGAATGACTTTGAGGCAAAGTTGATCTGTTCACATGACTTGGACAGAGTTTTTGAACAGGCTTTTAATTGCCAAAGTTGTTTTTTATTCTGACAGACTTAGTATGAAGATCAACTATCATTTTTCTGGCCCTGATGTACTGAGCTATTATGTTCCTTAAAGTTCAGATATATCCATTTTTCTGTTTAAGATAAATTATACAAGAAAAACGTAGATACCTACTTGACATAATATAAAAAGCATAAAAAGGTCAGAGATTTCTAGTAATTCATTAACCTCTTGGAACCTCATTTTATTCAACTCTAAAAAGGGAGAGATGAGAACTACTCTATATTTCTTAAGCCACTGATGAAACTCTTTCATCAGTGAAATGGTTTCCCCTTTCACCTACTCTTGTTAATGAATGTGAAAGTAGTTTGTAAATCCATAATTTGCTATACCAATAGTAGGTATTATATGTTAACCTGCATATAGCCAACATTCATTTCTATATAGCTTTTGCTGGTATCTCAAGTAGTAAGTCAGTTTTAAAACATTCTTTGCAGGTAAGTCAGAGGAATCATTGATGGCAGCAGGGTATAGTTCTTTACTAACTTTGGTAGATGACAACAAATTTCTGGATTTTTAGGGTTAATGTCTTTCCTAAACATCAGCATTATCTGTAATCCAAATGCTTTCCAATAACTTGCAGAAATTCCCAGAAGTCTAGGATCTTTGCTTGAAGCTAAAGCTTTTGTAAATTAACACTACAGCTATTACATGTTTTGTGGACTACAGTAGTTCATAAAGTAAGATACAGTAATGCATCCTTGTTTCAGATTTGAACGCTCTAGGAACATGGGAATGACATGCTGCTTTTATTTCCTGATTAAAATCATGTCTAAAACACTTTGCTCCAATTTTTCTCACCCTGTTCTTGCCCACCTTTGTACCTCTAAATTCAATTTCATTTTCTTCTCTTTTTTTTTTTTATATAATTTAAACTAGTTTGGGACTAGGCCATATTCTGTTTTCCAGATTTTTCTTATAAAACCATCATTCTGCTTTGGAAGTATTGGGATTCCTTTAACATAGCTGCCTCTGCCCTCCTCTAGTGGCTCACTTTGACATTTCGAACCCCCTAAGAGCTGTAACACAGGCAAGTTTATGTATCTTATTCCCAGGTAGGATTTCTGTGATAACTGGTTACTGATCACCAGCCTAGAAGTATTTCAAATCCCCTTTTACCTAATCTTTTTTCTTATAGCACAGAGCCTTCCAGAACTGGATGAACATCAAGATAGACACACACTCAGTCCCGTTTTTCCCATTCCAGTAGCAGACAAGAAAGGAATAGGCCTCACTGTATCTCCTAGATATCTCTCCCCTCTAGCTGTCAGAATGTACACATACTGTCCTGGGTAAATTACTGTGTGGGGGTTTCCTTGCCATTGAGGTGTCTTAGTACACAACAGAGCTTAAGGAGGTTGGATTGAGAAGAGGAAGATTTGTAGTCCACAGTAACCACTGAACTTGGAAAATAGAGAAGAAAAAGAAATTGCCCCTAATCCCTCCACTTTGATACAGTCTCTGTGTATATTTTGATGTATCACAGTCCAGTGTTACTGTTTTTCTTATGTGGTGTTATCATAGTTGTGATTCATGCATAGTGGTGCACCTACAAGTTTCCACCTTCTTTTTTTAAATTTAGTATTACATCCCATCTATGTAACTGACAAAATATATTTTCTTTTGCTTCCCTTTTGGGACAGTTATATTATTTTTATGGCCTCTTAGCTTGGTGGAGCTTGCTTTGCCTTTAGACCTAATTTGAATCCAGCTCGGACAGTAGGTAGTTGTGTAACTTCCCACAAATCACTTAACCTCTTCTCTAAGCATCCATTTCCTTATTTGTTAAATAATGAAACCTACACCATATGCTTATCATAAGGATTAAATGTAATAGTGTATTCAGTGCACTTAGCCTTTTGCCTGGCACATAGGAACTTCTCAGTTAATGACAGTGGCAGTGACATTGATAACGATAGTGGTAGTGGTTCAACCCTAAGATACTCGTGAGTTCTTCTGCTACTACTGATTATTTCACAGATTTCTTCTGCATCCTGATACAGTAACACTCCTCTAACTGTACAAGAAACACACAATCCTAATAATTAATTCTTTCTGCAGTAAAATATAATCACAAAAGAAATTAATCTTCTTTTCTGAAATATTGATTGAATAAAGTTAATGAGTTCACTATACTGCCTGAAGCAACAATACAGACACCTTCCCAGGGTACCAAGAGGCAGGGTAGTTTAGCCACCTAATTACCTACAAGAAGCACCCTATCATGGCAAGTGACTTTTCTTCTGGAGTTTTCTGACACAAAGATGATTTTCGGGCAGTAGAAACTAGCAGAAGCCACCATCTTTAAACTGAAGTTCTGAGTAGTTGTTGGCAGGGTTGGTGACTATATGAGCTTGATGGAGGCAAAGATCTCTTATGTTCCGTGAGTAAGTTGTAAGTAAGTTGGGCAGAGAACTTTTCTCTGAACATAAGTGTTCCATGGGTACAGCCTACATATTTATGGTTTGCTGATTGATTTAAGATGACATTGTCCTTTGACTTACTTGATTTATTTCTTAGACTCAAAAATAACAAAGTAGCCTAAGCATCTCTGACATAGACACCCTCAGATCAATGGGTTCAAATCTTAATAATCTTGAGAATTAGACTACATGAAGAATTATCTTCCTCCTGTTTGTGTATTATTTTTTGATATAGACCTTCTGTGACAATAAAAGTATTTTTGCATTTTGTGCAAAATAGAATTCTTCACATCTTAATTGTTTTCACCTAGTCATCTGAAAATGTGGTGATCCTACAGAGTTCAACAAATATTTATTAAATGAAAAAATAGGTCAGTTTTACCCTAAAGAAAAGTTGCATGTATTTTTTTTATTATTTTATGCATTAGTAGTAGACATTTTTAATCTTTTAATATCCCACTACCCTCTTACAGGTTAACCTATAATCTGACTTCATTCATGTGTCTCAGTTTCCCAAGCTGATGTTAGCCTGGGACTATCCAGTCAATATCTAATGCACCTTCTAGAATTATATCTAGAATTATTCTAGAATTATATCATTAATACCCACCCCCATCAGTTAACATATGGTAGGATCTCTTTTTTTTTCCAGAAAATAAATTTTTTATATATTTACTGTTAATCACAGTCATCATCTACCACAAGATTAACTGTGTTATACATTCCCGTGTTTTAACCTCCAGCTTTCCTTCTGGTGATATACACGACTCTAAACTTCCTCCTCCTTCCACATTCACCCACAATTCAGCATTGTTAATTATACTTACAATTATGTGCTACCATCACTTCTATCCAT
The DNA here is from genome assembly GCF_015220235.1 of Choloepus didactylus. Lineage (NCBI taxonomy): Eukaryota > Metazoa > Chordata > Mammalia > Pilosa > Megalonychidae > Choloepus > Choloepus didactylus. The sequence goes on from NC_051314.1 coordinate 131,312,079, forward strand.
TTCCAAATGATTAAGTACAACCTAGTTGAATTCTGCATATATATTAAACAACTCCTTCCCATTCTCTAGCCTCATTCTTCTGCTGGTAGCCTATATTATGGATTTTATGTCTATGAGTTTACATATAATAAGTTCATATTAGTGAGATCATACAATATTTGCCCTTTTATGTCTGACTTATTAAACTCAACATAATGTCCTCAAGGTTCATCCACATTGTTGCATGCTTCAGGACCTCATTCCTTCTTACTGCTGAATAATACTCCATCATATGTATTTACCACATTTTGTTTATCCATTCATCTGTTGATGGACACTTAGGTTGTTTCCATCTTTTGGCTGTTGTGAATAATGCTGCTCTGAACATCAGTGTGCAAGTGTCTGTTCGAGTCCCTGCTAAGGTAACTCTGTACTTAGCTCTCTGAAGAACCACCAAACCATCTTCCACAGAGGCTATACCATTTTACATTCCCACCAGCAGTGAATGAGTATTCCTACATCCTCTCCTACACTTGTACTTTCCTGTTTGTTTAATGGTGGCCATTCTAGTATGTGTGAAATGATATCTCACTGTGGTTTTAATTTGCATTTCCCTGATAGCTAGTGAAGAACAGCATCCTTTCATGTGCTTTTTAGCCATTTGTATTTCCTCTTTGAAAAAATGTCTATTCATGATTTTTGCCCATTTTTTAAATTGGTAGTTTGTCTTTTTATTGTTGAGTTTAGGATTTCTTTATATCTTCTGGATTTCAAACCTTTATCAGATATGTGATTTCCAAATATTTTCTCCCATTGAGTCAGCCGCCTTTTCACCCTTTTGACAGAGTCCTTTGAAGCACAGAAGCATTCAGTCTTGAGGAGTTCCCATTTATCTATTTTTTCTTTTGTTGCTTGTGCTTTGGGTGTAAAGTCTAGGAAGTGGCCGCCTAAATACAAGGTCTTGAAGATGTTTCCCTACATTTTCTTCTAGGAGTTTTATGGTACTGGCTCATACATGTAGGTCTTTGATCCATTTTGAGTTAATTTTTATATAGGATATGAGATAGGGGTCCTCTTTCATTCTTCTGGATATGGATATCCAATTCTTCCAACACCATTTATTGAAAAGACCGTTCTGTCCCAGTTGGCCTTGTCAAAAATCATTTGACCATAGATCTTAGGGTCTATTTCTGAACTTTCAATTCAATTCCATTTGTCAACATGACTGTCTTTATGCCGCTGCCATGCTGTTTTGACCACTAAGGCTTGGCTTTATAATATGCTTTTAAGTCTGGAAGCATGAGTCCTCCCACTTCATTCTTCTTTTTCAAGATGTTTTTGTATTTAGGGCCTCTTACTCTTCCAAATAAATTTGGTAACTAGCTTCTTCATTTCTGCAAATAGGTTGTTGGCATTTTGATTGGGATTGCATTGAAACTTAGATCAGTTTGGGTAGAATTGAAATCTTAATGACATTTAGCCTTCCAATCCATGAACATGGAATTTCTTTCCATTTATTTAGGTCTTTGATTTCTTTTAGCAATGTTTTGTAGTTTTCTGTGTACAGGTCTTTTACATCCTGGGTTAAGTTTATTCCTTGATTTTTGATTCTAGATCCCTTTTTTTAATACCAGTTTTGGAAGACAGGCCCAACACCTGCCTATTTTATCACAGTTTTACTTTATAAAGTTGTGTTTTGGAGGATATGATTGGACTCATATTTTATCTGAACTACTAAACAACAGTCTTGTTATAATAGGGTTCTACATAGAAGTACTGCTTTCGTTAACTTGTACTCAGCTTCCCACTAATTTGTTATTTTGTATACATTCTTTCTGTCTTTAGGATTTCTATCTATTTTGGGTTAAAGGAATATTTTTTGGACACAAAACCACATCATCAACCAAAACAAAAGGGTTATTCTCCCTTGATGTGTCTTCCTTCTTCCTAATCCTGGGATGACGAGGCTAGGTTCTGGCTGAATCTGGCAGTCAGCATTTCTGGGATAAATTAAATGAGCACACTTGATTGAGGTGTAGCTGGACTGTATCACTGTCTTCCCATTATTCTAGGAGATCAAAGCAGAGCAAAAATCGAGGCTCAGTCTTTGAAATATTCAAAACAGATGGCTGATTCTTTTTGGTGAAAATTCAGGTTTTAAGGCAAAACACTTGTTAGCAAGATTTCATTGCTTTTCGCTGAAAAATAGTCAACACTGAACATATACCATGGTTTCTTCCTAAATTTCAAGACTAGAACCAAAAACTTCTTACATGAGTAAGGATTTGGCAAGCCTAGAAAGTCTTAGATTCTCTGGGTTTCTTTTCATCTGAATATGAAATAAATTATTCAAATTTAAATTTTGGCATTCTCGATATCAAACAAAAACATCTTAAATTTGGTCTCTTAGTTTTTTTGGTGGTGAATCATTATTTAAAATCTTGTATTCATGTTTTTATATCTGCCATGAATTGAACCAGAATGTTTATTGCTGACTTCATGTTTTAACAAATTGGAAATGACATTCTGCACACTTTTTTTATCATTGATGCCCAGGTCTTCAAATTCATGTAGAATAATTCCATAAGTATGTTTTGAAGCTTTTGTTATTTTGGTTTAAATTCAACTAAAATGAGAAATAAGATTAATTCAAAAACATTTATTGGGAATCTACCATGTGCCTGCACTAAACTAGGTACATGAGTAAAAATGCATGTTTCATGACTATGAAACAAATTATAAACAACAGATTTTCTCCAACAGACCAACAGAGAAAATTATAGACGGTGCAATAGGAGAACCCAGGTCTTCACGAAAGACTAAAAGGTTCATGGAGGAAGTGACAATTGAGCTGACTCTTAAAGGAGCAAAAGGCATTTGTCAGGCAGATATCATTTAGAAAGAGGATGTAGCATTTGCAAAGGTTTAGAAGCATAAGCAGCATAACAAATTTAGTGAACGCTTAGAAATTCACTATAGAGAGTGTTTAGGATGTGTATTAATTATCTTTTGCTAACTAGCAAATTATCCCAAAACTTAGCAGCATAAAACAATAGGCATTTATTTTCTTACATAATTTCTGTGGATCAGGAATTCAGGAGCAGCTTAACTGAGTAAGTCTTACTTGGAGTCCCTCATAGGGTTACAATTAAGATGTCAGTTGATACTACAGTCATCTAAAGGCTTGACTGGACATGGAGGATCTGATTCCGAAATAGCTCCCCCACACTTCATACTGGCTGTTGGGAAGTACCTTTGTTCCTCACCATATAGGCCTCTCCTTAAGGCTGCTGGAGTATCCTCAGGGTATGGTGGCCAGCTTCACCCAAAATGAGTAATCTAAGGGAGGAGAGCAAGTAGGAAACTACAGTGCCTTTTATACCAAGATCAGAAGTTATACACCATCACTTCTACTACATTCTGTTCCTTAGACGTGAGTCACTAAGATCATCCCACGCTTAACAGGGCATGAGGACTTAGATTCCACCTTTTGAAGGGAAGAATGTCAAAGAACTTTGGGTCTTATTTTAAAGTTACCACAGGATGTCAGAGGGGTGGCCAGGACATGCAGTTGGTGCAGTCATCAGCAGGTGGATCCTGAAGAGCCCAGGACTCCATTGCCATCTGTAGAAGAGGAGGAACATCACTGGAAACAGGAAGACCAGCGAGAAGCTTCTTACTCAGTCCTGGAGATTGATGCTGAGGGCCTGAATGGGTGCAGTGATGGAAGAGTTAGAGAAGTGGGAATATATTTGTGGTCAAGAAGCTTTAGTTCTTCCAAGAAACTTAGAAAATTGTTTCTGGTCTTCCTTGGCATAGAAAATAGAGAACAATCTGAACATCCAGTTATAGTTCAAAAAGTTAACCTGCCCACAGAAGCTATTCAGATAAAAGCAGTGAAATAAAACCTGCATGTTCAATAATCGGTCATGGTGAGAAGCATCAAGCTAATATGCATTGATACCAATTAACTTAGCTCCTGATCATATTTATAGGTTGGGTTACCTCCCAGGATCTTGAATTTTTCATTAAGAAAGTTGGACAAAGAGGCGGGTGAAGGGACTGATGACCTGGATGATCTCTAAAATTCCTTCTGTTTTTTATGTTCTGTATTCAATATGAGAACAGGATGCTATTTTGATCCAGTTAGTTTTTTAAACTTGTTTAACCCTCAGAATGTTTGACTCTACACAAACATTTGACCTCTTCACAAACATTTAAATCATTTTATACCAATATCAAAGAGTTTTCAGAATATTTTCAGGAGCTGAAACTGAATAGAACTCCTTTATCTGTTTTCTATACGAAATAAACGAAAATTTCCAACTTTTTCAGTTTTCTTATTTTACTAAAATCATTTTAATAAGTAACAATTTTTCCATATTTAAATTTTATAATGATCTCATTTATGACTCAGGTGTTTTTTAATATATCAGATTTTACTAATTATAACTTTCTGCAGCTCTGAGTTTTCTTGATGTGCCTATTACCAAATCCAGTTTTCCATTTAGCCAGTGTTTTATTTTGGGATATTGCTATTGATACCAGTAATGTTCGTTATGAACTGGATTTTTTATAGCAATTTTATTGAGATATATTCACGTGCCAGATAATTACCTAAAGTGGTTCACAGCAGCATCATATAGTTGTGCATTCATCACCACAATCGATTTTTGAACATTGCATTACTCCAAAAAATAATAAAAATAAGAGTAAAAATTAAAATTCAAAAGAACACCCAAAACATCCCATACCACTTATCCCGCCCTATTATTTACTTCTTACTCATCTGTCCATACACTGGATAAAGGGAGTGTCAGTCACAAGGTTTTCACAATTACATAGTCACACCATAAAAGCTATATAGTTCTACAGTCATCTTTAAGAATTAAGCTATATAGTTAACACAGTCATCTTTAAGAATTAAGGCAACTGGATTACAGTTCAACAGTTTCAGGTATTTCCTTCTAGCTATTCTAATACACTAAAAACTAAAATGGGATATTTATATAATGTATAAGAATAACCTCCAGAATGACCTCTCAACTCTGTTTGAAATCTCTCAGCCACTGCAACTTTATTTTGCTTCATTTTTCTTTCCCCTTTTGGTCGGGAAGGCTTTCTCAATCCCACGATGCCAGGGCCAGGCTCATCCCCAGGAGTCATGTCCCACGTAGTGGGGAGGGCAATGAGTTCATCTGCAGAGCTGGCTTAGAGAGAGAGGTCACATCTAAGCAACAAACGAGTTTCTCTGAGGGTGAGTCTTAGGCATGATTATAAGTAGGCTTAGCTTCTCCTTTGCAGGAATAGGTTTCATAAGGGCAAGTCCCAAGATCGAGGGCTAGGCTTATTAAATTTGTAGTCCCCAATGTGTGAGAATATCATGAATTCCCCAGGTGGGGAAGTTTAATATTTATTCTACACTTTTTTCCAGTCCCTCAAGGAGGCTTTGCAAATACTTTTTTATTCTCTGCCCAAATTACTCTGTGATGTGTTGGGGGCGCCACATTAAGCTGTACAAACCAACAAGATCTCGCTTCCGATTCAAGGTTCCATGTAATTATGGTGTTCGAATAAAGTGACTATACAAGATGAACTGGATTTTTAAAAACCAGTAATTATTATTTATCTAACTAATCTGTGAGAGAATTATTATAAGAGTTTCTTCTCTGATATTATAAATACTCTGTTATCTGGGATTTGTCTATTGCAGGAGTCAGCAAACCCTTTTTGTAAATGTCCAGATAGTAAATATTTTAAGCTTTGCAGACTTCTCAGTCTCTGTCAAAACTTCTCAACTCTGCTGTTGTAGCACAAAAGCAGCCATAGATAATATGTAAATGAGCTTGGTTGTATTCCAACAAAACTTTATTTATAGTTTTGTCATATAAGTTTATTCATATAATTTCCACACGTCACAAAATATTCTTCTTTTGATTTGTTTTCAACTATTTAAAACTGTAAAATCCATTCTTAGCTGATAGCTGTACAAAATCAGGCTGTAATTTGCCAACCCCCTGGTTTCTTTTCTTGCTTATCCAATTCTTCGTGCTTCTTATCACTTTATATGCCGTTTTCTAACCATTTAGAGTCATTGGTGAAGCCAAGAGCAAATAGTGGGGTTAGAATGTCAGCTAGAGTTACCAGAAATATCTTCTATTTTACATGTATTCAAACCATTGCAAGGCTGGGCATTATTATTCCCATTTTACAGATGTTGAAACAGATGCTTAGAAATAATAATAGTTAATAATTATTGAGGGAGTTTTACTGTGTGACAGACACATGGATTATTAGAACCCCGTAAAATAAACTGTCCCCAGAGTAGCTTGTTCTAAGTCTCCTACTAGAACATAGTAGACCCTAGAGTTATGCCAGACAGTCTGATTCCAAAGCTTATGCTCTTAACCTCTGCACTGTATTCCTCCGTATTTCTGCACTGTTTCACGGAGCGGTCAGTACAGTGCAGATTTCATAGCATTTATCATAAGTGATACAAATCTCTCTTGTGAGGGCATCCTGAGGATAAAGAAAGCCTTTTTCCACCACAATCTCTAAAACTGGAAACCCCAGAGATTAACATGATGTTACCACCCAAGGACCTAAATGCTTCTGGCTACAGGATTTGAGTAAGTTGTGTTTCTGGCCATGGCCACAGCCAGCCATGTTGGCTTCCTTGGTATAAAGAATGGAGACTAACATGTCCTGCATTAAATGTAGTGCTGTAGGGTGCTAAGATACCACCGCAGCTTTTGCCAGAGAAATGTTCAGGTAGATGAAATTCTTAGTTGAGTTCATGAGACAGAGACCCACTTAATTTAATTCCATGGCTAACAAAAAAAATTTTCATAAGGGAAACAACTAGCATGATAGCAACATAAGGGCAAACACCCAGGCAAGCAGCTCTGCTTTCCTGGAAGACACAAGTTGTAATTGCTCCAAAGATGCCAGGATGCAAGAGTTCCAGTTCAGAAGAGCCTGGCCCCGGCCAATCAGATCACATTTTGTGTGTGTGTGTGTGTGTGTGTGTGTGTGTATTTTACATACACATGAACTTGAGGCTTTATTTTTGTACCAGAAATATATCGAGACAGGGCATGTTAATGGAATCAGGGAAAACTGAAAACCTTCAGGTACTCAGAATGCACTGCACTATACTCACAAGACACTCTGAGACACACATGTCAGCCTTAGAATGACTTTGCAATATCCTTTGAAATGGTGCAGCTGGAAAATGATGTATGGTTGGTTTGTTAGACAAATGACAGAAGTGTGTTAGACCAAGTGACGTGAAACCTTATTGCGCAAGTGAAAAGACAGCAAAGGCTTTTCTCCTTGCTGATAATCCAAGAGAGGTTTTCTATTCTTGTCAGCAATAGCATCTCACACAACAAGATTATAGTTGATACAACTCACAAGGCAGCTGAGTATGAAGAATCCCGAAAATCTGTTTGGTGCATATGTTTGGACAGATGGCTTGAAGCATGGAGAGAGCTATTCCTCCTGTTAGTTGCTTTTAAAGCCTATGATCTCAAAAGTATACCCACTAGAAAGAGAACCAGGAAGAAGCACTAACAAGATGAACAGATTAACTTGGTAACGAAAAGGTATATTTCTGCCTTCTTTTATTCCTTTTCTTCTTTGCTTGATTTCTGGAGTTAGAGTTAGTATTTTACTCTTTCATTGTTTCCTATTTTTTAAATATCCATGATGTGCTCGGTACTCTGCTTATGTCAGAAACTTGGTCTTTATCCTTTAAATTTCCCCACTAAAATTACTCATTTGAAAAAATGTGGGTCCACATGTACATGAGTACTACAAGATTGAGCTAGAGCTTAGTAATTAGAAAGATTCTGTACAAACTTTTTTTTTAAACTATCAAGTCACTTTACAGCTAAAGTAGGAACCTATTTACTGTTAGGTCATGCTTCAGTTGAGATGTACCCTCATTTCTGGTTCCATGGCACTTGTCTCATGGCCTGTTTGAACCCCAATTTTTTGACTTGCTAATACTCTTCCTCTCAGGAGCTGTCAATTCTGTCAGAATGCTAGGGTTTGATCTTTCTGTCCATTCAGTTTCTTACATTCCAGTGAGACTGTCCTGCTCTGCCACTGCACTTCAGAATTGATCTTCAGTCATCATTTAATGAGCCCTGTGCTGGAGCAGAGGGATTCAGGGCACATGGCCCTTCTTCCAAAGATGGGTTATATATACACAAAAAGGATACTGTGACTGGAGATCATGAGACATGTCATGCTTCTGGCTATTTAATCCTGGATTCCCTTGGCTGTTAACTTGTAACATATGGCATCAGCCACAACTTGAGGGATTTCTGGGTATTTACTATGTTGAGCCGCTTTTGTCATACTTACTTTTATATTCTCAAATAGTAAAGCTTTGCTTAAGTATTAACAACTCGTAACATTGAAATGGTGATGTCCATCAGGGTTTGTGTTATGCCAAGCAGTTTAAACTTTCTGAGAGAAAGAAAGAGTGAGAGAAATTAATTCAGTAAATGCATGAGAGCTTTTATTCTCAGAGAAAGAAGATGGGCAGTCTTCCTCGTTTTTGTTTTTCCCAAATGGTTTTTTTCCACCCAAAGCCTGGATTGCTCCCAAGGTGAAAGAGGTGATGTCTGGAAATTGTTAATCCATGGGATTTGTTAAGGGTGTATAAAATTTTCAGAAAGAATTTCCTGATTGACTATGGCAGACGTAAATCCAGGAAGAACAGCTCTGTTAAAGCAACCAAGATCCCTCTTAGCTTCTCAGATGTAAAAGATTTTTTGGTGTGTTTGAAGTAGAAATAAAGATTCTTCGTGTGGGCAGATCAGGAGGAGAGGAGATAGAAGAGGAAGAGAAGAGAATAATAGTGAGTGGGTAAAAAGCACAGCTGCTGAGGGCAATTAGCTGGCATCTCAGTGGAACCTAGCTTTATTTCAGTTTATAGTAATGAGAGGATAAGTTAGGGAGAGACTCTCTGTACCTCCTGTCCTGACCTTGGTTTCAGTTCTTGAAGTGCAATTTTATAATATTTAGAAACATTTCCTAATTCCTGTTACAGTTTTGCAGAGTTCTCAAGGCGCTCATTTTTAGAGAAAACTAAGCTGTGGTAAAGCTAAATATATTGGCCGAGGGCCATTTTGCTCAGCTCTTTCCTCCCATCTTTCCCCTTTGCTGGTACAAGCACACACATTTGTGTTCTTACACACACCAAATCACAAATGTTTCTAACCTGTCACAGTTTGTTTCCTGGCTATTTCCAGCTTCGGCATTAAGAGATCAAATTCCTGTATGTAACTTGTCTTTCACCAAGTAGCAGAGATACTTGTTTCTGATAGTTACATGCAGCTAAGATATGTTTTGCCCTGGATTCCAGAAGATGGCCAAAGCTCTCCCTCCCTTCCACCTGTACCCTCTCAGACCATGTTCTTGTTAAGCACTGTTTAATGAGTGCATCTGCCAAATGCTTCACACACAGAATGAGGTGCTCAGTGGCCACAACCTGTCTGAGCATTCAGCAGTAGACTGCAAAACATCCTCATAGTCCGTTGTGTTCAGTTGGACACTGGAGTTGAAATAGTAATGTGCCTAATAGCAGATTGCCTGTGTCTACTATCCCAACTCTCCTATGTATACACACACATACACACATGCACCTTAACCTGACCTTGAAACAACTGCTAATTACAGAAAAGTCTCCTCCGGAGATTGGCCTCTGTTCAGGAGCCTTTTGTACACATAAGCTGTCAAATCTCACAGTAGATAATCACACTTGGCTCTTTTCTTCTTTGCATTCCTGTGGACTATGAGAAGGAGCCAATGGATGTGTTCCCTGTAATCGAGATTCACATCCCTTGTTATGTTACTCCTTGGTTACTGAGATACTGTCTAGGTCGGGAGGTTCCTTTTGTTTTCCCAAGGCAACACTATTTGCTTTTCCCTTTCATTCCCAAATGCAAATGGTACCTTCCATTAGACAAAGAAGAAAATGAAATGTTGTAGATGTTACTGTGTTGTTTTTTAAAACAGTTTTGTTCACACACCATATCATCAAACCAAAGTGTACAACAATGGCTCTCAGTGTAATCACAGAGTTGTGCATTCACCACCACAATCAATTTGAGAACATTCTCATTGCTTTGGGGAAAAAAAACAAAAAACAAAAAAACTCCCATACCTCATATCCCTACCTATTATTGATTCTTAGCTTTGGTATAGTAACTTTGTTACAATTGATGAAAGAATATTACCCTGTTACTTATAACTATTGCCCATGGTTTGCATTAATTGTATTTTTCCCATATACCACCCTATTATTAACACCTTGTAATAGTGACATACATTTGTTCTAGTTCACGTAACGAGATTCTAGTTTCTTATATTTGTACAATTAACCACAGACACCACCCACAACAGGTATTGCTGTGTAATACAGTCCCATTTTTTATCCTCTAGCTTTCCTTCTAGTGACATGCATGACCCTAGCCTTCCCCTTTCAACTATACTCACACTCAGCACTATTAATTACACTTACAGCATTGTGCTATCATCACCTTTATCCATTTCCAAACATTTACAGTCAACTTTATTAAAAATTCTGTTACTGTGTTTCGCCCAGCAGGCAACATGCCTGTTGCTGTTTCTCAGATCCATCTGTCTGTCAGATATGTAGTAATGCCAAGAAGTGCTGTTATGTTTGACTGCAGCAAATAAATTATAACAGGGGTCCTTTAGGCTCCCGACCCCAAAGGATCAGAACAGGGCATGAATTATCAGTTTCAGCACTTGAGAGTGTACACAGGCATGGAAGGAGTAAAGGCCACTATTTTGCCTGTGGCTAACTGCTTACCAGTTTTTCTTTTTAAATCCAAACATTAGTCCTTTTTCATTTGCCTTCTCAAAAAGCATGAACTTCTCTTCCTCTTTTGCCTGATTTTTTTTCCCCATGATTTCTCACTCATAAATATATAGCCCTGGAACTTTACTGTATAGTGGGGAAGTCATTCAGATATATGTACATATATGCTAATATTTAACCCCCAGATTTTTCACTAAAACACAATAAATAATTTACTTTTGGAGACACAAGCTTCAATTCAGTTGAAGTGTGTTTTCCCGTCTTTATTTACTCTTAACATCAAAGAGAAGAACTTTGTAACACTTAACTTTTCCTGGTGTTTCTGAATCCAGCAGAGTTGGAAGATTCTGAATTCTGGCTATTCCACTGTCTCTCACCTGACCATCTGTGCAGGGTCTTACTCTGAGTGCCCTTGACTGGTGCCCATGTAATGGCTCCTGTGCCTCATAGTAGCAGTCTCTCCACTTAATGTCCCATTTATCTACCCTGTCTTCACCTGTGCATCCTTGTCTGCCCTTCTGTTGTTGAATGACCTTATTTTCATGTATCCTGAAGTTTCCAATTATTAAAGCAAGTGCTTGAGATACCTACAGCCTTTAACATCCTACATAAGCACATGAATCAATAGGCTTAGCAGGAAATTGTCTTCCCTCATAAATGGGCAGGCCCCCAGCAACTCTGCTCACTATTTACATCCCTTAGATTTAATTTGAAGAGCGTTTATTAGACTGCTTAAGATAGAACAGGTTTTTCTGTTTTGGGGTTTTGGGGTTGTTTTTTTTTACAATCAGTGGCTCTCTGCATAATCTAAGTTATGCATTCACCACCACAATCAGTTTGAGAACATTTTCGTTGCTCCAAAAAGAAAAATCCCATACCCAATTGTATTAGTTAGGGTTCTCCTTGGAAACAGAATCAATGAGAGATGTCTCTTATTATCAAATTGTAAAAGTGACTCACGCAACTGCGGGAGCGCACGAGTCCAAATTCTGCAGAGCTGTCAACAAGCTGTCAACTCCAAGGAAGACGTCCGACGAACTCCTCGGGAAACGAACCGACAACTTTGACGAACTCCTCAGGAAACGAACCGGCAACTTTGAAGAACTCCTCAGGAAACGAACCGACAACTTTGACGAACTCCTCAGGAAACGAACTGGCAACTTCGACGAGCTCCCCAGGAAAAGCTTCACTGAGCAGCTGAAGAAGAAGTGAAGGTTCTCTAACCGTCCAGCTTATAAGCCTCCAACTGATCACCCGGACCAAATCCAGCCAATTGCATTCTCTCACTGTGGAAGCACGCCCCTTGATGAGTCATCAGTCAGCTGCAGTCAATTGACTGATGATCCGACAAACCAGCCAGCCTCAAATAGCCTCACAGGAATCGTCAGGCCAGTGCCCGCTTGACCAGACAGCTAGGCCACCTAGCCAAGTTGACACATGAACCCAACCATCACACCCATATATCCCCCAAATATTGACTCTTAGTATTGGTATGGTAACTTTTTTACAATTGATGAAAGAATATTACAATATTACTGTTAACTATAGTCTATAGTTTGTGTTAGATGTATTTTTCCCATATACCACTCCATTATTAACACCTTAAATAGTGACGTACATTTGTTCTAGCTCATGGAGATCATTCTTACATTTGTACTATTAACCACATACATTGTCCATAGCAAGGTTCACTATGTTATACAGTCCCATGTTTTATCCTTTAGCTTTCTAGTGACGTACATGACCCTAAACTTTCCATAATGACCACAACCACACACATATTCAGCGCCGTTAGTTACACTCACAATAATATGCTAACATCACCTCTATCCATTTCCAAACACTTTACAATCAACCTTATTAAAGATTCTGCACAAACTAAGTATCAGCTCCCCATTCTCTACCCTCATTCTGTCTCCTGCTAACCTGGAAAATTTTTGCTTTTAGAACCATATATTTCTTTTAGTAGTAAGGTATCTGATAAACATTTATCCATTTCAGTGACCACATCTTGAATTCCTAGTGGTAACTGAGTATTTACTATTTCTCTCATTTACCCAGTACATATACTGGATAACATTATTCTGGGTTCTTTGTTTCTGTCACTGTCAAGATTTTTCATTTTGTTTTGTTTCAGAAGATAAAACATAAGACAGTCACAGTCAGTGAAATCTGTTTGAGGAGTAAAACAGATACACATGAAAAAGATTTATGAAGTGAGAGCTAGGATTTGGAGCTCTGAAGTTTCTTGCCCTTAGTTTTAACTAGGTTATTTTTTAATTTTCCTGAAATTTTAGAAGTTTATTGACTTATCCCTAAAACAAAGGCAGCTGTAATAGACATATATATATAATAACTGTAGACCTTCAGCTAAGCACAAACTCAGTATAAAACTGCTGAAACTTTTCAGATTCTCATTGCTAACAACAAAGTTTGTTTTCTGATGGGGATTAAATAGATATATCTTCTTATAAACCATCTTGAAGTACTGACTTCTTCACAGATTATTATGAGGATGCAGACCTGTTACACATGTTTTTGTCCAGTGTATTTCTTGCAGGAAAAGTATAAGATGAGAGATATTCTGGAATGTATATATATTTTTCTATTTGTTAGGATTAAAGATGAGTAAGCACCATAGCACTAAAACCACTGGGAATCTATTAATTATCCTTCTGTTTGTATTTCAGTTGGAAAGCCTGTTTGTTTAAGAGGTTGGCTCTCATAGGCCGTTAAGAAAAACTTGTTGAATTTCATAACCTTATATTTGCAGACTAAGTCAGACCAAGCCTCAGATCAAGGTAAAGGTTTTCTTTAACACCTCTTAGGCTTTAATGTATTGGAATAGCTAGAAGTAAATACCTGAAACTACCAAACTCCAACCCAGAAGTCTGGACTCCTGTAATGATGGCTGGGTTCCATGTTTGGTAACATCCTCACGTTGGGCTGTAGCTTCTGGGATTTCACCCCTGGAAGCTCATAATTTTCCAAGCCATCAGCTTCTGGTTTCTTAGAACCCAAGAGTTCAGTTCTAAGTTTCTCTCTCTCCACTCGCATTTTACTATAAGCTGCAAGAAGAAGCCAGGGTACATCCTCCACATGTAGTCTGGAGATCTCCTCAGCTAAGTATTCCAGGTTGTCACTTTCAAATTCTTCCTTCCATCCAACACCAGGACTCAATTTTGCCAAATTCTCTGCCACTTTAAAACAAGGATCACCTTTCTTCCAGTTTACAACAGCACATTCATCATTTCTGCTCAAGTCCTCATCAGAAGTATCTTTAGAGTCCATATTTCCATAAACAGTCTCTTTAAAGCAGTTTAGGCCTTTTCTATCAAGCTCCTCACAATTCTTCCAGAAACTCCCCATTATCCATTTAAAAAGCCATTCCAACATGTTTGGTATTTGCAAACTCAGCAGCAAAAGCACCCCACTCCTGGTACCAAAATCTGTTCTAGTTTGCTAATGCTGCAGAATGCAAAACACCAGAGATGGATTGGCTTTTCTAAAAAGGGGGTTTATTTAGCTACACAGTTACAGTCTTAAGGCCATAAAGTGTCCAAGGTAACACATCAGTAATCAGGTACCTTCACTGGAGGATGGCCAATGGCATCCAGAAAACCTCTGTTAGCTGGGAAGGCACGTGGCTGGCGTCTGCTCCAAAGTTCTGGTTTCAAAATGGCTTTCTCCCAGGACGTTCCTCTCTAGCAAGCTTGCTCCTCTTCAAAACGTCACTCACGGCTGCACTCAGTTCCTTTTCTTTGAGTCAGCTCATTTATATGGCTCCACTGATCAAGGCCCACCCTGAATGGGTGGGGCCACGCCTCCATGGAAATATCCCTTCAGTTATCATCTACAGTTGGGTGAGGCGCGTCTCCATGCAAACAACCTAATCCAAACGTTCCAACTTAATCCCCACTATTATGTCTGCCCCACAAGATTGCATCAAAGAATATGGCTTTTTCTGGGGGACATAATATATTCAAACCAGCACACTGGCCTTTGAAACCTGTTTGATAATCTAATACATAAACAAATAAATCCTTGCAAGAAGAAACAAAACTTGGAGTAGTTCAACCAAAAATCTTTCATCCCTGTTTATAATTTAAATTCTTCTCTTTAACAACTTGGTAAATGTAGGATTGGGGGAATGTTGATATTTTGGTATAAGGTTATCTTGTTGATATATGTTTGGTATAAGCAAGGTTATCTTGACAAGTGCATTTCTTAACTTATTTTTCTCCAGTGCAAAATACATATATAACCATAGTTCTGCATAGCACGTCTGATGAGTTTTGGTAGGACAGAGAATCCTTGTGAATTTATCAAGGTTGTAAGCAGGCATAAGACAACTTATGGATCCTGTAAGGCATCTTCTTTCTACTTGGCAAGTGTCATTCTTTTCACTTGAGATTAGGCAGTGGTAGTTCTATCTTGTGGGAAATTCAATTTCTTTTCTGAGTGGCCTGCTCAAGTTAGATAGGGGAGAAAAGAAAGAAGTAAGTGCATTTCCCACATGATTGACAGGATTAATGTGTTCCAAGAGGTGGAAGTAATTTTTTCTTATGGATAGATTTGAGGACAGTGTTATTTGGGCAGTTTCATATACTTTCACACGATAAGAGCTGTAATTTAAAAAATAATAAAAAGCCATGCCCTTTGATAGGAGGAGAAAGGAGAGACATCCTGGCCATTGCATAGAATGAGTTTTTATCCCAGGGTTGGGGGAGGGGGATTAGGGAGTCAAATTCCATTATTTTTTGTTTTCAATTTGACTTTGAAAACTTGCAGAGTGCATCGACACGATCATATTTTTTAATCAATTAGCACTCAACATGAGATACATTTAAACTAGTTAGAAGTTCATTATTAGTTAAGAACAGGGAACTAAAAAGTCATTTTTTTCATCTCCAATCATAAACAGAAACTAATATCCTTCTAAATTTCATTTTGCTGTAAAGTTTTTGACTTTTCCATGATTACCGTTTGTCACATCCCTTTCCTCGGTGGTCATACTTTTTTATGCCCATTTTCCAATCCAAAACAGTTAATACCTAATATATCAGCTGCTTCAGCCTTGCAGCCAGATATGTGATGTGCAACTATATAAATACATCTTCCCTAAGGAATGGGAATAAGTTGGACTTAACACTTAGAGTCATGGGACATGTTGTGGTAGAATTGTGACTGGACAGGTTATTGAATTGCAAAGTGTACATGCATTTAAAGGAATATTGCCTTTAAAGACTGCACTTTGGAATTCTTTCTAAATTTTCTACGGTGATATGCATTTGTGGTTAGAAATAAAAGAGTATTTTTTTGAGAGAGAAAGATTGGTTGTGTTCGTGAAAATCTATCCGACTTTCGCACCCTCCAAATCCTCTGCTTGAGTGAAACACTCTCTGCCTTCTAGGATTGGCAGCATTAACCCTGCCTGTCATAGGTAGGAAATTCCAGCATAGAACTGGTTTTAGGAGCCTGCCAATTAGGGGTCTCTTATAGAGCCCATGAATGTTCCACAGCAGCACCTTAGTGTTTAACCTTTCTCCCTATAGACTTGTGTATGTGTTAACAAAATAAAAATAATGCTAAACTGATTCATGTTCTCTGGTTTGTCTAGCCAGGCCCTAGCTCCTATGTTATGTTATGTTATGTTATGTTATGTTATGTTATGTTATGTTATATATGTTAATGTAATTTACATTCTATATTAGTCTAAACCTATTCCTCATTTTTTCTTTCCTGTTTTCTGTTCTCTTGGGGGAGAATCTGAACTCTGATCTCTTTAGTAAGCCAAAAATAAAGTTTTAACCACAAAGTCCTAGCTCTTTGCTCTCTTTACAATACTTATTTCATGGAAATAGTATTAGAAACAAAGGAAATGTGGTTTATTTATTATGCAGCCATTAAAAACTATGTTTTCTAGAAATATGTAATATCATGAATTGTGTACTTAAAATATCATGGTAGATGAATAAACAATGTATCAAGTAAAATGTGGTGTATGATACTGTTAAAAGTTAATTTATGTAAATTCACGAAAAGACTTGGAAGAAAATCACCAAAATGTTACAAATGATTACTTCTTGATGGAATATCTGTAGGAAATTTTATTATTTCCTTTATTCTTTTTTCTAAATTTTACAAAGTAAAATATATATTACTTTCATTATTAAAAACATAAAACTTTATTCATTTTTAAAATATCAAAAAGAAATAAAGGAAAATGGCAGGAGCAGTTTTCTGAGGAAGTCAGGGAGGAATCAGTGTCACTTTTGAAAGAAATACCAGGTCTTGTTTCTGTTGACTTGAAGATTATTGAACTTCTTATTCATTAGGTGGGTCAAAGGTGTGCTTTTGATGAAAAATGCCAGCCTGGTGACATGCAGCAGGTGCAAACCTCTGCCTTGTAAGCCTTGGGAACTTTTTGAGAATTGCCAGCGTTTTGGCAGGGCTGTGCATCTCTCACAGCTGCTCTGTATCAAGCAGATGCTGCTCTAACACTTTAGTGTTCTGAGATGTGAGATCTGGCCCAACTCTCTTCCTAAACACCCTAGGCTTTGACTGACTACTAAATACCTTGCCAGAGTATTGTCATAAGAGCTGTCAAATGAAATTCTGGGGCAGAAGTCATCAGTCATTTAGTGTGCTTCCAAAGGGAGTTAACGGGATAGTTATTCATCCCGGGTAAAAGGAATAGAGAAAAAAACAAGTTAGAGCAGGTCTGTTATTCAAGAAAAACATAGAACCAATGTTACAAAGAAGAGAATTTTAGAGTGTTTGGCTGAATCAGGTGCTTAGTGTTATATAAGGCTTTATCAATCACTGTTACAAAGAATATAGGATAGTCTCTGTGAAATGAATGAGGGGAGCTTAAGCCAAGATTTAGACAGATTTGGTAATGAGTTCACTCATCACATCTCTTGGCCAAGAAAAACATGCACCTTCTCCAGAGACAGGATTTTTCTTCCATTCCAGGAGTTGGAGGAATATATGAAGTGTATGTAGTTCAAGTTTTCAGATGAACAACTTTCACTAGCAATTTTTGTGTAACTTACTCGTAAACAAATGAAAAAGGAAATTGTGATGTAACTAGAATCCTTCTGTATCAGGAATGTCATCTCTGTAAAAACAAGTTAGCCCTGTGCTTAATCTTCTGCCTAAATTCAGAGCTCTTGGTCTTATGTTGATATACTAGGCCAATATTTCCTCCCCATCCCCCAAAACGATGGTTGGATGTGACAGTATAAATATGCAGCAGTATGTGAGATTGTTTATTTTTATAATCCTGAAGATTTCAATAGTGATTAGAAGAGCTTTAGTCTTTGGTCAATTTTCTTTGACTTGGGAGGCATCAAGAATGTTTGAACTTCTCATTGCAGATTGACTTTGACTTTCCTCATTTTTTCCATCTCAGATCATCCAACCCCTCTTAGAACTTGACCAAAATAGAAGCAAATTAAAGTTGTATATTGGACACCTGACAGCCCTCTGCCATGATCGAGACCCCCTGATCCTTCGTGGTCTCACCCCACCAGCTTCCTATAACTTGGACGATGACCAGGCAGCTTGGGAGAATGAGCTGCAGAAGATGACCCATGATCAGGTAAGTCTCTCACTTAAACTTTCACAAGAGCCTATTAAAATTTACCAGCTATTTAGGTTGATGAATTAGGAGCCACCTTGGAGAGTCCTGTGTTTACATTCAAGATTCTTAGCAATAGATAATTCTTCAACAGATATTAAAAGTTATCTTTTGAGGCCACTTTATTCTTCCCTCAGTGTAACTTGCTCAGTTATGAGAAAGGGCTGATTTAG
Source organism: Choloepus didactylus (assembly GCF_015220235.1). Lineage (NCBI taxonomy): Eukaryota > Metazoa > Chordata > Mammalia > Pilosa > Megalonychidae > Choloepus > Choloepus didactylus. Next base: position 131,330,737 of record NC_051314.1, read on the forward strand.
AAGGGAGTAGATTGATGTTAACATGCTATAGGTTTATTACCTAGAAGTGATGGCCACTAACAGTTATGGCCACTGAAGGAAAGTCTGAGTTAAGGATGTTTAGATAAGGGATTTTTGACAAGTTAGTAGCATGTATCTTCACTTATATCTAGGGAACTGTTGTTTACAACATACTCTTAACATTTTCAAGTAAAAGAACCATTAGATGGATTGGTTTAGGTTAACCCCCTATACTGCATGCTTGTTTACTGTTGACTATAAAGATACAATCATTCTCTTTTTTCATGTTGTGATTTCTAGTTCAATAAAGAAGTGAGAAAGCTAGTCTGGAGACAAAAATCATGAATAAAAGAAACAGAAACATGGTGAGGATAGGGATATAGGGTAAATATGGAAAGGAAAAGAAAGGGGAATTGTATAAACACTGAGAAATAGAAATAGAGAGAAAAAGAGAAACAGAAACAGAGAGGGCAGTTTTTAAAATATCAGTTCTAAGCTCTTTTGGCTCCTAGTTTATAGATAGGGGTTGATGATACCCGTATCCCTTATAGACTAAAACCAAACCAACCAAAAGACTAAAGAAATGCACAGCTGTTGTAAATTTACTAAAACGCTTCATCAGAATTTTGAAGCTTTACACTCCCAGCTAAATATTTACTCATAATTCATGAAAGAAAATTGTGTTAAATACAGCCTCCTATGGTGTGATGTTAAGAAAGCAAGGACAATCTACAAATCAAGAAATGCAAACTGAAGTCTTAGAGCTGAGCTTATGCCTCCACGATGTGGATATTGCCTAATGATAGACATATTTAACAGCCTAACTAGTTATCCAGGATACCTTATTTATTTGATATGAAAAGGTAAGCTCTGCCTCTCAAATGTAGCATATTGCCATAGAAATTTTTCATTTCTTTCTTTCTTAAAAGAGGGAAAAAATTTAAAGGACAGAATTAATGCCTAAGAGCTCTTTTTGCTTTTATTAACTGCAGTGATAATGCAACTGAAAGCCTGCTGAAAACAGGGCACATGGCTGGTTCATTTTAGAGACTTCTACTTTGAACTTTTGCATACCAACCACAGTGATGTATCAAAATTTAACTGGCATTAAATTGTTTGTAAAATGGTTTGTCTTTAAAGTGGAAAAAGTATATTCCCTCAGCCTTGTATTTCAAATTGGATAGACTTAACTCAGTCCAACTAAGGGGACGGGGGAACCCAAAAACTAAGGGATGAGACCAAGCATAGAGAATTCCACATTAAGAATTCTTCAGAAGGTTTTGAGCTAATGAAACCAGGAATTAATTAATAGATTCACTATTGCACATTATATTACAATCAAGCTACTGTAGTCATCAAAACAAATTTGCTCATATACATGAATTCTGTTAATATGGATTGTTTCCACCTGATTGCGAATGTACTTCAGTTACTGAAGTTATTCTTTGAGTTGTGCAAAATTGTATTTTTTGCAGTATTTCCTGGGAAACCTGGGAAACAGGTAAACATAGGTGCTAGGAAGGTCACTGACATACTCAGTGACCATCTCCCAGCCCTCACCTATCCTCTCTTAGCCCTTGCTACCCACCTCCTTTTCCCCTCTTGCTTATTTGTGTGCAAGTGTTTGGTTTGTTTCCATTCGTGCTTGTTTGCATACAGGTGTTCAGTATGTTTCTATTTCATGAGAGACCACAGGCAGGGAAGACCTTAAATCTTAACCAGCCCCAGCTGCTTGCCAGGCACAAAGGTTGCTTACTGGCAGAACCCCTCCCCCTGGAGTGTATAAAATCCAAGCACTGGATCTTTGCAGGTATCCCTCATCTCTGACACAAAACGAAGTATGTGGAGCTGCCAAACAATTGGCCTCCTCAGGGGACCAGCCACAGTGGGTCTCTCATCTCCAGTGTCAAGTGGGGCATGCAGAGCCAACATGACCTGAGCAGTTGGCCTCCCCAGAGGACTGTTCATGGTGGGATCTTCTCCCCTGCTCTTTTGGATCCTTTGTGCCCTGTAAGTAATAAAGTGGCCATTTGCTGGAAGTCTCATTTTGTGCCTGAGCCTGTGTTCCCACAGTGTACCATATAGCAACTCACTCTACATTAGGTCATCCATGAAGGAGTACAGCAACCAACACCACCTTCTGTAAGCTTCCCTAGTTACTACAGATTGATGGAGAAATCAACCAAAATTCTGCCTCCTTATGTCAAGTAATAATTTAAGAAAATAATGCAGGACATTGACAAAGATGACCTTTAACAATCCAAAATGATTTGCCTGTGAAAATATTATAATCAAGGTTTGACTTAAGTCTTTGAAGTCCAAGACATGAGATATGAGTCACTGCCAAATATTTGTATCACATCATTTTGCGTGTGTTTTTTATGTTTTTGTTTTTGTGAAGCTTTCTGCTTCTGACATTTTTATTTTTCAAATGTGTATCTCTAGTGCATTTCACTGCCACCGTTCTCTACCCAACACCATCCCCATGAGGACAGAGCAAGAGCCTTGTTTATCTTGTTCAATGCTGTATCCTCTGTAACAAGAACAGTGTCTAGCGTATAGTAGCTGCTCAGTAAGTGTATGCTGAATAAGAGAACAGAGAGGAAAAGGAAAGAAGGCAGACAGGATAAAATCCATGTTCTTTATCATATCATACAAGGCCATCTTTCATTTGATCTAATCAGTAAATGCACCCCTTCTCTCATCCTATCCTTGAAACATAACACACCACTTACAGTTTTTTAAAAGGGCTGCACTATCTCATACTCCTCTCCTTTTGTTCATACCAGTCCTTCTGCCTGGTATGCCCTTCCCTCCCTGTCTCCCTGGAGAATACCCAAATAGCAATCTCCCTGGAAAAGACCTAAATAGAATCTCTGATTCATCTCAGACATCATTTCTCCTATGCATTCTTACCTGAAACCCCAGGGTAAATGTGCCATTCTGTCTTTTGGGCTTCTGTAGTACCTTTGGAACTCATACTTATTTGTTTTCTTATCTTCTTTCCATTCTAGGCTGCCTGCCTGTTGAGGGCAGGAACCATATCATTTTCATCTTAGAATTAGCATCACACCAGGTGTTCAGTATTTGGTTAATAACTGTTAAATGAATGGATGACTTCTAATAATTTCTGCATTGTTTTGTAGTTTATTATCATAAATATTTCATATTTGTGATTTTATTTCTCCGACTACATTATAAATTTCTTCACTGCCAGAACACGTCTTGTATTTCTAAGTACCTACCACAGTACAATGCATGTAGAGAATGTTCAGCAAGACAGTTTTCTTATTGCCACTGAATAGCTCTGGATAGTCTCTTACTGTTGCTGTCAGAAACTAGTGGAGAACATTCTCTACCCTAAGTCTTGACCCTGTAATCTGCAACTGCCTGGCCTGTAGGAGTCTAAAAATATAACTTTACATCTGAAATTTCCCAGAATTGCTTCATTTCCTTTGCCATCTTAGAGGCTAGCTGTCAAACAAACTAAATTTTTGGATTTGTTTATTTTTCTTACCTGTTCTATCAGTATTTAATTTATATATTTTGAAGCTCTGTTGAGTGCATACATTGTTATATGTCTTCTTGATGAATTGATTCTTTTATCATTATACAATGTTCCTCTTCAAAGTTGGTAGTAATCCTTGTTCTGAAGTCTACTTTGTCTGATAGTAATGTAACACTCCAGTTTTCTTTAGATTAGTGTGTGCATGTGTTCCAGTTTGCTAATGCTGCCATAACGCAAAATACCTGAAATGGATTGGCTTTTATAAAGGAAGTTTATTTGTTTACAAAGTTTCAGTCTTAAGGCCATAAAAGTGTCCAAGTTAAGGCATCAACAATAGGGTACCTTCACAGAAGAATGGCCAATGGCATCTGGAACACCTCTGTTGGCTGGGAAGGCATGTGGCTGGTATCTTCTTCCTTTGCTCCCAGGTTGTGTTTCAGAATGGCTTTGTCCCAGGATGTTTCTCTCTAGGCATCTGGGAGTATTCTCTTAGTTTTTCCCAGGCAAATCCTGGAGTAGAAAAGCTACTTTCAATGGCCGTCTTCAAAATGTCTCTCTTGGCTGCAGGAACACTAAGCTCCTTCTGTCTGAGCTCTTTTATAGGACGCCAGTGAACTAATTAAGATCCGTGCTGAATGGGTGGGGCCACACTCCATAGAAACAATCCAATCAAAGGTATTACCCACAGTTGGGTGAGTCACAGCTTCATGGAAACAACCCAATCCAAAGATTCCTACCTAATCAACACTAATACATCTGCCCCCAGAAGATTACATCAAAGAACATGACATTTTGAGGGACATAATACATCCAAACCAGCACAGCATGGTAAATTATTTTGTATACATTTGCTTTTAAGCTATCTGTGCTTTATATTTTTAAAGTGAGATTCTTGTAGATAGTATATCTTGTCAATCAATCTCTGTCTTCTAATTGAAGTGTTTAGGCCATTTGCATTTGCTGTCATTATCAATGTAGTTGGGTTCATGCTATCATCTGTTGTTTTCTATTTGTTGCTATTTGTTCCTTTTCCTCTTCCCCTGCTTTCTTTTGAAAGTTGTGATTCTACTTTATGTTCACTAGTGATTTATAAGCTATACTCCTGTTCCGACCCAGATTAGCCCCAAGACCAAAGAACACGCCTCGCACAGAGTTACCCATGAGTTTAATTAGGGACTTACAAAACAGGAGACAGTTTTTCCCTATGACAGCAGTTCAGGAGAGTGAAGTCAGCGTTCTGCCAGTCTGCAGAGAGAGAGAGAGAGAGGAATGTTGAGGCAGGGGGGAGGGGGAGTTGCTTATAAAGGTTTGTGACAATGGAGTTTCTCACGAGATTTGGTTACAGCAAGGTCTCCGGAGATCTGTTTACTGACAATGATTAGGGGAGGGAAGTTTTAACGTTTCCCCCCCGGGTGGGGGGGGGTCCTGTTGCCTGGTCATATAGGCGGCTACATGTATCTCAGTAGTGGAGGAGGAAGCAGGGCCCTGGGCCTTGGGCCCTCACAACCCCAATGCTTTTTTTGTTTGTTTTCTTTTGTTTTTAGTGATTGCATTTTGGTTTACAGTATCCGTCTTTAACTTATGATAGTCTACTTTAAAGAGATAGTATACCACTTCATGTATAAGAATCTTTCAATAGTATATTCTGCTTTCTTTGTCCCAAACTTTGTTATTTTTACTTCAACATGTTATAAACCCCACAGTACATTATTACTGTTTTTTTTTATTTAGACAGTTATATTTTAAAGGGATTAAAAACAAAATAATGTCTTTTATATTTACTCATATGCTTACCATTTTCAGCACTCTTTTTTTGTTTGTTTAGATCCAAATTTCTATCTGTTTTATTCCTTCTGCCTGAAGAAATTCCTTTTAAATTTCTTGTAGTACACGAGCGCTGGTGATGAATTGTATGTTTATTTGACTGAAAAAAATCTCTTTTTTTCACTTCTTTTTTAAAAGATATTTTTCTCTGGGTATAGTTTTTTCTTTTAATACTTTAAAGAAGCTGTTCCATTTTCTTCTGGCTTGCGTAGCTTTTGTCAAGAGAACTGTTGTAATACTTAATAGCTTTTTTCACCCCCTCTAAGCAGTGTTTCTTTTTTCTCTAGCTACTTTCAAGATTTTCTCTTTTTCTTTGATTTTCAGCCATTTGACAGTGAAGTGCCTTGTTTTGTTTTTCTTTATTTTTATCCATTTAGGGGTTCTCTGAGCTTCTTGAATCTGTATTTTGTTGTCTTTCATTAATTTTGGAAAACTCTTGTCCATTATTCCTTCAAATACTTCTTCTGCCCATTTTTCTATTCTCCTTCTGCAACTACAGTTACGTATTTGATATTGTCCCACAGCTCTTGGATGCTTATTCTGTTTGTTGTTGTTGTTCACTTTTTTTTTTCTTGTCATATTTTAGTTTGGATAATTCTTATTGATCTATCTCCAAGTTCACTTGCTTTTTTGTGTGTGTCTCATGACTAAATGTTAAATATTGTATGTAAAAGAACAGTAGAGGCTGAGATAAATAATATTTATGTCTAGAAATGGGCATTCCTCTTCTTCTGACAGGCCATTAGCATGGGGTACTGAGTCAGTTATGTCAGTAATTGAGCTGAGTTGAGGTTTCGTTTTTGCTGCAGTTACTTTTGATGCATCACAGGCTTTAAATTTTCCAGTTGTGGATTGCCACTACCATATGCTTTGTGTGAGTTCTAGAGTGTTGATTTTTCTCAGTTTTCCTGCTTCAGTCTCAACTTTCAGCAACTCCTGCATGCCTGCGCTACAGAGGGCTCTCTCGTCATGCTCTTGCCCTTCTCCAAGCTGTAGACTGCTCTTGTTACTCAGTGCAAGACTCATGGTGAGGGCAGAGGTAGTTTCTCCATTCCTCTGCTGCAGCCCGAGTTTCAGTGTCCCTGCCCCACCCCCAGCAATAGACCATATCTGCCTACTACCCAGTGCAGGGATAGACTGCAGGTGGACTTCCCGCCCTTCCATGTAGCAGCAGACTTCTGCTTTGAATCAGTTCAGAATCTTGGGGACTAGTACACTCCCTGTCTCTTCCTCAGTGACAGATTGCTTTTGCCTAATGTCAGTGTAAGAGGTAGGGTAGGTTTGTAGTCCTTCTCTAGTTACAGCCAATCTTTGCTTAGGAACGGGGGCCACGAGGATTTCCTTCTCTGCCAACAGCACAGTTTTTCCTGTCAAAACAGGGTCAGGCCTAGGCACGAAGGGTTTCTTGTCCCTCCCTGACACATGGTTTGTGCTTCATACCAGATTGGGGTCCAGGGTGCTGGTGGGTTTTGTGGGTTATCTTCCCATGGCAGCCAGTTACCACCTGTGCTCTTGCAGGGCCCAGAGCATGGACAGATTTCTCTAGTACTCCTGCTTTCCTCTCAAACGTTGGCAAACCCACATGCCTGCACCATTGAGGGAGGGTGTTCTCAGCTTTCCTGCTCTGCTCCCAGTCTTTCTAACAAACACTCAGTGGAGGCCCGGGTGAAAGATTTGGAAAGAAGTTCTGAACTCCCCTTGCATCTAGGGTCCCAAAGGTCTCTAACCTGTCAAGCTAGCCCTCACTCTGACTTTGTCTAAATTTTAGTTTTTACCTACCCACTTTCATGACTGCCACCACTTCCTCCTGTGCTCTGCCAAAAGTGTGTCCCATCTCTCCTCAGACAGGCTTGTCACCCTAGAATTCAGTTTATCTAGTTACCTTGTGACCTCTGCTCTTTAATGAGTTCAAAAAAATTATGATTTTATAGATTATCCAGCCTTTTCTTGTTGTTAGAATGGAGCAATGATCTTTTAGAATTTTCCATATTCTAAGCAGAAGTGAATTCCTTATAAACTTAGATTATTGTCAGCCTGCAAGGTAACAGAAGAAAACGCACAAAGGGTCTATTTTAAGGCTTCAGCATCTCTTGGCCCTTACTTACACAAAGTTTACATGTGTTTACACAAAGCTCTCTTTATCCAAGACCCTCAAATTCTGCTTACTTAGACAGCTGGAGTGTATTAAGCTTAGGCTCCAGTGTTTTTTCTGTACATTTCTGTACAGAATACAAATAGAAGAGAGATGCAGAAAGCAACTCATTGCATATGCATTTTCAGACCTTCTGGGTAATGATAGGTAACTGGTACTTTAAGCTGTATTTACTTGGAAAGGGCCTGTGAAATCTTTGAAAAGCCAGGGGAGAACAAGGTAAGCTCTCGTGCCCTTAAAGAATGATAGCATGAGGATCAGAAGGGAAACAAGATGTTCCTTCTGCTAACCCAATTTGGAAATTTTCTTAAATTGTGTAGAAATAAAGCCCAATAAATATATACATAGTTTTAAAAACACACATTTTAAAAAATACATACATAAACACATATACAGAGGCAGAGTAGCATAGTAGAAAAAAAGAATGACACTGGAGTCCAACAGATCTGAGTTCAAAGCCCAACTCTGTCCATTTTGGGCTGTGTGACATTGAGCAAGTTTCTTTTTTAACCTTTCTGAACCTCAGTTTTTTTCAACACTGAAACAGGAATAATACTTGCCCCTCAGGATTATATGAGGTCTAATGACAATTACCTAAATCACCTAGCATTGTTATAGTATAACACTGTGTAGTGGTGAATTAAAAGGAAGTGAATGTCAGAATCTTACTTTCAATCATGAATCACTTCATAAAAGATTCTCCCTATAGGCTAGTTAAGCTTTCTCAATTCCATAATTATTTTTTTTTCAAGACAGTTGCACTTTTGGTGATTGTTCTTGTATAACCCGTGGTATTATATCATAAAGTATAAAATTAGTGCATTTGAATAGATTTAGAAGTTGGCTAAACCTTATCTTTAAAAAAAATCCAGAGATGAGAATATAAAATTTTGATCAGAGTTACAAAATTGAAAAATTAAAAATCACTCTGAATAGATTTAAGGCAGAGCTTAGGAAGGAATTTAGAAGTAAAGTTTTGTCATTGTGTCAGAATTCTCTGAGGATCCATTTAGGAAATGTGATGATTGTCATTTTAAATAATTTTAAAGATTATTTAGCCCTCATAGAACTATTGAGGTTTTTTCCCAACCAACCAAAGTGCCTGTGACAGGTTGATGATAATTATAAGATAGCTAGATGGCATGATTGAAAAAAATAAGAATACATTTTATTATTTAGTCAATTCAACGAGATTATTTATTGTTGCTAACTGTAGTCCCTTCCATGTGAAAAACACTCTGGTTTCTCATACGTGATATCACTTGAGCTCTGCAACAACCAAATGAGGTAAATAAATCAAATTTTATCTAGTTCCTGTCCCCACTTTTTTTGCAAAACAATAAAGATGAGGTGCTGTAAAGTAGCTTGTTCACATTCCAGCAAGCCAGATTATTTTTAATGAAATACTTCAAGCATTCAGAACAGTGTAGAGATTAATATAATAGCACCTTTGTACCCAGAATTAACAAATATTACCTTGCCATATCTGCTTCAGATTCTTCTTTTAAATGCTAAAAAATCTCAAGTGCTCTTTATATTCCTTTTCAATTTTTCTTCCATCTCCAGTGGCAACAACTGTACTAAATTGGTGTGTATTTTCCAGTCCTCATTTTTACCCTTTTAATACACATATGTTTCCATGAAAAATATGCAATGTTGTTTAGTGAGATATAAATTTGAAATATATGATATTATACTGTTCAGACTTTCTTTTCATCATTATTTACTGGATGCAGATTCTCTAGTCAATTGATGTTAGAAGAGACATTGTTTAAATTTCTCAGATAGATGTGAATTGTATACCACTTTACATATGGTCCTGGAACCCTAAAGAAACTTTCTTTGAAGACATAGAGGAAGTATCAAAGTAGAGTGCTATTATAATACAAAGCGGCTTGGGCCTAGTACTGAGAAAACATTTTTATTGAGTTCAATTTTAGATTTAAGCATTTTCTCTGTTATTTTAGGATGCTCCCATATTTGACCACTGTCTGTTATCTTCCAGAATCATAGCTCATTATTGAAATTCCAGGTCCAGTCCCACTAGGTTTTCCATACTTTTAACTTCTCTTCAAATATAAGATGCCATTATTTCTTTGCCAAGCCTTCTTGCCAACTCTTGGACAGGAAACTTTGTGCCTTCACGAGGCCAGCATTGACACTTATTAACATAGAACTAACATTTATTCAAGGAACAGAGTCATCCATTCTCAGTTCAAGTATTATAGAACCACATGAAATTGTGGGAAATTGTCAACTGCAACTTTTCAGACCAATATCTTTTCCCTTCAAAATAGATGCAAATAGTTTGGGGTTTTAAAATTTCAAACTTGGTTATTTTCACAGTGCTCAAGGATTTGGGTTCTGCTATGTTTGGGAGGGGAAACAATGGGTGAACATAAGCATTGCGTATGTTTTTAAAAGGCTGTGCTGAACTGAACATATGCTACACATCAATTCCTTAATTTCAGAAAGGTACAACAGGATGAGATACTCCAGATATTTGCAGGTGCAGATATTGGAAAGACCATACTCATATATGTAATCTTTCTCATGGCTAAAAGTGGTTGTATTCAGCTTTATAATGAGGTGAGGAAACATTTATAAGTCTCCTATGGCTCCCTTATTCATCCACTGCTGTGCTGTATAACATGATTTCCCTGCAACAATAAACTTCAACTTTTCAACTTGTCACCAGTGTAATGTCTCATATAGTTACAAAGTGAATGTGGTAATCAGCTTGGAGCATAATATTGTTCTTGGGTCAAAGTATCCTAGTTTGAAGAAATTTTATGTATTATGATTTTACACACACTGGCCAGGGTCAGATAGTCACTATAGACTAACTAGATTCGGTCTTAGCTACCCACAGTTAATTGTGTACACTTCAGATATTTTGGTTTGTTCATGAATGTGTGCATGCACATTTTATTTTGAAGACTTAAGTATTTCAGTTCTATTCCTTTAGTTCTCAACCTCTAGATTTTACCGAACATAGATAAATCAAATAATGAATTCATGAACGCTTTGCTTCTGGCTACAATCTTGTTGAGGTCCAACAACTAAATAAACTTGGACCATGTCAGATTTGAGAGACTTTATAGCTAAGAAAAAATTGTTTCTAAATATCTTGTATACATGAAAGAATAGCCATTATTTTACCTTTTTGAGATAAATAGTTCTGTCTAGTTCACAGAATAGTTTTTATGTCTTATCATATAAGATTAGATGTTATATTCACAATATTATAATAGTCTACCTTTAAAGTTAAGGGAAGCATGGATCAGAAAGACTTAAATAATCATAAACTTAGTTCTAAATCTTACAATACTCCAGAGTGAGTGAGTGGTTCTGGAAAACTGCTTCGGAGGGTGGGGCAGTTAATCAGAATCACCTAAGGAACTTTCCTCCCTTCTTTCTTCCCATACCCATTATTCTAATAATCATGGGAAAATGAGGATAGAAAAAAATAAAGTGAAGCCAAGAGTGAGCTATCAGGCAGTATCAAGAAACATGATTAGTTATGCAGTTTGTGGTATCCCAAAAGATTAGAACAAACCAGTAGCTCAGCAAAAATATGACTATTTCTAGTCCTGAGATCTGAAAGAAATTTCTTCCCCTTGAGTCCTCATAAAGAATCAAATTGTAAGCAACATCTTCAACATTCTTCTATTATATACAGCAGTGAATTTCATGGGGCTTTTTAAAAAAAAAAAAAAAAAAAAGAAGAAATAAAACCATCTCTCAAAGTACACCAATAGAAAAGTTAGATGAAGTGAACCAAAGTTCATTTCAATTTAAAAAAAAAATCTACAGGAGACCTTAAGGATTGCTGCCCAAGTACTTAGATATCTAGTTTATTATTTAATTTAAGGAATAATTCTCATCTTTGGAGGAACTGGTGGACTGCATATTCTTCAGGCAACTCATTAAATGTTAGTAGTTGCAACCAAATATTTTATGTTAATCAGCAGTAAGTTTAAGGATATAGTCCCTGACAGATACCAGAATGTAAATAATTAGTGTTCCTTTTAAATGCAGAGCCATATGCTTGAAAAGTCAGTTAGTCTGTCCTTTCCCCTATATAGTGGCCAAGGAATCAGCCAGAATGGGGCCGAGGATTTGGCTGGTATAGCTGGAATGATCAGCCGGACAGAGGCCAAGGATTTAGTCAGCCTGGTTGGCATGTTTGGCAGTAGAGCTGGATCCAAAGATTGGATCCCATATATTTGGTAGGATCAAGGATTTTGTCAGCAGAGGTAGAGGGTTTAAGCAGACTAGGACCAGTGATTCAACCCACAAGGCTAGCATTTTTGGCAGGGCCAAAATTCATCCTGCATAAGTAGAACTAGTAAGTCAGGGCTAAGAAGATGGCCCCTATGGTTGGAAGATTATTTACATAACAGGAGATTGAGCAAATAAGTATATATATTAAGGATAATGGGAGCCAGGTTTTTCTCTATAGGAAGAAAGGAGTAACAAATATAGAAAGGTAAAGGCTAGAATAAATCCTGTGGTGTTGGATTATTATTGGAGGTATTGGTGTGAATTCATGGTTTTTAACAGATAAATAGAAAGAAAAATAGAAATAGAAGCTAGGGTATGTTTGGGGAAGTACAAAATAAGCCCAGAATATCTTACTGTACCAGAAAGTAAGGAAGTATTTCAAGACTGATGGGGCCTTCTACTGGCAAAATCTGGGAGAATTTGAGCACCATAATAAAATAATGATAGCAGAATATAATGATAACAGGTTATCATTACCACTGAATAAAACATAAATCTGTGAGTCTATATTGGTATACAGAAATGAATGCATGAATAAATACCAAATGTTAGCCAGAATATGGAGCAACTAGAATTCTGATACATTGCTGGTGACTCTGTAAAATAGTACAACACTTTGGAAAACTGTTAGTTCTCTTATTAAGTTAAACATACATCTATCCTATGATCCAGCAATTCCATCCCAAGAGAAGTGGAAATATTTGTCCATAAAAAGACTTGTACAAGATTGTTCATAGCAGCCTTGTTTATAAAAATCAAAAACAGGAAACAACCCAAATGTCCATTAACAGAAGAGATTTTTTAAAATTATTGTATATCATATTACTGAAATACTATTCAGCAATAAAAAAGAATGAACTACTAATACAGGCAACTTTGTGAATGAATCCCAAAAACATAATGTTAGGCAACATTAATGTATGATTCCATTTATATGATGTTCAAGAACAAGATAAACTTATTTAAGGTTATAAAATTAGTGCCTTATAGGGATAGAAATTGACTTAATGGTACAAGGGAACTTTCTGGGGTGATGGAATTTGTACTATCTTGATTGGAGTGATGATTATGTGGGTGTGTATATTTATCAGAATTAATCAATGTACTTAAAGAGGTCTCTGCATTGTTTTCATATTATTTTTTAACTTCATTGTGAGCTTGAAATTATTTCTAAATAAAAAGATTTTTTTTAAATATACGCTTAAAGGTCTGTGCATTTTGCTGTATGCAAATGCTACTGTAATTTAAAACAAACAATATCATATCCCACCTCCAGTCTCCCTTTGAACTGTTTGAAGCAGTTCAACTGATAAGAAATTCTGCTAAAAAAGCTAAAAATGGAATTTCTCCCTAGGGTACAAACTTTTTTTTTTTTCCTACCATAAATGCCAGCCTCACAACAGAGGCTGAACACTGGAATGAGCTTATATCAGCCAGCCCACTCTGTGGGTCATTGAGCTTTGGATTCCAGGTCCCTTTCCCAGCAATCAGTCCCATTTTTAATTTTCTGGAAGTATTGCTTAAAACTTGGCTCGGACCATGCCTTCTCCTTAGATTCCTTCTTTCATTTGTTTTCCCAATTTTGATCAAATGCTCTGTGGCTTGTACCTCTCTGTTTTCAAGGTGGTGGATCAGGGGGTGTTAATGCTAGGACAGTATTGAGCACAGGAACCTGTAAGTCGTTTCCCTCGTTCAGGGAGAACATCAATCATCAGTCACAGACATGACATTTCATTCTTCTCCCTTGCTTGCATTTGTACAGATCTTTGTATCCCACAAGTAAGCCAAATGGGCATATGGGCTATTGTGGGACAGGGGATAAGGGATGGCAGGGAGACAAGATAAGGAAGAAAGGAAAAGGAAGAATTTTTCTTTGTGGGGCAGCAGAGTTTGTTCTGGTTCCCAGCCTGAATGTTTCTGATCTGGCTTTCTTTCTGTGATGTTTGAACTTGTTTCCTTAGCTCAGGTGCTTAACTCTTTCCAAAAAACTAAGAGCAGCAGCGTGTGAGAGGCTGAGGGAGGCAAGACTGGCTGCCCAGTAAAAAGAACTACAGAGCCCTGAAGATAAATGTGTGTCTCTATCAGGACCAGGCTTAGGAATGATGTGTGTGTGTGTGTGTGTGTGTGTGTGTGTGTGTGTGTGTGTGTGTGTGTGTGTGTGTGTGTGTGTGTACCTCATTTTTTCTCTCTCCTCTCTGCTCTCATACAGTCTGGCACTTTCTCCTTCCTCTGACAGCTGCCGTTAACCTTTTTATACAAAGAGCAGTGTATCCTGCCAATTGAATGTTGAAATCCCTGGCAAAGAAAAGTTTGTTTTAAAAAAGAAAGAAAAAAAGAAGGAAAGAAGGCGGGAGATGAGGGAGATAGGTGAGAGCTGGGCAGGCACACCAAAAGAGAGATACAGTAGCTGCTGGGATATATAGGATGGGCCCTAAGATTCAAAACTGCTGCCTTACTTCTGATTAAGCCCCCTAAAACTAAGTGGGGAAAGAAAGAGGAAATGGGAAGTTGAATACAGAAGAGATAAGAAACTCTTTTGCATAGTTCACATTACACAGATATTAAACATTATTTGCAGTTCACTCCCATTGCAAGAATAGCCTTATGGTTTACACATGGAAAGACACAGATGGGGCAAAACTCCTGGCTTTGTGCTAAATGTAGAATAATCTCATTTGTGTAAAAAGAGAGAGAGAAAGGAAAGAAGGCCATTTGATTCTCCCTTCGGTGTGCAGTGGACCTGGGAAGGATATTAGGAGACCTATATAGCCCAAAACGTTTTTGATACAAAAGACCCTTCAACCATTTCCTTCCTAACCTTGTCTTGGAGAAGAGGAATTCTGCTATTCCTGTCTTGTCTACCAATCTTTCCCTCCACTTCTTGACTGAGGCAGCTCGGATCCTCTTTACTGGTGCTTACCCCCAACTCACCAAGACTAAATAAAATTGAACATAAAACACCCACTTTGAATTCAGGTCTCATGTGCCCTCAGCTTTGCAGCAAAGAATGCAAGAATCTTTTTTAATCTAGTTTTTATTAGCTTGGCCTTGCACTGGACTCTTTAGCATTCTAAATTATGAATATAGGATATTCATTTTTAAATTACAAAGCACCGTATTTATAGAGATCTTAATGTTTTTTATCTGCCCTAATTGCATTTTTTCCTTTGTATGTAAAGAATTCCCCTGGGAGAAGCAGGTTAGTACTCCTGATTCCCTGGAGCTCCTACAGGAGCAATTATTTACCATCTTGGAATTTTAATAAGTCTTGACAATTACTGCAGTCTAGTACGTTAAACACTGGTCTCTTGTCTCCAATGTCATCTTCCAGAAGTAATGCTTCCCCCAACTAAGCCACGAAGATTAATCCTCATGAATGCCAAAAAATATGAACACGACCGGCAAGGGCACTGTGGAGTTAAAGCCAGTGGAACTTAGATACTTTGGAAATGACAGTTTCCAATCCAGTCAGTGTTTAAAATAAATTGTTCTTAGCTTTCTTCCAAAAGATTTAATTCTTTACAGAAAGGCTCTGTGGTACCTATCCTATTGGGAAAGTCTAGAAATAGAAGTAACTTAAATTTCTCAAAGACAGTATCCTCCTGCTATGGTGTATGCCAGGGACCTGCAGCCACTTTTCTGCCCCAGTAGACCTGAGGAACACGATGCCCCTGTAGTGACAGTGGCTCTGCACAGCAGCAGTTCTCCACATTCTCTAGAGGAAACCTATGTAAACTTAAAGAAAGAAAAATATTTAGAACCACACCCCTGCCCCAGTGGGGCAGGACTCTCCAGGTGTAAAATCAAGAGTACCCTGAAATATAAGCAGTCCCCAGTTTACATACAGACGTTGCTGCCACTCCCCACTAGACTCCCCTGTGCACCATAACTTACAGCTCTGCTTCCTTTGAGCTTCCTTTATTATTCACTAGTCCAAAGAGAACCAGCTACTTGAGTTACCCAACCCTCCACAGCAGCCACTGGCAAGGCTTTCTAGCTGTTGCTGCTATTACTCCCTGGGCTTCCCAGAGAAATCTGTACCCTTTATAAGAATATTCTGCTTCTGGGACCGCTGCCAGAGAAGTGAGGTTTTCTCCTGGACCCTTCTCCCCCTGCTAGTGTTAAGAAGGAAAGGTAGAGTCAGGCCTCTCTCACTTGCCTCTAGGGTTCGTGAAGATGTATTCCTGATGTCTGGAGTTAGAACTCAGAAGGCATCTTCCCCCATGTAAAATGTTAATCATGGTGATTAGGCTCTATGGCACTGTACACCAACAACATTATGGGTAAAATAGGTTCACAGGGACTACCTGGGAACCTGACTGCTATGTAGGAAATTGTTTCAGGGTCTCAAACAACTGATTTCCAAACTCTGGAAACTGCGATCCAAATAAACCACGGGGTCCTGCCTGTTAAGGTTAGGGAGACTAGGGCAGAATCTGTTACTCACATCGACTATTACAGAATACTCCCTTAGGGGAGATACACAGCCTGCTGGTTCCTTCAGTCCAGAACTAGTTCTTCATAATATGTGAAAAGAACTTAGTAACAGGACCTTTCTTAACGAGCTGGGTGATGGACATAAAGCTATAAAATATGAAGCAGATATTTGTGAATGAGTAAAATCGGGAACTTTCTGAAGGTCAGATTGTGGTATTCTTCAACACTATATAAATGCTCTTATTGCTGCTTGCCTCTTTTTACACAAAAGACCACTGAGGCACACAAGAAAATGTCCCTACCTGTCATATGCTCTCCTGGTGAAGGGGAATCTTTAATTTTAACACTAACAATTCTTGCTATAAATTACAATGATGCTTAGTAGCCCTAAAGATCAGGTTTTGACTGATGGGATTTTTCATGGGGATATTGTTAAAGATAAGTAGTAGTTTTAATGTAATAAAATCTTTCATTTTTCTAATGTAAATCCTAGGCCAAACTTTAAACACTGACATCTTATTGCCAGCTTAACAAAAAGTGTGATATGGTAGTGGTTAAACATAATCTTTTGGGATGTTTGATAAGGCTCCTACCTGATGTTGTCTCTCCTACCAACATGCCTGAAATTTCACCGATTTAGTTTATTCCTTTGAATTAAGCATCTCTCTAAAATATTACCTTTTTAAAAAGGCAGGAATTTCTAGGAAGGATAGTCTATTGTCACTATAACCTTAGCAAGCCTAGGATACCTGGTCACTAGGATGACAAGAACAGTGAGTGACTGGGAAAGGAATAATTCAGAAAAGGACAAAATTGCTAAGTTAAAAGCCATATTAATCTCCACTTCGGTGTAGCCTGGGCTTGGTGATAAAGCACCATTATCCTCAGTCTCAGACTTGAGGCTACTTTATACATGCGGAGTATACGAGATATCACATCAACTTTTTGCTAGTCTTTAGCCTAAATTTGAGTCAATAGATATTTATTCCTAAAAGTAAGTTTACTACAGATTGATGTCAGAATGCAACTATCAGGAAGGTAGGGAACATGGAAGAAATGAGGTGAGAAGCCTCTTCAGCATTATCTGATAAGACACAGAGAAAAGGTGCAGTAGAAAGCAAAGCATTCACAAGAGCTGAAAAACTCCATGAAACAGCTTGCGGGCTTTTGGTCAGGGATCACTGTTATGTTATTTTATAAGGCAAATCAGCAATGCACTGTATTTAACCATAGATTATTAAAGTTGGGAAGACTTTAGAGATCATCTTATCTCCCTTTTTCTTTATAAACATAAGGAAGCTGAGGCCAAAGAGGGGAAGTAACTTGCCCAGAAGATAAAGCTAAGTGACAGATTGGCACTGGGCATTTACTTCCATTTCAGACCTTTTCCCACTACTTCACCTTGCAGCCTTTGGGAAAAAGTCCTCTTAGCCTGTCAGAGTAAGCTCTAGTAGTAACTATATTCTCCTTCACTAATGTTAAATCTTCTGCAGGATGCTGCAGGGGCATTTGCCTTCTAATTCCAGCGGAGTGTGTTTCAGCCATGGGTAACAGAACAAGCCCTTTGGGTTTTTTTTTTTGGAGAAAAAGGTGAATAGTTGATGATAAAAATATCTATTAAGAAGTGTCTTTAACTTCCTGCAGGCCATACCTTTGCCAACAACTCTCTTGCACTGACAGTCGAACACTTAAGGTTCAGCTCTTCAGCACTGTCTAGTAAACCGCAGCCCGCAGGCAACAGCCCTGTGGGCATTGGGGATAATTGGAAAGAGCCACATGTGGGAGTAGCTGGGGGTGTTGTTTATTTGAGTTGGCCTCCTTGGGTTGTGTGCAGTGGGATGATTCCATGGCTCCTCGATCTTCTTTGGCCCAGGGTAAAGCTCACTTTCTCCCTTGGTTAATTCTGGGGAATTGAGCCCACCTCCCTCTCCAGCTCCTTCCTTGCAAAGTAGAAGAAAAGATCTGGAGATCCTTCTTCTCTTCAGTAAGCAAAGTGAAACTTCCCAGCAGTACTTCTTTGGTGTGGGCTTTCCTTCTTTTACTTGGCCATTGCCTCCATGTGGGAATAAGCTGTGTGAGACCATTTGAGCCCAAAATGCCGCTGCTTTGCCCACACTTTCTGGGGCAGCTGTGCTCATAAGTGTGGTGAACCTAAAGCATTCATTGAGTCAGACTGGACTGGAAATGTCCCTGGAGTCTCTCATTCTCACCCTTTTCACCTAAGTGAACTCTGACTGCAAAATTCTCAGAGCTTTAGGGGGCAGGGGAATATTTGTCTTTCAATCCCAACCTTCCCCAAGAGCTTTCAAATCATATCACATACTTTCTTCCCTTCAGCAATCCAAAATTAGCAGCATGCAATTCTAGGCCCCTGCCCCACTCTTATTCTTCTCCATGTCAGCCACATCAGACATAGTTTTGTCACATTACCATGCTTGCCCCCCACCACTGCCATGACCCTCCTTGAGATGTTTATGTGTGCCCACGGGGTCACCCACAGCAGCCCACATGATCCCAAAGCTTTGGTAAGTAATGGAAGCCCTTTCATGGCCCTTTTGAGTTACTGGGCCCAGAGCTGTATCACACCAAAGGGTCATTCCATCATCTCACCAAGGAGTCAGGAGACACCACCCAGGGAATGTGTCAGGTTAGCATTAAAGAAGGAAGGGAGGGAAGGAGAGAGGGAGAGAGGGAAGGAAGAAGGAAGGAAGGAAGGAAAGAAAGAAAGGAAGGAGAAAAGGAAAAGGGTAAGATCCATAGCTCTCTGTGTGATCCTTCCCCTCTTCCTGTGTCATACTGGTCCTAGAATCGGATACTCTGTACTGGAAACAGCAGAGAGCAGTCCTGGACATAGAGAGTACATTGAGCACATGCTGCTGTGGCTGGGGGAAACTTCCTCCTCTCTCCTTGCTTGGCCAGAATGATGGGTTGGACATGGATTGGCTTTGTGCTCATTTAGCACTTAAATTTCAGGTGTGACAAATCTGTGTTCTTACTGCCCTGATAGTTTCAGCATTGGATTTCTTATTGTTTGGTTTTTTTGTACTTGGGGTTTTTTGCATTGGTTTTTTTTTTTGTTTTTTTTTTTTTTCCCTGTTCTTCTCCCTTTTGACACTTTTCATTTCTGAGAGCCAAACCAAATACACTGGGCTGGCTAGCTAACCTGGCTGTGTCTGCAATTCCTGGAACCTGCTGCTATTCTGAAGGATTCCTTTGGCACAGAAGGGAATTTTTTTCCATTTTGATAATGACGAGCTCTTCATTTGAATGTCTCTATTCACTTCAGTTAACAGATTTGTAAGAGATAATGTGAGGTATTACCAAATCAACTTAGACAACCATATTAAAATTCTGCCTAGTTGGGAAGTCTCGTTCTTTGTTTATAATACTCCATACTTTCTCAGGCCTCAAATACTACATCAGGAAATCTTTGGACTGGTAAAACGTTCTAGAGAGCATCTCATCCATCTCTTTGCCTGAGTGCTGTGCTTTATTTAAGCATCCACCCGGATGGGTAACTGGCTTGTTCTTTGAGTAGGATGATGCATCACTGTTCCTTTGGTGTTCCAGGAACATTTTTATAGAAGAGATGATTCCTCATTCTCTTGGCTTTTGAAATTTAACAGATAAGAGGCCAATCAGACCCTTGTAAATCTCCTGTTAGTTTTGTGGGTTTTTTCTCCCATTCCCACTTTTGCCTTTTGTAGCCAGATTTTCTGTTTTCTTGCCCTACTTCCCCTCTGTCCATCCCCCTTCCCCACTTATTCAGAGAAGATGTAACACCTATATCAGGATACAGCCTTTCAGGAAAGACAGTACCCTAGGAAGTTGTTGCAGGGAGAGAATATCACAGAGAAAAAAATTAAATTATCTCAGCCTGGGAAGAATGCTTTAGGCAGGAAAGCAACCAGCATTTTAGAAATGTCTAGACATGAGTAGGTTAGAAATTAAAACATTAGACTAGCATACTACTGTTAGTGACACCTGCAAATACAAAACAGAGTTATCAAGTAGAAAGCAAAAGTTCATGCTACAGATCATTTCTCAAAACAGGATTGTTACATCCATTGTGCTCTCCTACTATATGTGAGAAGATTAATTTGGAGTGACAGTTGTTAGCAACGTGTTTGGTCCTGCAGCTTCCCATTGATTCCAGTTCACTTGTCCACTTGTACCTGGGTTCCGTGACCATTGTCTCAGTTGTTAACTTTCACAAAATCATGATGCTGACCTAACCTTCAAAATTAAATGATAAGCACGTGGGATTGAGAAAATCTTCTTGACTGACAGAGAGAAGCGAAATGAAACAAAATAAAGTTTCAATGGCTGAGAGATTTCGATTGGAATTGAGAGGTCACTCTGGAGGGCATTCTTATGTGCTATATAGATATCCCTTCTTAGTTTTTAGTGTATTGGAATAACTAGAAGGAAATACTTGAAACTGTAGAAATGCAATCCAGTAGCCTTGATTCTTGAAGACGATTGCATAACCAGGTAGCTTGCATGGTGTGACTATGTGATTGTGAAAATCTTGTGGCTCACCCTCCCTTTATCCAGTGTATGGATGGATGGGTAGAAAAATGGGGAGAAAAACTAAATGAAAATAGGGTGGGATGGGGGGGATGGAATGCTTTGGGTTTTTTTTTTTACATTTATTTTTATTCTTATTTTTATTCTTTTTGGAGTATGGAAAATGTTCAAAAATTGATTGTGATGATGAATGTACAACTGTATGATAGTACTGTGAACAGTTGATTGTACACTGTGGATGATTGTACAGTATGTGAATATATCTCAATAAAACTGAATTTGAAATTAAAAAAAACATATCACAAAAAAATTAAATGATAAGCAACAGTGAGTAATATGGCAACCCTTTCAGGGTCTGGTAGTTATCTAGCAAGATCATACATCTTCTAAAACTTTCCCCTTCTTTTTCTCTATAGAGAGCTTGTGCATCTGGAGGCAGTAGTTTGATCCCCTAACCACTGACTGGGCCTGAAGAATAAAGCACATTAAGTTTTCCTAAAGTGAATACTTTTGTCAGTCTAGCCTATGGTAGTCACTTTACCTAGATTTTTGTTGTCTTACTTGTAACGTTAGGGAATTGAACTAGTAGTTGTCTAAGCTCCCTTCAAGGTTTACGATTATCTGAATTTCAGAATTGGCCTGCTTTGAATCTGGCATTTTTGGGTCTAGTAGTTCCACTGTAGGATATTTGCCTGGGATGGACACAGGGGAGCAGTATGAAAAACTAAATTATGCGCTTTGATTTTTTACAGATTGACTGAAAATCGTAACAGTTTTACTTCTTCAGAACTAGGGAATTGCCAGTATCTCATTGCACGGTTTTCAGTGCCATAGCTGGGAAGCATAGAATTGATTTGTTTCTATTTTTGTTTTGTTTTTAACCTTTGTAAAAGCATATGATGTTATTACATTGAAAAATGTAGCTACCCCAAGGCATATGGCAAGTATTCGTTCAGTAAGTATTTAGTGAGGGCATTTACTATGGGCCAAGCATAAAGTGTTGTTGATAATACCAGGAAGTGATTATTTTGGTATTTATGCTCTGAGTGGCTTAAAGTATTGGAATTCTCCCCTACCTTGATGCTTCTGTCATGAGGGAAAAAAGGGGAGAAAGTTCCTTCACATCACCCAGTTTATCTTGAAAAGATTTCTGTGGAATACCATACTGTATTGTTAAGTAGTGGGGCTTTGTCTATATGCAGGCCTCTTTGTGAATGGAGCTAAACTGTAATTTTATTATGCCATTTGGTTCAGGGTTAGTTATGGAAGAGTAGTACCATCTTATTTAGTTTTTAATGCAATTTTATTGAGATATATTCATACACCATACAATCTATCCAAAGTAAAAAGTCAGTGGCTCACAGTATCATCACATAGTTGTACATTCATCACTGTACTCAATTTTAGAACATTTTCATTACTCCAAAAAAAGTAAATAAGAAGAAATAAGAAAGCCCAAAACATCCTGTACCCCTTATTCCCCCCCCCCATTATTGACCCTTAGTATTGGTATGGTACATTTGTTACTGCTGAAAGAATATTAAGATGTTACTATTAACTAGAGTCCAAAGTGCAATGGGTACATATACCACTCTATTATTAACTCCTTGTAATAGTGTCATACATTCGTTCTAATTCATGAAAGAACTTTTTTTATATTTGTACAATTAATCACAGTCATCGTCCACCACAAGATTCTCTGTGTTATACATTCCTATGTTTCCTTCTGGTGACATACATGACTCTAAACTTCCCCTTTCAACCACATTCACCCACAATTTAGCACTGTTAATTATACTTACAATAATGTGCTACCTTCACCTCTGTCCTTTTCCAAATGTTTAAGTTCAACCTAGTTAAGAATTCTGTACATATTAAGCAACTGCTTTCCATCTTATTTATATTTTACCTAAGTAACGACAGCCTTTCCTGCCTATAAAAACAAATGCTGCCATGCCTGGCAAAGCAGTTTGTTTACAAAGTAAGGAAAGAGGGGAGGATGCCCAGTAGCAATCTCATGATCATTTCCAATTCCAGTCAGCATTGCACAGAGCCTAGGGCCATGGTGGCAGATGCTTCAACCTTATATACATGTCCAGGCAGCTGGAGTGGTTGGAGACCTTATAAAGAAACCTAAGGGATTCAAGCTGCAAGCCTTCTTTTAAATCAGTGTTCCATTGAAATTTCAAGGAAGAGAAGACTTTGGAGTTAGTCTTAATCTGTGGAAATAATCATAGGCAAACTCTTCAAGAGCAACTTCAGTTTTGCCCACTACTAAGTGCTAGAGGATTCTATAAAGTAAGAATAACAAATGCTTATAGAAAAATAAATGCCTGGGCATGCTTTCAGATGCTTCCAAACAGATAATCTTTATGTTGTGTTCAACAGTTATTATTGGCAAAATAATTTCAGTTTATTCCAGTTGTTCAAAAATCCAAACTAGGAAGCTATTTATTTTATGTCTTCATATCTCCTGAAAAGGTAGAAAGCCTGTTGATTCAGGCTGGGAGCTATTGACCAGGCCTGGCCAGGACAAGGAGACCATTTCAGCTTGACTCCTTTGGCCATAATCCATCACCATTGAAAGGCTCCAATCATGCCACTTTATAACTCAGATGCCATATCCTATGCATCCTGGGACCTAGCTGTTAAAACTTCAAGTTCAGATTCTTGGCTGCTTAAACCAAACTAGGCATCTCTGTATAAGTTCCTGTCTACCACAAACCATCAGTAGAAAGGAATTAACCTGAGTCACTGACAACCACAGCTAATTCATTCAGTGGCCTCTCTTGTAACCATCCCTTCTTAACACCCATCTTTTACCTATCAGTACATCTTCTCTTTCACCTCATCCTTTGTGACTATAAATAAGAGTTGTTTACCTTGAAATAAGGCCAAGTCCATAGAAGTCTTAGCTGTTTTCTCTCTTTTAAGATTTCCTTATTTCATGGGTTTCTAGTAGTTCTCCCTGATGCATTTGCTTGGCTGTGAGAGATGCAGTACCTATTCTAAAATCATGACCTGTGCTGGGCAACAAACGTTATGAGGCAATTTCCCTGAATCAGCCAGCCCGCTCATCAGCTATCCCTCTGTTCCTCCATCCAGCCCGGTTACTTCCCCTAGCATTCTTCATACTGTCAGCTTTTTCTCTGACAGTAATCCTAACATTCAAAGCAGGAAGGAGGCTCAGGTAGTTTCCCCTTTAGCCATCCTTTCATAACAATGCTTTTATTTGGTGTGAGATTGTAGAACATCATCTCTGAAATGCCTCAGTTTCCTTCTGCTCTTCCTTTGTCTGTATCTCTCCTAAAGCAGAGGTGGAGGCAGAACATTTTCTCCTTCCCCTCTGCTGCACACATCTCCAATGCATGTTGCTTTGAGTATTCAGATTGAGTTGCTGTTGTGTTTGGCTCAAATCCCTCTAGAAATCATATTACTACTCTGAGTTCAAGGAGGGCTGGAACAGCTACTAAGAACAGAACACATTACAATAACATTTAGCAGAAAAAAACAGAAAATTCCTGCCCAAGGCCACTTTGGTATCCCATACTTGTCCCTTTTCCATCTTTCGAGGACTCTAAACAGAGTGGTTTGATTCAGTATATGGTTTATGGGCCTTGCTATCTAACAACAGTCTGTATCATTGGGAAATTTTGATTTGGAGATGGTTTAATTTTATCTGAAAAAATTCTTGTGAAAGTTATTGACATTTACACACAGGATTAGTGCCTTCCTTTTTTAGGTTATCTGCTATATGTAGAGTATTTTGCTAGGTGGCATTGGTATATAGAAAAGAATTCATCAGAATAGTTGGAAAATTAACCAATTCTTAAAATGCAAGACAATAAATACTGTAGAAGTGTTCACCTCTAACTAGGGAAGGCTTCACAGAGAAAAGGGGCAAGTGAACTCAATCATGAAGGGTGGGTCAGATAGAGAAGAGAGGTATGTATAGGGAATAAGATAGTCCTCATTCTAGGATGGGAACCACAGCATCCTTCAATACCTGGGATAAATTCCACTTGATCATGGTGTATAATTCTTTTAATATGCTGTTGGATTTGGTTTGCTAGTATTTTGTTGAGGACTTTTGCATCTATATTCGTAAAGGATATTGGTCTGTAGTTTTCTTTTCTTGTGGTATCTTTATTTGTTCTAAATGCTTACATTCAGCTTCTGGCTGCTCCCTCTGTGGCTATTTCTCTCTCTCTGACTTTCCCTGTAAGGTCTTCAGTAATAGGATTAAACCCCATCCTGGGCCACACATTATCTGAAGTGAGCTATTTACAAGGAGTCACACCCACAGGAATGGATTAAGTTTAAGGACATGTTTTTCTGGGGTACATAGCTCCAAACCACCATGCACATTTGTATTTACATTTCATCAGGAATTGATTTTTGTGTATGGTGTGAGGTAGCGGTCAAAATACTCTTTTAATGAAAAGACCATCCTTTCCTTTTGTCCAATTTGGGTCACCTTTGTCATAAATCAAGTGTTCATATGCATAAGGGTTTTTTTTTCTGGATTCTCTTTTCTGTTTCATTGGTCTATTCTTGGGCCAGTAGAAAACTATGTTAATAACTATAGCTGTATAGTAATATTCTTTACTCATCAAGATTGTTCTAGCTATTCTTAGCTCTTTTCATTTCCACCTAATTTTAGAATCATCTTGTCAATTTACACACACATACAACTGCTAGGGTTTTGATTTGGTTTGCATTGGATCTTTAGATTAATTTGGAGAGAGTTAACACCTTTACAATATTGAATCATCCAGTCCATGATCGTGTTATATTCTTTATATTTATTTAAGACACTTTTTATGTCTCTGAATAATGTTTTGTAGTTTTCAATGTAGAGGTCTTACTTTAGTAACCTTTTGAGATAGCAATTTCAGTGAATTAAACTAAAGCAAAAACTAAACTCTTAGGTGTTAAAGAGGGCGGTGAGAAGCAGAGTTAGCAAATGTAGACTATTCTTTTGAGAAGTTGGAAGGTGAAAGAAATATTGCTACTAGCTTGAGAGAGATGCAGGTTCAAAAGGTCTTTTCAGGGTGGGAGCAACTGAAGTGTCCTCAGAAGCCATGAAGTAAGACCTGGAGATGGGGAGAGGTTAGAAATGCAGAGTTAATTGAAGAATCAGGGACCTGGATGGGTGGCCCAAGAGCCTGGAGAAGAAGGAATAAGGATATTGTGGGGTCATCTTGAGGTAGGATGTTTCGTGTATGCATTACCTTAGTAACAGCTCCCTCGGATCCACTGGTTGCTTCCACAGTAAACAGTTTTGAGCCATTATGAGTGCTGTGACCCTTGCCACTGACAGTATCAGGTCCCACATGCAGCATGTTTGAAGTAGCAAGACATGCTGCCTTGGTGGGCATCCTAATCCACATTTTCAAATCCCTGTTTCTTTTAGCAGAGTGCATTATTTTATATTTTCTCTACAGGAGGTACTTATCTGTACATCTATTATTCCAATAGTCCCTTCCTCCAAAGTATTTCAGTTAAATTAAGGTTTAGTGGAAAGGGGTTTTTCCACTAAATCTTGTGGTATCCAAGAGGCTTGAGGAACATTTTGTGATAAATATTTTATATTTGGAAGAAACTAAGGTGTTTGAGAGGTGGGACTTAATGCTTACATTATAGAAAGGGGTTGTAGGATTTATGGAAACAAGTATGTTTTGCAGTTGAGTGAAAATTATTTTACTTTGGAAGTGTTTTGAGGTTTTTATTGTTGTTATTGTTTGTCTTTAGATGCAAAGCTTTCAATACTTATAGAAAATTCCATCTCTGTGTCTAGATAGGAGATCGTTGTTCTAGTTTGCTAATGCTGCCAGAATGCGAAACACCAGAGATGGATTGGCTTTTACAAAAGGGAGTTTACAATCTTAAGGCCATAAAGCGTCCAAGGTAACACATCAGCAATCGGGTACCTTCACTGGAGGATGGCCAGTGGCGTCCGGAAAACCTCTGTTAGCTGGGAAGGCACGTGGCTGGCATCTGCTCCAAAGTTCTGGTTTCAAAATGGCTTTCGCCAGGACGTTCCTCTCTAGGCTGCAGTTCCTCAAAAATGTGACTCTTAGTTGCACTTGGGGTATTTATCCTCTTAGCTTCTCCGGAGCAAGAGTCTGCGTTCAATGGCCATCTTCAAACTGTCTCTCTTCTGCAGCTCCTGTGCTTTCTTCGAAGTGTCCCTCTTGGCTGTAGCTCCTCTTCAAAATGTCACTAACAGCTGCCCTGAGTTCCCTTTGTGTCAGCTCATTTATATGGCACCAGAGACTCAACTTAGACCCACCCTGAATGGGCAGGACCACACCTCCATGGAAATTATCCAGTCAGAATCATCACCCACAGCTGGGTGGGGCACATTCCAAAGAAACACTCAAAGAATTACAGTCTAATCAACACTGATAATGTCTGCCCACATAAGATTACATCAAAGATAATGGCATTTGGGGGACACAATATATTCAAACTGGCACAATTGTGTAAAACTTTTTTATATTGCATATAATTATGGTGTTTTAAGAAAGTAAGCAAGAAGATATTTTCCACTATAGTATTCACAATGATGAACTTAACCTGCCAGTAGTAGAAAGTAGAGAACCGGAAATGGAAGACCTTGTTGAATTACTTGGTCTTATATCCATTAAGTTTAGATTTGTAACCTTAACAAAGAAGGGAAAGAGGGAGAGAGAAAAAATAAATCCCTTGTAATTAGAAATGTATTGAATGCTTTCATTAATCCCAGATTTTGCCTGTTTGAACCCTTTGGAAAATTCTTTTCTCATGTTAAGCCTAACAGGGCCTTTTGGGGTGGTGGGGGGGAGATGTGGGAGAGATATGGACAAGAATATCTTGAGTTAGATGTCAGGTTAATTTTCAAAAGCTAGAATACATGTTTCCCAACTTATCCATAAGACCTGCTACATACCAAAGTCATACAAAAACTTCCCTTTTTTACATGGAATATGCATGCTAAAGAAATATTTTTAAATAACAAGGTACTAATCTACTCCAAGATTTATTTTCATACCTGTGCTGTATAACACATGTGACCAAGTTTTAATTTGGTTATTTCACATTGCCTTTCTTTCCTAAGTGGTCTAAAATTTTAACAACACATTCCTGTACTCCTGTGACTTCAGAATGACTATAACTTAGCATTTCAAAATTAGCAGAATAAAAATCATTATTTGAAAAGTAATTCCAGTTTCACAAGAGAGGTTGGTCTTTGGGATTTTTTCAAGCCAGAAAATTTTAGCATATAAAGAATCAAGTGCCAATGAAATCTCTCACTGGTCAGCCATGCCTACATTTAATACTGCTTTCAGATAAAATGTCAACCATGCATATCCCTGGAGAACAGAGAAAGGTCTAACAGATGGAAAGGAACTCTGGGTAATGAAAGAGCACTTCCTTCTTTAAACCTTTTTATTTTTCTGATTCCCGCTATTTTTAAACATCTTTTCCCAGCCACACCATTCATTAGACCTTGGAAAAAGTAGAGCCCTATAGTCTACTTCTGTTCCCTCCCCCACCCCCGCCCCCAATCTTATTCCTTCACTTCTAAGTTATTCTTCCTCCTCTAATGCTAAATCACTCTTCCCCCTTCTTGTTTACACCCTGCTGACATTTTTAAGTGATCACATTCCCTCCTTTTAATTTTTTTAATTCAGGTTTATATATTCAGTTCTTCTAATCCTGCCTCATAAAATGATCCTTTCAGCTTCTTAGCAGTGCTAGCCTTTTTGTAACTCATTCCAGTTTCTCTCCATTTTCCTGGTAATGAGGTGCCTGGAACACAGTGCCCTAGGTGTGGCTTTCCTGAAGCCGTATTATAGGGTGGGCCAACCCAGGGGCCTTTTGTCACCCTCAAAGATTACTCCTTTCAAAGTCCAATAATCCCTGTATCCCTAAACTCTAATGAACAGTCAGTACTTTTTCTCCCCCGTGCCTTAACTCATACTATTTTTCCATTTGGAATGACCCCTTTTCTGTCTTCTACTAATAAATGCCACATTCTTCAACAAACTTCCCCCCCACCCCCACCCCACCCCGCACACACACTCTTTCTGCCCAAACTGAAAGTAATTGCTTCTTCCTCCAAAGTCAGAAGCACTTTATCTATACCCCTCTTAGGACATTCTACACAGTGTGTTTTAGTTTGCTGAAACTGACAAAATGCAATATATCAGAAACAGACCGGCTTTTAACAATGGGGATTTATTAGCCTACACATTTACAGTTCTAAGGCCATGAAAATATCCAAATCAATGCATCACCAGGACAATACCCTCTTCCTGAAGAAAGGCTGGTAGCGATCCAGGACCCTCTGTCACATGGGAAGGCACATGGTGATGTCTGCTGGTCCTCTCCCAGATTTCATTGCTTTCAGCTGCTCGCTGCTCTGCCTGTGGCTTTCTTTCTGAGCTTTTGTGTGTTCCTCTCTTTTAGCTTCTGTCTCTCTGAGCTTCTCTCTCTTTTAGCTTCTCTCTCTTAGCTTCTGTGTGAGTCCTTCTCCCTCAGCTTCTTATAAAGGACTCCAGTAAAAGGATTAAGACCCACCTGGGGCAGGCCTCTACTAAAAACCTAATCAAGAAGACCCACCCACAATAGGTCTACACCCACAGGAATGGATTAGCCTAAGAATATGATCCTTTCTGGGGGTACATACAACTTCAAACCATCATACAGTGCTTTGCATGGAGTTGATATTTAGTCAATATTTTTTTTACAGCTTAATGAGATATAATTCATATACTGTACAATTAATCCATTTAAAGTGTATAGTTTAATAGTTTTTAGTATATTCTCAGAATTGTGCAACCATCACCATAATCAATTTTAGAGCATTTTCATAACCCCCAAAAGAACCCATACCTATTACCAGTCACTCCCAACTATCCCCCACCCCAGCCCACCCCAGCCCAAGACAAACACTAATTTACTTTCTGTCTCTGTTCTGCATAGTCTGAACATTTCATATAAATGGAATTATAGAATATGTGACCTTTCTGTTTTGCTTCTTTCACTTAGCATAATGTTTTCAAGGTCTACCTTGTTGTGGCATGCATCACTATTTCATTCCTTTTAATTGGTAAATCAGCAATACTTTTTGAATGACTATTTTATAGACTTATACTTGTCCCTTCTCAAGGATTAGAATTTCAGAATTAGGTCTTTAGAAATTGAAAACAGGGACTTGTACAGATATTTATACACCAATGTTCATAGCAGCATTATTTACAATAGCCAAAAGATAGAAGCAACCCAAGGGTCCATCAGCAGGTGAATGGATGAAGAAAATGTGGTATATTCAGACAGTGGAATATTAATCAGCCTTAAAAAGAAATGAGACCTGCTGGTTAGTCAGAGAAAGTGTACTCCATGAAGCTGTAGATCTGACAAATTAGAGATAAGGATT
Source organism: Choloepus didactylus (assembly GCF_015220235.1). Lineage (NCBI taxonomy): Eukaryota > Metazoa > Chordata > Mammalia > Pilosa > Megalonychidae > Choloepus > Choloepus didactylus. Next base: position 131,360,902 of record NC_051314.1, read on the forward strand.
TCAATCGGTCTACAAATTCTAAAAGAACCCTATCAAGTTAAGCAAATGCCAAAAGGCCAAAAACAACAGAAAATTTTAAAGCATATGAAAAAAACAGACGATATGGATAACCCAAGCCCAAGCACCCAAATCAAAAGATGAGAGGAGATACAGTACCTGGAGCAATTAATCAAAGAACTAAAGATGAACAACAAGACCATGGCACAGGATATAAAGACCATGAAGAAGAGCATGGCACAGGATATAAAGAACATCAAGAAGACCCTAGAAGAGCATAAAGAAGACATTGCAAGAGTAAATAAAAAAATAGATGATCTTATGGAAATTAAAGAAACTGTTGACCAAATTAAAAAGATTCTGGATACTCATAGTACAAGACTGGAGGAAGTTCAACAACGAATCAGTGACCTGGAAGATAACAGAATGGAAAATGAAAGAACAAAAGAAAGAATGGGGGAAAAAATCGAAAAAATCGAAATGGACCTCAGGGATATGATAAATAATATAAAATGTCCAAATATAAGACTCATTGGTGTTCCAGAAGGGGAAGAGAAGGGTAAAGGTCTAGAAAGAGTATTCAAAGAAATTGTTGGAGAAAACTTCCCAAATCTTCTAAACACCATAAATACACAAATCATAAATGCCTAGCAAACTCCAAATAGAATAAATCCAAATAAACCCACTCCGAGACATATTCTGATCACTCTGTCAAATACGGAAGAGAAGGAGCAAGTTCTGAAAGCAGCAAGAGAAAAGCAATTCACCGCATACAAAGGAAACAGCATAAGACTAAGTAGTGACTACTCAGCAGCCACCATGGAGGCGAGAAGGCAGTGGCATGACATATTTAAAATTCTGAGTGAGAAAAATTTCCAACCAAGAATACTTTATCCAGCAAAGCTCTCCTTCAAATTTGAGGGAGAGCTTAAATTTTTCACAGACAAACAAATGCTGAGAGAATTTGCTAACAAGAGACCTGCCCTACTGGAGATACTAAAGGGAGCCCTACAGACACAGAAACAAAGAAAGGAGAGAGAGACGTGGAAAAAGGTTCAGTACTAAAGAGATTCAGTATAGGTACATTAAAGGATATTAATAGACAGCGGGAAAAAATATATATGACAAACATAAACCAAAGGATAAGATGGCTGATTCAAGAAATGCCTTCATGGTTATAATGTTGAATGTAAATGGATTAAACTCCCCAGTTAAAAGATATAGATTCGCAGAATGGATGAAAAATTCACCATCAATATGTTGCCTACAAGAGACTCATCTTAGACACAGGGACACAAAGAAATTGAAAGTGAAAGGATGGAAAAAAATATTTCATGCAAGCTACAGCCAAAAGAAAGCAGGTATAGCAATATCAATCTTAGATAAAATAGACTTTAAATGCAAGGATGTTATGAGAGACAAAGAAGGCCACTACATACTAATAAAAGGGGCAATTCAACAAGAAGAAATAACAATCGTAAATGTTTATGCACCCAATCAAGGTGCCACAAAATACATGAGAGAAACACTGGCAAAACTAAAGGAAGCAATTGATGTTTCCACAATAATTGTCGGAGACTTCAACACATCACTCTCTCCTATCTCTCCTATAGATAAATCAACTAGACAGAAGACCAATAAGGAAATTGAAAACCTAAAAAATCTGATAAATGAATTGGATTTAATAGACATATATAGAACATTACATCCCAAATCACCAGGATACACATTCTTCTCTAGTGCTTATGGAACTTTCTCCAGAATAGATCATTTGCTGGGACATAAAACAAGCCTCAATAAATTTAAAAAGATTGAAATTATTCAAAGCATATTCTCTGACCACAATGGAATACAATTAGCAGTCAATAACCACCAGAGACTTAGAAAATTCACAAATACCTGGAGGTTAAACAACACGCTCCTAAACAATCAGTGGGTTAAAGAAGAAATAGCAAGAGAAATTGCTAAATATACAGAGACGAATGAAAATGAGAACACAACATACCAAAACCTATGGGATGCAGCAAAAGCAGTACTGAGGGGGAAATTTATAGCACTAAACGCATATATTAAAAAGAAAGGAAGAGCCAAAATCAAAGAACAAATGGATCAACTGAAGAAGCTAGAAAATAAACAGCAAACCAATCCTAAACCAAGTAGAAGGAAAGAAATAACAAGGATTAAAGCAGAAATAAATGACATAGAGAACAAAAAAACAATAGAGAGGATAAATAACACCAAAAGTTGGTTCTTTGAGAAGATCAACAAGATTGACAAGCCCCTAGCTAGACTGACAAAATCAAAAAGAGAAGACCCATATAAACAAAATAATGAGAAAGGTGACATTACTGAGGATCCCAAAGAAATTTAAAAAATTATAAGAGGGTACTATGAACAACTGTATGGCAACAAACTGGATATTGTAGAGGAAATGGACAACTTCCTGGAAACATATGAACAACCTAGACTGACCAGAGAAGAAACAGAAGACCTCAGCCAGCCAATGACAAGCAAAGAGATCCAATCAGTCATCAAAAAGCTTCCCACAAATAAATGCCCAAGGCCAGATGGCTTCACAGGGGAATTCTACCAAATTTTCCAAAAAGAACTGACACCAATCTTACTTAAACTGTTTCAAAACATCGAACAAAATGGAACACTACCTAACTCATTTTATGAAGCTAACATCAATCTAATAACAAAAACAGGCAAAGATGCTAGAAAAAAGGAAAACTACAGGCCAATCTCCCTAATGAATATAGATGCAAAAATCCTCAACAAAATACTTGCAAATCGAATCCAAAGACTTATTAAAAAAATCATACACCATGACCAAGTGGGGTTCATTCCAGGCATTCAAGGATGGGTCAACGTAAGAAAGTCAATCAATGTATTACAACACATTAACAAATCAAAAGGGAAAAATCAAATGATCATCTCAGTAGATGCTGAAAAAGCATTCAACAAAATCCAACATCCGTTTTTGATAAAAACACTTCAAAAGGTAGGAATTGAAGGAAACTTCCTCAATATGACCAAGAGCATATATGAAAAACCCACAGCCAGCGTAGTACTCAATGGTGAGAGACTGAAAGTCTTCCCTCTAAGATCAGGAACAAGACAAGGATGCCCACTATCACCACTGCTATTCAACATTGTGCTGGAAGTGCTAGCCAGGGCAATCCGGCAAGACAAAGAAATAAAAGGCATCCAAATTGGAGAGGAAGAAGTAAAACTGTCATTGTTTGCAGATGATATGATCTTATATCTGGAAAACCCCAAGAAATCGATGATACAGCTACTAGAGCTAATAAACAAATTTAGCAAAGTAGCGGGACACAAGATTAATGCACGTATGTCAGTTATGTTTCTATATGCCAGAAATGAACAAACTGAAGAGACACTCAAGAAAAAGATACCATTTTCAACAGCAACTAAAAAAATCAAGTACCTAGGAATAAACTTAACCAAAGATGTAAAAGACCTATACAAAGAAAACTACATAACTCTACTAAAAGAAGTAGAAGGGGACTTTAAAGATGGAAAAATATGCCATGTTCATGGATAGGAAGTCTGAATGTCATTAAGATGTCAATCCTACCCAAACTCACCTACAGATTCAATGCAATCCCAATCAAAATTCCAACAACCTACTTCACAGACTTGGAAAAGCTAGTAATCAAATTTATTTGGAAAGCGAAGATGCCTCGAATTGCTAAAGACACTCTGAAAAAGAAAAACAAAGTGGGAGGACTTACACTCCCTGACTTTGAAGCTTATTATAAAGCCACAGTTGTCAAAACAGCATGGTACTGACACAAAGATAGGCATATTGATCAATGGAATCGAATTGAGAATTTGGAATTAGACCCCCAGATCTATGGCCCCCAAAGTCACTGAACTGGGTCATAATGGTCTTTTCAACAAATGGGGCTGGGAGAGTTGGATGTCCATATGCAAAAGAATGAAAGAGGACCCTTGCCTCACACCCTACACAAAAATTAACTCAAAATGGATCAAAGATCTCAATATAAAAGAAAGTACCATAAAACTCCCAGAAGATAATGTAGGGAAACATCTTCAAGACCTTGTATTAGGCGGCCACTTCCTAGACTTTACACCCAAAGCACAAGCAACAAAAGAAAAAATAGATAATGGGATCTCCTCAAGCTTCGAAGTTTCTGTACCTCAAAGGAATTTCTCAAAAAGGTAAAGAGGCAGCCAACTCAATGGGAAAAAAATTTTGGAAACCATGTATCTGACAAAAGACTGGTATCTTGCATATATAAAGAAATCCTACAACTCAATGACAATAGTACAGACAGCCCAATTATAAAATGCACAAAAGATATGTAAAGACAGTTCTCTGAAGAGGAAATACAAATGGCCAAGAAACACATGAAAAAATGTTGAGCTTCACTAGCTATTAGAGAGATGCAAATTAAGACCACGACGAGATACTATCTCATACCAATTAGAATGGCTGCCGTTAAACAAACAGGAAACTACAAATGCTGGAGGGGATGTGGAGAAATTGGAACTCTTATTCATTGTTGGTGGGACTGTAGAATGTTTCAGCCACTCTGGAAGTCAGTCTGGCAGTTCCTTAGAAAACTAGATATAGAATTACCCTTCGATCCAGCGATTGCACTTCTTGGTGTATACCCGGAAGATTGGAAAGCAGTGACACAAACATATATGTGCATGCCAATGTTACAGCAGCATTATTCACAATTGCCAAGAGATGGAAACAACCCAAATGTCCTTCAACAGATGAGTGGATAAATAGAATGTGGTATATACACATGATGGAATACTACGCGGCAGTAAGAAGGAACGATGTTGTGAAACATATAACGACATGGAGGAAGCTTGAAGACATAATGCTGAACAAAATAAGCCAGGCACAAAAAGAGAAATATTATATGCTACCACTAATGTGAACTTTGAAAAATGTAAAACAAATGGTTTATAATGTAGAATGTAGGGGAACTAGCAGTAGAGAGCAATTAAGGAAGGGGGAACAATAATCCAATAAGAACAGATAAGCTATCATGGGTAAATTTAACATTCTGGGAATGCCCAGGAATGACTATGGTCTGTTAATTTCTGATGGGTATAGTAGGAACAAGTTTACAGAAATGTTGCTATATTAGGTTACTTTCTTGGGGTAGAGTAGGAACATGTTGGAAGTAAAGTAGTTATCTTAGGATAGTTGTCTTTTTCTTACTCCCTTGTTATGGTGTCTCTGAAATGTTCTTTCATTGTGTGTGTTTTTTAATTTATTTTTTTATTTTTTATACAGTTGATTTAAAAAAAAGTTTTTAAAAAAACAGGGAAAAAATAAGCCAAGAAAAAAAAGAAAACGAAATGAAGTTCTGATGCATGCCACTACATAGATGAACCTTGAAAACATCATGCTGAGTGAAATAAGTTAGAGCCAAAGGACAGGTTTTGTGTGATTCCACTTACATGAAATGGCTAGATATGCAAATGCATAGAGATAGAAAGTAGAGTACAGGTTACCAGGGGCCAGGGAAAAGAGGAATGGGGAGTTAATGCACAATGGGTGTAGAGTTTCTGTTTGGGATGGAAGGAAATTTTTGGTGATGGATGGTGGTGAAGGTGGCACAACACTGAGTGTGATTAATCCCACAGAATGGTATGCTTGGAAGGAAGTGGTTAAGATGGGAAAGTTTATGTTGTATATAATATGTTTCCACAGTTAAAAAACAAAGAACAACTAAAGAGAGAGTGACAATTAAATCCAATACATGATCTGGGATGGGAGCTAATAATGGAGAAGAAAAGGCTCAAAGAACATTATTGAGACATAGGAACAAATTGCAGTATAGATTGTAAGCTGTTTATCAATGTTAAATTTTTAAACTTGATAACTGTACTTAAGGTTGTTACATAAGTGAAGATCCTTGTTCCTAGGAAATATACATGAAAGTATTATGTGTTTAAGGAGCATGATGTTTACAACCTACTCTCAAATTTCAGAAAATAGATAGGTAAAATTATATGGCAAATGTGCCAAAATGTTGAAATTGGTGGTTCAGGTATCAGGGGTAGGTACGTTAGAGTTTTCTGTGTGGATTTTGTATTATTTTTGCAATGGTTCTGTAAGTTGAAATTATTTCAAAATAAAAAGTTAAAAGAAAATGATACATTCAGCTCTGAAAAGAGATTTATATTATATACATTTACTTATATTTCTTATCACAAAATTAATGATTGTTTATGGTATTAAACTCAAACAATGCAGAGTAAAATCAAAAGTATTCTATCTACTCAAAGTAACCACTTGTAATAGTTTGTGTTTCTCCTTTCATATATGATATATATTTAATTTTTTTATTTTTAATATCTTCTGTTGGACACTGAAGTCATTAATATATTTTGCTCTTACAAATTACCTTAGTAAACATTCTTGTACATACTTTCTTAAATTTCTTACTGATAGTGCCATAAAATATAATCTCAGAAGTGAAATTGTTTGGTCAAAGGATATTTATAATTAAATTTGATCAGTGAGACCAAATTGCTCACCAATCTGTCTTCCCACCAATCATTGTATAGGAGTACCCATTTCCCCAAGCCCTTACCAATACTAGTAATCAATCTTTGAAACTTTTACCAATAGGAAAAAAAAAGAAACACCTATCTTATTTAATTTGTATTTATTTAATTATTAATGAGGTTGAATGGTTTTTTTTTATTTGTTAGTTTTTTGTCTATTAGCCATTTATATTTCTTCTGTGAGTTTTCTGTTCATATCCCCCACCTGTTTATCTATTACACTGTTGATCTTTTAGGCTTATAGTACCTCTTCCACAATATATTAATATTGATCCTTTTCTTTTGTCTTTTGTCTTATTTATCACAAAAGTTTTCCAAGTCATCATTTGTATTTTAATTTAATTTTTATATCTTCTGTCTCTAAACAAAGAGGTTTAAATCTCTGTATAGTCAAATTTGCCTTTTCTTCCCCTTTATGGTCTCTGGGTTAAAAAGCCCCAGTCCAAGATTATAAAAATGTGCTCTTAAATCTACTTCTAGTACATTCACAGCACAATTTATAAGTTTAGGTCTTTAACCAACTTGAAATTTATGTTTATGTATGGTATGAGGCAGGAATCTAACCACAAATGGGCCCATTTGACCTAATACAATTCACTGATCTCAAATGCCTCCTGCACATATTCTGAATTCTACTGATCTAATATTATCAGTATAATACTCTTCTCATTACTATACTTTTATAATTTTTTTTATTGTCTGGTACTGCAGGTCCCACATGATTCTTCTTTTAAACCATTTTCTTGGCTTTCTTATATATTTAACACTTCAGGATAAATTTTAGAATGAATTATCAAGTTCCAAAATAGCCTTTGGGATTTGGTTCAGAAATGTTTTTCAAGTATACATTTAGGTGAAAAACAAAACCAGTTTACAAATAATCTATATAATCTCATTGCCATTTTGTTTCTAAAATTTGCTGTGTATGTGTGATAAAACAAAGTGTCAAAGAAGAAATGACAAAATATAGAACAGTGGTTATCTGTTTGTGGTGGTGTTATAGGGGAGTTTTTCCCTTGGTATTTTTCTTTCTTTTCCAAATCTTCTACAGGGTATATTCAGTACTTTTAAAATCAAAAGGAAAAAATACTTAAAATTTGTTATTAAACCAACATGTATCCATTAGTAATCTACTTAACAATGTAATAGAAGCCAAATTAGAATAAAAGCATTTCACAGGAAATAAATATATGGCTATTAGAAAAGTAAGTGCTCAGAATATAAACTGGAATTGTCCAGAATATTCCTGGGAGGGATTGAGATAGGAAAGTGATGCATTTCAACCTCCCCTCTTCCTCATTCACTCTGAATGGCTGCTACAACTTGAGAGTTGTAGCCTTTTCACCTAACAGCATTTCTGGGTTATTTTCTATGCAGCTGAAATTGCAAGACACCTGGGCTCCTAGGTATCCCATCTCAGAGAGTTATAGTCATGTGACTCAGCCAGAGCTTAAGATGCCCCAAACCTTAGTGTGGTCTAAATTTGGCCCTTGCATGTCTGGTCTTTTATTCAACATTTAGCAGAAAATAGATTGTAGATCTGTTTCCAACTCTGATGCATTTGAACAAGAACCATGCTAATTCTAGGCTCAGAGCATCTAGATTCAACAAGTGGAATTAAAACTTGGTTCTCTTCGCTTTAAGATCTACAAGTTCTTTCTATTTAATAACAGCAGTAACAATAGTTATAATGACATCTAACATTTATCAAGCATTTCCTATGGGTCAGGCATTGTGCTAAGCAGTTTATATGAACATCTCGTTAAATCCTTAGAACATCCCTGTAAATGTTATTATTGTTTTACAGAGGAGGAAACTGAGGCTCAGAGCAGTCAAGGTCATACAGATTAATAACTGGTACAGCTGCCCTGGAACCCAGGCAGCCTGACTCCAGGAACCATGGTCTTGACTATGCCTTAAACTCAATTTGTAATTTCCCACCTTTCACTCCTAAAACCTCTTCTGCCTCCTGTATTTTCAGTCTTATTTGCCCAATTTCACCAGCTAGAATTGTAAAAATTATCCTTCTTTCTCTCTCAACTCCACCTCGTATCATCTTAACCTTTGCATACTCTCAGATCCATCTGTTTCTCTCCATGTCCCCCCAATCCTGTCTTAGTTTTAGCCTTCCTTCACTCCCACCTGGACTTGTAACAATAACATTCCTTGAAGAATTCTTCCTTACATTCAATCTAACATGTTTTTCTTATCTTCTAAGTTATCTTCTAAGAAAATGAAGCTGACCATGTCACTGTCCTAGACTTCCTTCTTCAAACAAACAAACAGATCAAATCTGAATTCCTTAACTTAACATCCACAATCTGGCTCCAGACTGTCTCTTCAGCTTTGTTTCCTGTCGTTCTGCACCCAGTTGCCTTACCTTATGCTCCAAGTATACTGAGCATTTCAGTGATCCCTAGATCTGTGCCAAGCCCTTTCATGGCTCCACACATCTACACTGGTTTCATCTGCTTGAAAGCCTCTTCTGCCTTGGCTTTGCCAAATTCCTATTCTGCTTTCAAGATCCAGATCCCATGTTACCTTTAATAATATCTTCTTAGACTCCTCCAAGATGAACCAGCCATTCTAATGTCTTCCCCCAAAGCACACATGTTCATGCCTCGATTACTGTGCTGGGTTGTAATTTATCATGCACATGTCTCTCTTCCATTAACCTAAATGGGTCTTCAGGACAAGGACCAAATCCATTCATCTTTCAGCACGTAGCATAATAAGCATTCAACATTGATTAAAATATTTGAAGGATTGCCACAGAGGGTGTTAAAAACAATAGAAACTTGAAAATAAGCTTACTCCTAAACAAATGGAAGTTTTCTTATGTTTCTCAAAATCATCTCTCTAGCTAAATTAGCAGGCCTAAAGTAAGGGGGGTCTAATGTACTGAATAAAAATGCAATAGCGAATGAGGGAAGTCCTTTAAATCATAAACTTCTGCCATTATGCCAGACAGGAATAAAAAGATCAAGATCCTAGCTGAGATCACCCTTGTTCCCCTCTCCCACTCCTGTGCATGCATGTGACGTGGCACAATGGAGAGGACTTTCCACCTGGAAGGAGAGCACTGGACTTGGAGGCCCAGCTCTGCAAATTACTGACTTTGGACCTTGGACCAGTCACTAGCTTCTCTGGTCCTCATTTCCATGAAGAGACATTTGTTATTTACTCTCACACTTTTTTTGTTCAGGGACATGTCACATAGGAGGTGTCTCTTTTTGTCATTTCTTTATTGATAAACAGTGATTCTCAACTCAGTGCAAACAGGTTTGTTTTATTTTAGCTGAAATCCATATCTCCTTTCCCTTTCAGCTTCGGAATGAGTTAGAAAAAGGTGAGCGGGACAATGCAGAGCTGCAGGAGTTTGCCAATGCCATCCTCCAGCAGATAGCAGATCATTGCCCGGACATCCTGGAGCAGGTTGTCAACGCATTAGAAGAGTCATCCTGACCCTGTGTTACGGGGAGCAGCGAACCCAGCAGCCTGATATGGCCGATTCAGGAGCCAAGAAAGGAGCAGTACAAGGAAACTTCTTGGCAACAAACCAACACTACAAACTCCATCCTACCTTGCTCAGCTCTTCAAGTGTGATTCCAGCACCATTTCTACTAATTTAATGCTGTCTGTCATCTTACTCTGCCTGTCTGCTTTGGATGTCATATGTCTACACTAATTTTCTTGATGTCCAGGGTGGGAAAGCTGCTGAGTCTCTGTGAAGGACTGCCATCCCGTCATCAGCAGTAGAGAACTGTGGAAGCTGGTGACTCTGTCCTTACAGAGGGACATGGAGCAGAGCATCCTCTTACCTTTGTCCTGTGACATGAGAACCAAATCTGGACTCCAAGTTCACCATATTGAGAGAATGTCTCACAGTGGACCAAAGAGTTTAGTGTTCTAACATCACAACAGGTGCTTCTTCCTAAAAGGGTAAAAAAAAATCTCAAAAAGAGAGAGTATTAGAAAAAGATGGGGAAAAAGAGAGAACAGAAACAAAGAGAAAACCAATTCTTTTTACTGTCCCATTTGCTTCCTTTTCATGTGTAATGTTTTATTCAGGGGAGTACAGGCAAGCCTCATGATGTCTTAGCAAATACTAATATCCCAAGTTTTGAGTCTTCACCCCAGCCCTGACTTTCCATATCATGAGCCCAACCTTCCTGGCTCATGATATGGAAAGATGTCTCCCTAGTCTCTCTTGTTTAGGACCTTTGACCTTATTGTACTTAAGTTTGTCAGATAAAATCTCTAATTGAAAAAAGAGAAGAGGGATTGACACACGAGGCACTGTAGCATCTCCTGCATCCTATGGAAGACAAGAAGGCTGCCTCCCCTCCCACCACCCAAGCTCCCAGCTCATGCTGCCCAGTGGTTGCCACAATTTTTACTCCACCTCCCACCCCATGAGCTTCATTCTTCACTTGCACTCCTAGACACACAGCCTTGTGCATTGCCTGGAACCTTCTGGCTCAGTGAGTGTTCCTTATCCCATACACATTCCTTCCCCCTTTCAAAGAATACTTATGAACTGCCTGCTCTGTGCAAGTCATGTGCTACCACCATCCTAGAAAAAGTCTCCTTGCAGTGAGGAACAGGTGTGGTGGATTTTATGAGACCTACCAGGTGGTTAAGACAAAGCTGTAAAAAGCATACCCCTCCCCTCCCCTGCCTAATAGCAGTTCTCTTTTTAAGAAAAGCCTTTCACCAATTAACATTTCTTATTATAGTGGAATTAATGGGTTTGAGAAGGCTGAGTCACCTATTGCCTGCAGGATCCCGTTTAGTAATTCAGGATTTTGGTTGTTGTTGTTGTTGTTGTTACCCTGAAAGAGTTTACTCATTACGGGGCTATGATTACCCACTTGCAGATAGTATTTTCTCACCACATCTGCATGTACCTTGTAGAACTTGGCAAGCTCCATGTTGCAACTCAGAAAGTTGACCCAAGAGTTGCAAATCCAGTTAAAAGTATTGGCATTGTGAAGGGTGTTTTTCCTAAGCATAGACAATTACAGTGGCAAATAATAAGGCACCAAAAAATAGGCCACTTAACCCAAATCCAGCCCTCTGGCCATCTCTACCACCAGCCTCCCAACAGACACTTAACATCTTCTGATAAGAGTTGCTGGGCTAAATGTTTTTATCTTGCATTTTCTCCTCTCCCCTTCCCCCAGTTACTCACCCAAAGAATTTAATGCTGCCTATAAACTCATCACAGCCATCAACCCAGTATCTTCCCCCCACAGCCCTTGACTATCCCATTAACTTATATGGTCAAGTCTCCAGCTGCCCTATTCCCAGCTGTAAAACAATCCCTTTCCCTGTGGGAAGCTGTGGAGTGTTCCTTACGGAAGGTTTAAATGGACTCTGCTCATAAACCTCTTACTGAGATGCTTCCTGATAGGGAGGCCAGCCAGGGGTGGGTACAGGGGTTAGGAAGTAAGTGGTGGTTGTTTGTGGTCAATTACCTCAATTCCATTTATTTATTGCACGCACCATAAATCATGTAGAAAGCCTCTCCAGTATTTCAGGGCTGGGTATTAGAATCTCATACCACCCACCATAATGCAGAGGACTGAGGTATGCGAACACCCTTCTCAGGACCACAGCAGAACAACAAAGTGGCCAGACCTGGCCTGCTCTTCTCTGACTGGCCTGGATAGGGAAGGCATCAGGCAGGTTTCCCTGGACTCCCCCCACTTGGCCACTATCCTCAAATACAATCCCTGCCACTCTTGTCCCCTTGGCATGTGACTCCAACTGCACCTCCTTTCCTCTCCTCATTTCAGCCCTACCCATGGCTTTCTCTCCCCCCCAAAAATTATGGAAGCCCTCTCTGAGAGGTGTTTCTGAGAAGAAAAATTTCTGGGACAGACATCTGTCTGGTCTCCATGAACCTAGCGAGGATTCTCCTTGATCCTTCTTAGGTGGTGATCCTGGTATTCTCAAATGATTCTAGATGAAAGCAGGCTCTGGATAAAGTGTAATAGTGAATGTGACCTGCCCTTATATTGTAGGGGCAAAGTTAATACACTTCCTAGCATTTTGAGAATCTTAGTGACCTTAGCTCATTGATTGAGGCAACATTTACTAAATACAAAACTTCCATCACACTAGGACTTGTCATTCCATGACTGTTTTCTGGTATTCACAAGGTCACTCAACTGCTACTGAAGTGAAGATCTGTGACTTTGAAAACTCACTGCAGATTGCCTGTAATGTTCTCCAAACTCATCTGTTCCGTTGGCACCTAAGATCGGTGCCCCAAATCACAAAGGGGACAATAAGAAGAGGAGTGGGTGGAATCCCACCTGGGGCTCATAACTAAAGAAATGCAGTGTGAGTTTCTCATCTTTTCATGTACTGCTATCCCAGGTTCTCTTTGAGTTATTGATGAAGTATCTGAATTGAGATTTGCAAGACTTGGATACTATTTGCAATGGAAATGTTTTTAAATGGGCTTTAACATATTAAAAAATGTGAATGGGAATCCCTAAATCCATCTCAGCTCTAACATTTGACCTTACACCTAAAGAAGATCTAAGAGCTTCTCTTTCTTATTTTTGGCTTTAGAAATCTTAGTAAAGCAGAGTGGACCCCAGGCCATCTTCAGTGTTAATGGTGGTGATGTGACTCGCCATTTTTTGTCAGTATATAGTTTTCCATGAAGGGCCCTTTGGCTTACCCACTCCCCAGAGAGAAGACGAAGGAGAAGTCAATATAGACAAAGTCTGAAGCGGCTGCTGAACTAATCGCTCCCCTGTTGATGGTCAGGATTGGCATTTGGATTTGCTGCTAGAGCATCCTGCCAATTCCAAAATCATCATGCCCTCCTGTGCAGCCGTTACTTAAGCACTGGGTCTCATGGCTCCCTTTGAGGAAAAAGCCAAGTGAGGACTATGTCCCCACTAGAATGTGATGTGCACATAGCATCTCCCAAGTCCCAGCGGGACCTAGTGTCAGCAATATCAGTAACATGCATGTCTGCCTCTGCAGCTTCGTCTCCCACCTGCAGGAGTCAGAACGTTGGCAAGGGCATGAGGACAGAGCAGACCACAGTGCAGCAGGCTTCCCTCACAATGCCTGCGAGGCCAGCCCACCGTCACTGCCAGGTCCTGGGCGTCTCAGGACAGGGACTTGAATCATTCAAAGAAATGTTTTAAAAAGAATCGGGTGTCCCCCCCCCCATGTGAACTAAGGGATTCTTTAGGCAAGAAAATACATAAATTACAGGGAAATCCTTCTGAACAAAATGGCTGTCTTTACCTACTCTTTTTAAGCAAATACTGTTTCCAAACTTTTTAGTGTCAAAACTGTAACCAAGTGTCTCCTGATTTTTTCCAATGTATTTGGCGAGTGCTGTGACCCTGTTGTAGGTATGCATTTCTCCCTCTGACTCTTCTAGGGGAGAGGTGGTTTTAGGGATTGATTTGGAGGAAGTGGATTTTTGTCCCATCCCACCTCCTCTTTTGTTTCTCTGCTTGTCGATATTGTCTGTGTGATTCACAGAATTGGGGCAGTTACATTGTGTCCATTGTTGAGATTACAAAATTTTAAAAAGTAGTTGTAGAACTGAAAAAAGGAGCTGTGTTTTAAAAAATGCAAATCAATGTCATGTTAAAAAAGGAATTCAAGCTATGGGGCAGCCAAACTCCTCTCCCTCCTCCCAAGTTGGCTTAGGTGGAAGCTCGGCTAGCCTCTTGGGAAACACAACGACCACACTCCAGGCGAGTGACTGCCTGGGTGAAAGAGACAGCTGGTGAATAAAAGGAATGAGAATATGGGGGCTCAGAGAGTCCCGGTTGCACCGGGGTTTTCCTATACATCCTCAGGACCTCTAGGTAGAGGCCTCAAGTTTTGTGACCCCAGAACTACCCTTACCCCCACATTGGTCCCAGTCCAGTGTGCCTAATACCATGTGGTAACCTGGGCTTGACTTGGAGGCCCCACACCTGGCAGCAGCCTGCCCAGACCACAGAACCTCTCTCCTGCCCACTTGGTGCTATATCACCCAGTGACCCATCCAGTATGGGCCAGGCACTGGCCAGCCTAGAGCCTGCAATCCGGGTGGAATGAATTGTACTCAGTTCTCAGTTCCTATGGGCTTCAGTCCCTAGATTCTTTCCTTTTCTTAGACCCCAAATCTCCCAGGCCCGAAATCTCTCCCATGGCCCCAGAGATGCCATGCCCAAGAAAGGAAGGGACCATGAGGAAGCCACAGAATCCAGCCCTGGGCCTGAGCATGCACTCTGGGCCCAGCCCTGCTCTCCCCACCACACCAGTATTGCATTCATCCTCTAATGCCGCTAGACCTACCTGAAGGCAACACACCACCCCTTCTGGCTAGCTGGCCCCACTGCAGGCCCAGCCCAGGAACCTGCCGAGCACCTCGGGAAGTCCAGGATGGGGCCTTGGGGGTCACCCTGGGATTCATTCCCCCCTGCTTCAGAAGAGAAGGGTTGCACTTTAGCGGAGTTGCTGAGGAGCACTGGGCACTGCCTCCTTGTAGCTTGAGTTCCTTCTGGTAGCAGTAGCAGCCCACGTGGTGGTACCCGTGAGGCACATGCACCGCTGCCTTCAACTGTGTGTGTGTGTCCTTGCTGGAGTCATGTTACTGACAGGATAATGACATTACAAAGAAATGTGTTATATTCAACTTTGCCTTGATAATTATTGTAAACACTTCGTTCATTTTTTCTTTTTTATTCACAAACTAAATCCATCAGGAAATTATAAAGTTATTTAAAAATTGTGTGCTATGTCCTTCTTTGAGTCTCATCCAGTCTGGTCTTTCAGGAGAAATGTGTCCTCAAATGCTAGAAGAGCAAGGAGAGGCCAGAGGGCCCCACCAGTGGTAGGTAACCCAAGAGCCGGGGATGCCCAGGGTCAGTGGGGTAGGAGGTCTCAGATTTACAGCACATTGAGCCCTAGACGGGGTTTGGTTCCTTATCCACAGGCCTGAAGGGGTTTGGTTCAGAGAGAAGAGGAGGCTCCGTTTAGGAGACCACCTGAACTCTGGATTTGCAGCCCCTTCATTGCCTGTCAAAGTCAATTTCCACCTCCCTCTTGCCTTTCTCATACGCTAGGCCCTGAGCCAGGTTTCCCATTTCCAGTTTAATTGTGTTCCAGACCTGAGTGGGTCCCCACTGCTGAGCAGTCATGGAGCTATTCACACTAAGGTGGAAGGGCACTTGAGAGGGGTTTTGTTCTGACCCAGGATTTGAGCTTCAGTGAGGTGTGTTCTGATGGATTAACCCTGGGTTGTATGAGCTGTATCAACCAACAAAGTGGGGCCATCAAGAGCAAAGGGGAGCCACGAGGACCTGTGCTTGAAAATGGTTGTAATTTTCAACTTTGATATTTGTTTTGTGCTCTGTGCACAATAAGGAATTATTTTGGAGAATTTCTTTTATAAGAACTAATTTTCTGCATAGCTTCATTTCCATGTTTACCCCAGAAAGAAATCCAGAAGTCCCTGCTTGCTGCACACACACACACACCCCTCTGGCCTTGGCACTTGAGGATTGTCTGAGAGTCAAGCCTTGCTCTTCTTGGTAGGCCCTCCCAGTGCCCAGATCCCAGATCCCATCTGCACTGGTTTGAATCTGTTATGTCCCCCACAAAAGCCATGTTCTTTTATTCTAGTCTTAAGGGTGCAGACATATTATGGGTGAGATCTTTTGATTAGGTTGTTTCCATGGAGATGTCACCTACCCAACTGTGGGTGAGACCTTTTGATTAGATTATTTCCATGAGTTCCAGTAAACTAATCAAGGTGGGTCTTGATTGGTTTATTGGAGTCCTTAAGAGAACTCGGGCCAACACAGACCCAGATGCTCGGAGATGCAGAAAGAAAGACGTTTGGAGATGCTAAGCTAAGAAATGAAGCCCAGAGTTTCCCCCAGAGAAGCCAAGTGAGAACCCACAGACACTTAAAAGAGAAAGCCACTGGAATCAGATGCTGAAAGCAATGCAACCCGGGAACAAAGGACCAGCAGCTGCCAGCCATGTGCCTTCCCTTGGAGATGCAGACAGACATTTTGGAGACAGTCGTTGGAACCAGAACCCAGGAGAAGAAGGACTAGCATACGTTACCATATGCCTTCCCATGTGACAGAGGAACCCTGGATGCCATCGGCCTTTCTTCAGTGAAGGTATCCTCTATTTGGTGCCTTAGCTTGGACACTTTTATGGCCTTAGAACTGTGAATTTGTGAACTAATACACCCCCATTATAAAAGCCATTTCTGATATATTGCATTCCCGGCAGCTTTAGTGAACTGGAACAGCATCCCTACCTCATTTTCTCCAACCAGAACAGCCTTTCTTCAGCTCTGCCAGGTGGAGGAGCACCTGAGAGACAGGGCTTTTGACTGTTGTTGCTCATATGAAGTAGGAAGCACCTGACCAGCCCAGAGTGTAGCATACAGCAGAGCCTAAAATCATAGCCACAGCAGATGTGCCCACAGAGAGCTGCCTGGTCAGTTATTTCCAGGGCTTTCTGTTCATCTTCTATTTTATTCACTCTGTGGTCTACCAACATTAAGTTGCAGACAAATGAATCCAGAGAACACAAGTTTAAGGAATATAAGTGAGGAGAACTTTAAGAATTCCACCCATTAACTTGTTTTTTTCCTCCAAATTGGGAAAGACCACTATTGCTTGCTTTTTGAGGAGGAATATCTCAGGCTGATTCAAAGATGATTAAGAGCCAGTTAGAGCGTGAAAGAGGAAAGGTGTCTGAGGGAGCTGATTTGAGCTCCACAAGTTTTCCTGGGTGTCCTAGAAAGAGACCTGGGACTTGCAGAACAGGAGCCCTTGGCTGTTCCTTGACCACTCAGCTTCTCTACAATCCCCTTCTATAAAATAATATCTTTTCCATCTACATAATAAGCCACACTTCATAAGAAGGATCATAGAATATTATGCTTTTCCTTTTGGAAAACTACTTTAAGACTACATAAAGAAAGCATAAACTTGTTTTCTTCCTATATGTAATTGGCTTTAATATAGTCCAGTGTGTGTGTTAGAGAGGGGAAGGGGAACAAAATATAAACACAAAAAGATGGGCCAAGAGTGAATCATTGTTGAAGCTGGGCATTAGGTGCATTATACTCTCCTCTCCTCTCTGTGCTTGTGTATGTTTGAATTTTCCTTAATGAGTTGAATATTCACATTCTTCAATAGTACTTGTCTATTCATCACACATGGATCTCTTCACCCAGGATCCAAGTAATATGCATTCACAAATTGCCGCTATAGCACTGTTCAATATTTGTACTCCACTGTGTTCTAGGCACCAGGGATACAAAAAATAATAGCTACCGACCACTGTTTGTCACTAATCACCACTACTCAGTGGTTCTAAGGACTTTGTGTTTTATTTCACTTAACTGTCATAACAATCCTCTGAGGTACCTACATGTATCCCCATTTTACAGATTAGGCACAGAGTGGTTAGACAACTCTCCCAAGGTCATAGAGCTAGGTCAGTGGTAGGGCACAAGTCAGAGCTTGTGCTATCAACCCACTGCTGTGGCCACTTCTCTCAAGGGACTCATAGTGCAGTGGAGGAAACTAACCCCAACAAGATGTGTTGTGGGAGCATAAAAGAGCAGGGAATATTCTCCACAGATCTTTGAGTTGGACCTTGAAAGATGAGACATGGATTTCGCTAGTGGAGAAGTTCAAAAACGTAGATAGGAAAGCCCTCAGGGTGTCGGGCTTAGCCAGCGGTCCACTGCCTATAGATTAAGTAGTACATGGCTTAAGAGAAAAGAGGAGGGACGTGGCAGCCACAAATGGAGCTTGAAAGGAAGTTGAATGGGCCCGTGTGGTGAAAGGTCTCAAATGCTGTGGAAAGGAAGGATTGCTTGGCCTGAGTGTTACCTCACAAGGCAAGGGACAGCCCTAAGCCCTCCCAAGCCACAAGTAGCTGATTTTAAGAAAAATTCCCAAACTTGCAGATTCTAAGGGCTCCTAGAAATAGTGAAGAGGGCTTGTACCCGTGAAGGAAAGCTTCCCAGACCCTGTCCAGAGAAGCTAGGTGATAAGGTGGCACCAAGGGTATTTCTGCAAAGCAAGGAGAACTTGCCATTATTTTTCTGCACATCTACTACCTGCCAGGCAGGTGGGCTCTTTACAAAGGTTATCTCATTTAAATATCTCATTTAAATATTCAGTTCCTCTATGAGGCAGCTGTCATTCTCCTCCGCTTTTCTGTTAAACTGAAGTCAAACAGCCAAGAAGGGATGAATCTGGGGTTCAAACCTGGGTCAGTCTGTTCCCTGGCTCCTTTCACTAACCCATGGCACCATCAAAGGCTCAAAGCCAGGGTAGACACTGGTGTGTGATCTGGGACACTGAGGACACTTCCTGACAGCCTGGAGGGTTTGAGGCATAGAAGTCAGGCGGGGGCCGAGGCTTCAGAAGACAGGGAAATAATATGCCTGGCTTGTTCACCATAGGTGGGATGTGAGTCATACCAGGATTTCACGCTCTCTTAGACTCTGGGCCCCATTTATCTCCTGGGAATCAGGTGATGAAGCCCTTGGTGAGAAAAGAATGAGGTTTGAAGACTTAAGAATGCCACATCAGCCCTCCCTGTCCACAGAGACCATTCCTTTGCCACGTTGCCTGGGGAAGAAGTTACCTCACTTGCCATCAGCAGCAGCTTATGAGGTGACTGTGGGACATTCCCAGCCCTGTGCTGGTCCCAGCTCTGTCTTCCATGTTTCCCTGACAGCCACACTGACATTCACTTTCCCGTCCTGAATCAAGGCTCCTTGGCCACTCCCTGGTCTCTCGGTCTCAGAACCTTGGCCTCCTCTGCCTGGCTTGTGAGGGTGAAGAACTCAAGCTAGGTGCTTCTTAAGAGGGAGAGTGGGGAGTGTGCAGAAAACACGTCCGTCAAATGTCTGCAAAGCTTCCGTGCCAAAAAGCCGTCACTGGCCCCTGCTGAACTCCACACCACTCAGGAGATGGTTCCTGTTGGCTTGTCTTGGACTTGACATATTATAAATATGATTTTATTTTTAACTGTTGCTGGAAACGAGGCTTTGGAGGGGATCTGTTTGCAGTCTTAACTTGGACTTGGAGCTGTGTGCACTGTTTAATGGGTCGGTTGTCCCCAGGCTCCTTACTCTGCATTTGTGCTGGGAACACACCCCAGAATGGAGCACTTCTGTGTGATGGCGCTCCAGCACCCCCACCGCCTCCCGCAGCCCCCGGGGCCCCGCATCGAGGTAAAGGGTAAAGCCCAGAGGACATGGGTACGCGTCGACCTGGGAGACACAGGGCAGGTTCCGGGTGAATGGGCAGCAGAGGCACTTCACATCCAGGCACCCGAAGTTCTTCTTGGATTTGTATCCTAAATATCAAGGTCTGGATGATCCTGCAGCTCTCAGGAGTCATCTGGTTCCGTAGGGGAAAAGAAAACTCAAGAAGCCATCGGCCTTCCTGCTGTGCTCACACCAGGACACTCCGAGAGGAGGCCCCATCGAGGAAGGCTCAAGTCCAGCCTCTTCAGTGAGGAGCAGGTTGCTCATCCTGCTGAATGGACACGAAGCAGCAGCTTCTTGGTTTCAGGGCAAAGCAGGGCGTGGACCATGGGGTCCTGAGCCTGGATCGTGGAGGAGGCACGAGGGGAACACTGGGCCGGGGACTGGGAGACCTGGGGTCCCCTTCCGGCTTTGCTTTTTAGGCATGTGGCCTTGGTAAATTCACTTGACTTCTTTGACTTTCAGTGTTCCATTCTTAAAATGGAGCTATCGCTACCCCTTCACAAGTATATACTGCAGGTTAAATGGGAAGGTGCCTGGGAAGCACTGAGCCCAGTGACTGTACCCGGCAGGCACCCAGTAGTCCTTTATTGAGCTAAATCAGCTTGGGTGAGCCAACTCTGGCTTAGGAAACTCTCGCTGGCCTGTTAGAACAGCCACATATTGTGCCTAGAGGCCTAGAATCTTGCAAATGGGACCTCTGCATTTATAGAAAAGTCAACCCTCTCTGATCAGAATCTTCTCCTAATTCCACGGAGGGGAAGCCTGAGACCTGGAATGGGAAGTCTACTGGACACGTGAGGGAATTGCAGACCCCCTCGCTCTCACCCTGTTCTGGGCTCCCCCAGCCCTCCCAGACCCTGCCCGTCAGTGGGGGAGGGGTCCCTAGCTGGAGCAGCAATCCCCCCCCCTGCAGGGAGTCATTTGCCAACAATCATATTGTTTCTGCTTTAAGTGGGAAAAAAAAACAAAAAAACCCAGATGCCAGTCTGCACGCCTCATCACCTGGGGATGGTGATCCTCCTGCAGGGACAGGCTCCTGAATGAGAGCTTTGTCTGCCCTGCCTGTTAGTCACTGTGACAAAAGAGACCCGGGGAGACTGGAGCCCAAGGTTGGATTCTTTGGCCGGGACGTCACGTCATGGAGCTCAGGCTACAGTACACAAACAAACCCCAGGTCCAAAAGTTCCAAGCTCTCCTTGCAAAGGGCACCTGGGGTGTCCCTATTCAGCCCCAGAAGTTGGGGGGGGGGCTTTGTTCCCCATCTCCTCCCACCCAAAACAGGTGTCCTGCTTTTCTTCTCTCTGTCCCCTCACTGACCGAAAGCCCCCTGAGGGCAGGGAATATGTCCGTGCTTCCCGCTGGGTCCCCTGCCCCGCAGTCGAGCACGCCAGCGCACACGCGAGGGCTTTCCAAGAACAGTTAGAACTGATTTGCTTACTTGTAAGCGCCCCACTAGCTTTTTATTCCAAATATTCTTTTCCACAGCTGGCCCTGTCATTGGAAAAGCATCCATCCCTGAAATATCAGCATGGACATCTGTTCTGAACTGAACTTCCCCCTGGAGGCAGGACAGGTCAAAACGAGCCTGGGCA
The DNA here is from genome assembly GCF_015220235.1 of Choloepus didactylus. Taxonomy (NCBI): domain Eukaryota; kingdom Metazoa; phylum Chordata; class Mammalia; order Pilosa; family Megalonychidae; genus Choloepus; species Choloepus didactylus. Next base: position 131,382,370 of record NC_051314.1, read on the forward strand.
ACAGCTCCCTGATGTCATGGGGAATCCCGTCTGCTGCCTCCTCTGTCAGATTCCCTGTTTTCCATGCCAAGGCCCGGGGCAGCCTTTCCACCAGAGCCCGGGCCACATTTGACAGCATGTCTCCTGGACACACAGCTGGGATGGAGGCAGCTGGAGTCTGGCCTTGGAGTCTTAGGATCTGTTTGAAGGATTTCACCATGACCTTCCCTATGCTCTCCTGTGCTGAAATCTTTGCACAGTTCCCCTGGTGCTCTTTGAACTTTTTTCCCCTTCCAGTGGCTCTCCACAAGTCTGATAAGGCTCTTTCCCTATCTCAAGGGAAACCACACACCTTGGAACCTTGACGAAGGAGCAAAGACGCAGAATCCAGGGCAAGTATTAGTCCTTTAGAGAGAAATCTTTACGCTGAAAGGCTCAGTTGATGTTTTGGAAACTTGCCAGGGACTGAAATGCAGCCAGACCTCCTAAAGATTCCCTCCTCTCTCTCTGAGCATGTGTGTGTGTGTGTGTGTGTGTGTGTGTGTGTGTGTGTGTGTGTGTGTGTGAACATACAGCCTCACGACCTAACGCGATCTTAACACACACACACACACAAATACACAGGCTTTGGCTAAGTGTGAGGGTCTCCATGTTATAAAGGAAATGAGTAAACAACTTCAACATTTTTGTTTCCCTCTGAGGCTTGCAAAGAAGGTGTTAAGAGCACAAGATTTAAAACATAAACTTTATTAGAAGCCAAACAGCCCAATGCATGGCTCCTGCCAACTTGGACAGAGAGTCTTTGGGGTAATGCTACACTGAGCTAATCCAGAAGGAATCAGCGGAGGAAGACAGCAGTGGGAGTGAGCCAAGGCGTGCAACCCAGGAGAGCCAGAAGGAGCCACCGAGCGCTGACACAGTCGCCTGCCCTGGCCCTGGGAGGACACGCGGGAGCCCAGGTAAGACCTTTAAACTAATTGGCTCTTTTTCCACCTTTTCTTCATACTATTTCCTTAACAACTGACTCCTCGTGTACGCCTAAGGAGACACGGCAGGGAACTGGCCAAAATTGCCAAGCAAGGAGGGCAGCTCCACTTGCCCACCTGCCAGGCTCCCCCCACCAAGGATGCCTCTTCACTGGGTACAGGGTCTACACCAGCACCACACGAGTCACAGAAATACAGATATGCAGAAATACAGAAATACAGATACAGATATTCCTGCTTGCAAGGAGTCTCAGTCCAACTGAGGAATCAGAATGAAGACATGCATCAGCGGTGAGCAGGGTCATCTGGGACAGAATCAGAGCGTGGGCCACCAACCGGAAACACCGTCACAGCGCAGAGGGAGCCCTTCCCGCTGACCCACGTTCAGATCCGTGAAGTCTTCCCACAGTGGCCCCACCAAGCTCAAGCAGTTCCTCAGCACCCAGCCCACTCCCGTCCCTGGTTCATCTCCCAAATACTCAGAATATATGAAGATGTCTCTGTACCATGAGGTGTCTTGCAATTTATGCATTTGAACTTGAAAGTGTCTCGCTTCCCTGCTCTGGCGTAAGCCTCCTGAGGACAGGAGCACTGCCCCCTCGCCTCCTCTCAGGAGCTGTCCCACTCCACGGCCTGCAACCAGCCTTCCATCCACCGAGCGTGAGAGAAATGAGAGGCCCCTCTGAGCTCTTGACTTGGGGGAAAAGCACAGTGAGGAGCAAGGGAGGGGAGCCTCAGTTAGTGGGGACAGGACCAGCTCATCTTTCCCTGTCCAGTTAGACTTCAGTGGCTGAAGACCCCACTGATCAGGAGACCCACAGGTGTTTCCTGTCTTAACAAAAGCATCGGTTTTGTTATAACATTAAAAATCATGACAGTGTGGCACTGGTCACAAAATATTTATAAATCTCCTCAGGGTGCTCTCCGGGGGCATAGGGCCTTTGCCCAGAATCTTTGCCACCTTAAAGACTGGAAGGTTGGGGATGGTTCTGTGGGATTTCACAGAATACCTTTGGAATAATTTCCAGGATACAGGTGTTGGAAGGTATCTCGGTAAAGAGCGATTGAAAAGTAAAAATGCGATTGTCTGTCTGCAAACTGGGACTTCTAGTCAATGCAATCATTTCTTTCTGGAGTTTCTTTGAACTCCTCCTCCTACGAGTGGCGGAGAAGAAAGAGAGAAGTTTGTGCTCTAGAAGCTTAACCCATGGAGCGAGGAAGCATGGGGTTCACACGGGGTTTCGTGACCCTCATACTTGGATCTGATAGTCAGGAGGAAAATAAGGCCCTTCAGGACTGTGACATGGCAGCACCCCACCAGCCCCCCACTCCCTCTGCCCCTCTGCCCTCCCTACCTGTGCTCTGCCCCCTGACCCAGGTGTGGGGACGGCTGCGACAATCCTCAAACCCACCCTTTGCTTCTCCAACAGCTGCCCTTATTTTCTTTCTCTCCCATTTTTTCCCCTTTGCTTGAAATGATCCCACCACAAAAATGTTTTCTTCTTTTCCTCCATATGTAGCATCCAGGATCAGGAAACCGCAGGGACTGGAAATTGCTCTGGTCTGCGGGTAGGAGGCTGTTACATCTGGGTGCGGACCAGGGATGGGGTCAAGTCTGATCTGTTCCCAGCAAGGCTGGGAAGGAATTTTTCCTGGGTCTCCAGGATACAAAACTCCCGGCTGTTTGCAGCCAGGCCAGGTTGGTGGATGAGCTTCCAGACCCAAACGCCATTATTTATGTTCTGTGTCTCTCACCAGCTTTTCTTGGGATGCCTTTTGAGGTTTGCTGATATGCGTCAGTCACTGTTGACCGTTGGTAACTTTGGTTACCAGAGCAAACCTGGGTCTGGCCAGTTCCCCACTTCACCACCTAACCCCTCCCACTCCAGCGAGCTGACCCGAACCCACCCAACCCAGCTCCACTTTGCAGAAAGCCTGGCCTCATTCTTTCCTGAGCAGCTTGCTGCACATATAGTCGATTCCTCTTTTTCTATGAAGCACCCCTTGGATTTATTTTTATTTTTTCACAATGGCCTCCTTTGGGAATTAGAAGGGAGTTATTTATATGAATACCTCAATAGGAGGTTACTTATATGAAAGCATACAACAGTGTCCTTGATCAACCAACATGCCCTCCTAGCTGCTGAGTTAAAGGGGAAGGGAAGAGCTATTTATTAAGTGCTCATGACGAGTCAGACATGGAGCTAGCCCTTGACATATGTTCCTGGGGATTATCGTCCACATTTTATACAGATTTTGAATGAGAACCCAGACCACGTCTATTTTATCATCAGCACATCCCTGTACTTAGAACAGTGGCTGGAACATTCTAGGTGTTCAATAAAAATGGGTTCCATAAATGGATGTGAAGGAAACTGAGGCTCAGAGGGGCAAAGTGACTGGCATGGGGTCCCGCTGCTGGGCAGCGGCCAGACAGATGGCAAACCCAGGCCTTCCCGACGCCAAAGCCTGTGTTTCTCCTCCGCTGCCTTCCAGGGATCTCCTGCATCTCCTCTGGGTGTAGCTGGTGCTCCTTCAAAGGCTGCACCCGCACCAAATCCTTGCAGTCCCGGGCACTGCTTTGGTCATGTCTGTCCCTAGGCCAGACTCTTTCCAAGGCACCATTTTGTCAAGGATGGAGTCTCAACTGGTCAGCCGGGCACCAAGGACCCTCCTCAGCCTGGCCTGGCCTCGGCTCCACGGGCCCCCTCCCTGCCCCATCCCTCCAGGGCCACCACATCCTTTGCTCTGCCCTGGCCCCACTTTGGGGCCCAAAGGCCTCTGCAGAACTGGACATACCATCCCCTCCTCAAGCAGCCAGCAGCTTCCCTCCCATCTCCTCCTCCTCCACCCAGGTCTTCTCTTGTCTACCCTAAAACTACACCTGAATCCTCCTTCCATTTTCCAAATGGGGAATAGGGCACAAGGAGGTTGAGTAAACTACCTTTTATCAGATTTGCTTGGTTTCGAGCAGAAACCTCCTGAGGCATTCACTTTATATTAGAAATAAGGAGAAGCTGCTTTCTATTAAGGGCTTTGTAAGAGGGTCATGGGGTGTGGGGATCACTCTAACTTCCCTCTTATTGCAAGGATCCCCTTGACTACACCTTCCCCCTCTCTCTGCCTCACTAAGGCAGCCAGTTCTAGTTTTGAACAGATTTTTATGTTAGGAATTTTTTCCTTATAGATGCATAGGTGGTTAGAGCTGGAAAGAATCTTAGAAATGATCTTGTCCATTGTCTTCATTGTATAAGTTGTTGGCCTAGGAATGTTAAGTGGTGTGTTCAAGGTCACCCAGACTCTCAGCGACAGCCCCAGATCCCTGATCTTCCGTCCAGGGCTCTCTCCATGGAACCCGTAAGACCTCCGAGCCTGGGCAACCTGGCCCTGGCTAAAGGGGCTGAGCCTGCACCCCAGCCCCAAGCCCTTTTCAACCCCAAGAACAAATCTGTTCTCCCAGAAATGGCAAAGCTCAATACGATTGGCTCCAACTGGATATGGAAACCACACCAGGACCTCCTACAGAAGCCGCATTTCACATTTTACTGATTAAGTGGATGTCATCTAGTAGAGACAGCAAAAAAACTCTTTGTGGTTTCCAAAGCCATCAAACTTACCTGGATTCTCTAATTGCCAGCAACCGCAAAATGTAGTCAGACATGAACCAATGAGGACTAAGATGGGATTTCCCTCCCTCCCCATTTTGGAGCCATGAACTAGGCCTGCTGCCTGGGTTTGTACCAAATTCAATTAATGCATCTAACAAAGACACTGACATGCACTCGACTTCATGAATAGCCTCTGCAAATGGCTTGAGAAAAAAACCAAATAACTTTGAAAGAACTTTAAAAAATAACCTCTCCACCCAACTATAAGGCATATGGGATAGACTTTCAAATGAGCCATCACGATATTTGAGAAATAAAAAGACTCAAAGAAATTACAACTTTAAAGTTAACTTCATGCGTGAAAAAAATCTCACTCATTTTTCTTGATATTTTGATTGAAATATGGGGTGCCTGCCTGAATTGAAGGACTGATGCACTTATCTGTGGCATTCACCTGCCCTGCCATATGCACCCCCACCCCAATTGATAGCTCTATCAAAAAAGAAAATGAGTTTAATTTGGAACAATTTATTTTTAGTAAACCCAGAGTGGGTCCTAGTATTTAATAATTTCTTCTAAGAGGGTCCACAAACACGTTAATAATTTCCTCTAAAATTTTGTTGAAGATTAACATTAACAGAAAAAAAAAAAAAGCACCCAGAGCAGAGGTCAGCAAACATTTTCTGCAAAGAGCCAGAAAGTAAAGATTTTAGGCAGGGCCAGCTTCATAGGCAGTCACATGGGGCTCTGGGTTTAGCGGCCCCACACTTGGTTTAATGCTCTGCTTTCACCATCATGGAATTCATAATCATATTTCTTTAACAAGGTGTCCCACATTTTCATTTTGCACCACAAACTCTGTAGCCAGTCTTGATTTTAGGCTCTGCAGCCGACACGGACTCTGCTGCCACTCCTCAACTCTGCTGTTGTAGAGCTCAAACAGCCATAGATAACATGCAAATAAATACATGTGTCTGTGTTCCCATAAAACTTTAACTGTGGACACTGACATTTGAATTTCATATAATTTTCATGTCACGAAATACTATTCTTCGACAACAACTTTTTTCCCCAACCATTTAAAAGCATGAAATCCATTCTTAGCTCACAGGCATATGAAAATAGGCAGAGGCTGGATTTGGCCTCTGAGACTTAGTTTGCACACCCTTGCCCCAGGAAAAAAATCTGAGAAGACCCTGATTTTCTTCTCTTCTCAATTCTGCATGCTGGCCTGGATTCTTGAGAAGTCACCAGGCTTGTTCTGCACAGATTGAGCTAGAGTGCTGCCATCTTGGGTAAGAGGGTTGGGGCTGTCAGTAACCAAGAGCCAGGTGTGTCCACACCACCATGGAGGGGAAGAAATGTACCTTCCAGCAGCACCTTTCCGGGGATTTCACCTATTCCCTTGGACAACCTGGACCTGACCAAGCAATGAAAGTAGAGGTGAAAGTTGAGCCATTTCGTTCAGCCGCCACTCCCATCCACTTCCACCCTCCTCTACAAAGTCGTTCAGTCTCCAAGGTTGTGACCCTGGATCTGCTTCTCTTTCCTGACCAGAGAACAAGGGGGACACCAGAGAACTCAGCTTACCTGGGCCCCTTCCCCTGGACCGCAGTGTTTCTCTGGGAACGGGGTTGGATGGTTCCAGTCTGGCTCCTGATCTCCAAGCAAGGGCTCAAGAACACGCAGAACTTCCCTCTGAAAAACACTTAGGAGCAGATGCCCTCAACGTCTGACTGGCCCAGGAGGGTTACTAGAGCCTGCCGATGCTGGGTGCCAAAGAACCTGGAGAGCGGCAAGGAGGCGGCTCTTCCCACTCACCGTCTCAGACACAAGCTCCTTCTCTAGACAGTCACTGAGTTTCACAAACACCTTCTTCCCTCTGGCACGTCTCCCTCGGGGCCTCTGCCCCAATTGTGAAAGGAAAGGTGACCGAGGTCAGGCCCAGGTCAGGCCCAACTCGCAGCCACAGCCCCGGGCTTTCCCCAGCCACCAACTAATTCTTCTTCAGCAGTCCTCTCTCGAGTTCCCTCCCAACTTGTTCATCTCCAGAGACAGAGGACGCAGCTGTGAGGGCTGGTCTGAGTTCATTCCAGACGTGGGCTTGGGACTGAAGGGGCCATGTCCGCCCCTCCCACCCCCTAAGGAAAGTTATAATTGCTGGAGGAGATAATCATGAAGAGGGAGGCAGGTGGATGGGTTCTTGCTAAGAGATCACACATCTTGGGAGTTTAGCAATTCACACTTCTTCACAAAAGAAGAGGAGGCTGTGGAGGCTGGGCCCGGAGGCCGCCAGCACCCCCAGCCCTGTCTGGGTCTGGGTGGTCCAGATAGAGGACCCCCAGGGGGAAAGGCCAGGTGTGGGTGTCAGCAAAAGCTCTCATTTTTAGTGGCTGTTTAAAATCAGTTAACAAACTGGGCTGGGGCTTTAGAGAATACAAAACAGTAAGTTAAGAAACTTAACCATCTGGCTAGAAGGGTAAAACCAGCACATGGACATACATTCAATGTCTGTCCAAGGCCATATGTGAGAAGTTCGCAATTAACCTATTCAAAAGCCTGTACTGAGTGCCTACTCTGTGCTACAAAGAGACCTCAGTTCTTTTATTTTTATTTTTTCATTTTTTATTAGAGTAGTTGTAGTTTTACAGAAAAATCATGCAGGAAGTATAGAATTCCTATATATACCCACTTTCCCACATGTATTTTTCTCTATTATTAAAATTTTGCATTAATGTGGTAGCTTTGTTACAATTGATGAAACAATATTATTTTAATTATATTATGACCTATAGTCCATAGTTTGCATTAGACTTCATTTTGTGGGTTGTACAGTTCTATGGTTGGTTTAATTTTTATTCTAGTAACCTATATACAGCATAAAATTTCCCATTTTAACCATTTTCAAGTATACAGTTCAATGGTGTTAATTAATTACATTCACAATGTTGTGCTACCGTCACCACCATCCATTTCCGAAACTTTTCCATCCCCCCCAACAGAAACTCTGTACCAGGTAAGCAGTAACTCCCCATTCCCCACCCCCACCCGCCCTGGCATCCTGTATTCTAATTTCTGACTAGGTATTTGCATATTTTAATTGCGGTCTCAGCTAGGGGCAGGCACCCACGGAACCCTCTGCGGTCGGCGTTGCTTGAAGGGTACCGGCGGCGGCTCTTCCCGGAGGCGAGCGTGAGGCGGGGGACTTCGCCGAGTCCCCGGCGGAGGCGTGCAAGGTGTGGAGGGCGGCGAGAGAGGAACGCGAAACACTCTCTTTTCAGGAGGGTTGAATCAAAAGCGTTTATTTAGGGGTGAGCACAAGTTATATAGGGTGGCATAGAGGGCGGGGCCGGTGTTAGGGGTGTGGGGTCCTTACATGGCAATGCTGAGGGGATAAAGGCTAGGATTGGTTCTGAGAGGGCGCGGAGGTCATTTGAAAAAGGGGCGGGAGTTGCTCTGGCAACGGTGCATGCGCACTGGCGGTGGCGGGAGTTGCTCTGGCAACGGGGGTGGCGGGCAAGATAAGGGGGGCGGTTTTCTCTGGCAAGCTTCCCTTAACGGTTATATTTTGGGTGGGGGAGATGGGGCCTGTGGCCGTCTCCACTTTCTCAGGCCCGGGGGGCTGTGGAGGGTAATACTGCCCGTGCCCACTACCCTCCCCAGGGGCTGGCCAGGTCCCCTGGCCCCGGCCCGCCAAGTCGGAACTCAGCACCAGCAACCCACATTTAATTATTTCATATGTGTGAGCTAGTGCAGTATTTGAGACCGAAGTTCTTGAGTGTGAAGAATGGGGAACTCACTGGACATTGGGGTAGTCAAGATGGGCTTGATCCCAGAGAGTGCACTTGCTGGGTCTGGACAGAGGGATGGAATTTAGATGGGCTGAGAAGAGTGAAAGCTTCAGTGGGAGTTAAGGACTGTGGGCAAGTCAGCATGGCGACCAGAAACGATTTCAGTGAGAGGAGGCGGAGAGCAGTGGGAGGGAACCCTGGATGTTCATTAAGGAGGTGCTTGAGCAGGACCTTGGGCAGGGCCAAGGAGTTGAACCTTCATTCAGTAATCACCAGATTTATGGGCTGGAAGGTGACGTACAAGTGGTGCTGAAGGAAGGACATGAGCTTCCAGAAGGCAGGTCTTTGTTGTGATCAGCTTATGTGGATGAACTCAAACAGAATGCCCTGTGTACGTGACCCGGTTCAATTAATGATGTTGGAAATAAAGTGCCCAGGGCTTGTTTCTGAGATGGTAGCTACTTTGGCAGCCACGGCAGAACTTATTTTTCTTGGATGTGACATAACTCAACCTCAGAAGCACATACACACTTCAGCTCCCTAAAAGAGAACAGCCTTCAGTGTCAGACAGACTTGGTTTGAAACACAATTCTACCACCTGGAGCCTTGGCCCCTCATCTACAAAAGGGATAATATCTACTTCTTGGAGCCATTGCATAAGATGATCACGCACAGTGCCCACCTCTGGCCCTGACATCTGGCAAATGCTCCAGAAAACTTACTTCCCTCCTTTTCCTTATCTCTTGGAGAACTGAGTGAATTTGTTTTAATCTGTTTTTTTTTAAATGATGACAGATTCTTATTTTGAAATGATGACAGATTCATAGGAAGTTGCAAAAATAGTACATAGACAATAGTTAACAGTAGTATCTTAATATTCTTTCATCAACAGTAACAAATGTACCACACCAATACTAGGGGTCAATAATGGGGGAGTAAAGGGGAATGAGATGCTTTGGGTTTACTTTTTTATTTGTATTTCTTCTTCTGGAGTAATGAAAATGTTCTAAAATTGATCCTAGTGATGAATGCACAACTATGTGATGATACTGTGAGCCATTGATTGTATACTTCGTATGGCTTACATGGTGTGTGAATATATCTCAATAAAATTGCATTTAAAAAAAAAAACATACAGAGAGGTCCCATGTACCCTTCACCCAGTTTCCCCCCAGTGGGAATCTTGCATAACTGTAGCACAATATCAAAACCAGGAGCTTGACTTTGGTGAACTCCACAGAGCTTATTTCAGTATTTAGATTTCACCAGTTTTACATGCACTCTTTTGTGTATCGTGTGTGTGTGTGTGAAGTTCTTTGCCATTTTATCACATGCATAGATTCATATAATCACCACTACAATCAAGATTCAGAACCATTCCATCACCTCAAAGATCTCCTTCGTGCTGCCTTGTAATAGCCCCATCTCTCCTCCTTCCTCCTTCTCTACCATCCCTCACCCTGACAACCAATCTATTCTCCATTACTATAATTTTGTCATTTCAAGAATGTTACATAAATGGAAACATGCAGTAAATCACATTTTTTTTTCACCCAGCACTATGCCATTACAGTCCATCCAAACTGTTGCAGGTATCAGTTCCTTCCTTTTAATTGCTGAGTAGTATGCTCTGTGGACATACCACAATTTGTTTAGCCCTTCACCCACTGAAGGACATCTGGGCTGTTTTCAATTTTTTGCTATTACAAATAGAGCTGCTATGAACTTTCATGTACAAATTTTTGTGTGAACATAAGTTTTCATTTCTCTGGAATAAATGCTCAGGTGTGTGATTACTAGCTGGTACAGTAAGTATGCTTAATTTTTTAAGAAACTGCCAACTGTTTTCCAGAGTAGCTTACCATTTTACATTCCCTCCAGCAATGTATGAGAAAGTCACTTTCAAAAATCCCTGCCAGCATTTGGTTTTGTCACTATTTTTTTATTTAGCCATTCTCACAGTGATACCTCCTGGTGGTTTTAATTTGCATTTCCTTACTGGCTAATGATGTTGAACATGTTTTCATGTGTCTATTTACCATGTGTGCATCCTCTTTGGTGAAATGTCTGTTCATGACTTTTGCCCATTTTCTAATTGGATTGTTTTGTTTTTTCACAGTTGAATTTGGAGAGTTCTTTATATATTCTAGATATATCCTTTTCAGATATGTGGCTCCAAATATTTTCTCCCAGTCTGTAATTTGTCTTTTCATCTTCTTAACAGGGTCTTTTGCAAAGAAAAAGTTTTTAAATTTGATGAAGCCCAATTAAAAAAATTTTTTTTTATTTTAAGTGCTTTTGGTGTCATGTCTAAGAAGAACCCTTTACCTAGCCCCAGGTCCCAAAGATTTTCTCCTATGTTTTCTTTCAAGAGTTTTATAGTTGTACATTTTATATTTTGACTCATATTTATATACATGACTCATTTTGAATTAATTTCTGAATAAAGTGTGAGGTTGAGGTTCATTTTTTTTTTTCACCTATGGAAGTCCAGTTGCTCCAGCACCATTTGTTGCACCTTTGTAAAAAATCATTTACAAGTATCTGTGTTGGCTATTTCTGGCTTCTGTGTTCTGTTTCATTGATTTATGTATCTATCCTTCACCAAGACCACACTGTCTTGATTACTCTGAACCACAGAGTAAGTTCTAACATCAAATAGAGTGATTCCTCCACTTCAGTCTTCTGAGCTGAGTGGATTTCAGTACAATTTTCACCCTCGATTTCATTCTAGGCTGAGACCAAGCACAAGAAATCCCAACCTAAATTGAGTGATTTGGAGATACTTTCAGGAATCTTGGGAAAAGTCTGTTTTGTGGACGCATTCTCTCTTGTGCCAAAACCTGGGCTTGCTCAGCAACCGGCCTCCCCTTCCTTAGTGAAGGGCCGAGGGGCCATGCACAGGGGACCCGCTGGGCCGCTAGGGGGAGCTCCCCACCCTGGGATTTGGGGGGTCTTTGACTTTCCTGACTGGCCCAGGGGAGGTGAGAAAGGAAATGGTGATTGTACAGTGAAGGAAATAGCAGCCCTCCCCAGCGTCCAGAGACCCCTCCTCATTGGCTGGGCCCACTCCAGCCTGAGCAGACTTCAGGGGCTTGTCCCTTGAGTTCCAAGCACCACCTCAAAATTGCTTTAGTAAAAGCAACACCTCTTAGGCCCCGGGAGAGATGGAGGTGAGAGTCAAAGGACTGCCCTTTCTGCATTTCTTAGTTTGGGGAAAATTGATTTTCTGCCTCACTGTGAACTGGAGCAGGTCATGTTTAAAAAGCACATTACCTTCCACATCTCCCTCAGGTTCTCCAGTCCGACACTCTCTCTCCCATTATTTATAGAATTAGGACCAGAGTGGATTTTCCATCCTGTGGGAAGGCAGGTACTTCCTACAGTTTAGCTGGTAGGTTTGGGCAGAGAGTTTGGCTTAAAACTAGCCCAATTCCCCTAAGGCTTTCTCTCCATATGGGCTCTTCTCCAACGGGGTGTGAGGCCTGAGCTGGCCCCCAGCCAGCTGTGTGTTGTGGGGAGGTAGCTTAACCCCTCTAAGCCTCAGTGTTCTCATCTATAAAGTGGGAGAATAATAGTGCCAACCTCAGGGTGGTGTTGTGAGGTTTAAAGGAGCTACTGCTTGAAAAGTGCTTCCTTAGCACCTTGTAAGCTCTCAGAACTGGCTCTTCTTGTGGTGACATTATGATAATTATACAGAAATTAATAATGGATTGGGGCAGGTGTCCCCACCATACCTTCCTCATGCCACACCCCAATACGGTACATATAAAACTAACATTTACATGGTAAGGTACAATTGGCAAAGCATCTTCATTTAGCCACCATGGAAACCATCCTACTCCAAAGCTTTTCCTGAGGGCTCTACTCCAGAATCCACGCTACCAAAACAGCGGTTCCAATGCTGGATCATGCCGGAGAAGGCATTCCTTCCCCAGCACCCCAACCCCATACCTGGGCCCAGAGAGTGGAAGATCCTGGTGCATGCAGTTGGCTACTGGAGGTAAAGCAGGGGAATCCCAAGGGGGGCAGTGGCTGGGCTTTGGGTCAGGTAGAAGACGGACATCTCCTCCCTGCTAGCCAAACTGGGGACAAGGACTAAACAGACACTTCCACTTCCTTACTTCCTTCTCTCTCACCTGCTCTCTGGGGCGGAGAAGTGGGCAAATGGGGAACTGCAGAAATAACCACAGGCTAAGAGGTTCTCCCTGTTGTTGAACCAGCCCTGGGTTTCTTTGCTGACTGAAGAGATGAGTGGCCTTACACTTTGCACTGGGGCTCCTGTTGCAAGCCCCAGGATCTCAGTTTATACCTGTGGATTCAGCTGCTCAAAAGATCCTTTACCAGTCAACCAGACACTCCCCAACCCCAATACAAATAAAGTTGGAAATGTGATTCTGGGGCTAAAGTGGAGTCTTGGCACAGGGTTTGGGGTGTGGGTGACGGTGTCAGCTGTGTTGGCAGAAGACGCCATTTCCAGCAGAACTCAGCGTGGAGGCTGGAACCCATTCCTTGGCAGGGGTGGAGCTGTAGGCCAGTGGCAGCTGAACAGAGCTTCCTGGCAACTGCTTCCCACACTAGGTGGTACTCTCCTCCCTCCCTCTTCTGAGAACAGCCTGGGATTCTACTCTTTGTTCCAAGGTGAAAACTCACCTGGGCCCCTACAGCCCCTTGGGGAGCCACAGGGCTTCTAAGGCCTTCCGAGGCAGAGCTCAGTTCTGCCAGGGGTACCCACCAGCTCCCCTGTCTTACGCCCTTACCAGCCACCCCATGCTCTGGACCTCCCCCTCCCACTTCCGGTTCTTAGACCGCTGCTGCTTCCCTTCCTTCCCCATCTTGGCCCAACTACTGACCTACATGATTTATTCCTCTTTCCCAGCCACATAAAAGGCTCTCGGGCCATTGCTTGTACCTAAGTAAATATTTATGTGCTTAGTGTTTGTAGCAAGTGTGTGTTCTGGGTCACTGTCGTCTGTCACCCTTGCAAGCAGAGCCAGGCAGAGGATTCTCCAAGTGCAAAGAGAGTGGTTTTGAAGTACAGACTGGGGCCAGGTTTACTTTGCTCCTTTAATGGTTGCAATGACAGCATCTTAAAAAACACGACACGCCCTCTCTCTCTAGCTAAGTCAACTTGGCAGGTGAAATCACTGCCTTCCTCCCTACGTGGGATCAGACACCCAGGGGAGTGAATCTCCCTGGCAACGTGGAATATGACTCCCGGGGAGGAACGTAGACCCGGCATCGTGGGACGGAGAACATCTTCTTGACCAAAAGGGGGATGTGAAAGGAAATGAAATAAGCTTCAGTGGTGGAGAGATTCCAAAAGGAGCCGAGAGGTCACTCTGGTGGGCACTCTTATGCACACTTTAGACAACCCTTTTTAGGTTCTAATGAATTGGGGTAGCTGGTGGTGGATACCTGAAACTATCAAACTACAACCCAGAACCCTTGAATCTTGAAGACAATTGTATAAAAATGTAGCTTATGAGGGGTGACAATGTGATTGGGAAAGCCATAAGGACCACACTCCACTTTGTCTAGTTTAGGGATGGATGAGTAGAAAACTGGAGGAAGGAAACAAACACACAAACAAGCAAACAAACAAAGGCACCCAGTGTTCTTTTTTACTTTAATTGCTCTTTTTCACTTTAATTATTATTCTTGTTATTTTTGTGTGGGTGGTAATGAAGGTGTCAGGGATTGATTTGGGTGATGAATGCACAACTATGTAATGGTACTGTGAACAACCGAATGTACGATTTGTTTTGTATGACTGCGTGGTATGTGAATATATCTCAAAAAAATAAACTAAAAAAAAGAAAAAAGAAAACACAACATGCACACACAACCCCACCCAGGGGGGAAAATACCCGAGGACCATGGATTGATTGCCTGGCATGGTTTACATTCCCTAGGCAGAGCCTGCAGCGTCAGCTCCAGAGATCCAGGGCCTTGTCCCTGCAACTCACTGCAGACCCAGATGGACATTAAAATGAAAGAAGCTGAACAAGTAGCTTCTGGCTGTCTGCCACCAGCTGGGTGGTGGGGGCAGCCCGGGCAGGCGCTGCCTTAGGGAGTGGACGCAGCTGGCAGGTTGCTGCCTGGGTGGCGGGATCCAAATGTCCTGGGAAGGCTCCCACCAGCCCCCCCACCTATCCTTGTGGCCCCAGAATGTCTCCACCACTCAGACGCCCCCGGTGCCCAAAATTCCAGCACCGGAGAACCCTCTGCTGTGGAGCTCGTAGCTTTTCTGTTCCCAGAAATCCGTGCCTCAAATGCACCACAGATGGCCCTCCAAGAGTAAAACAGGCAGGTGGGGGTACAGGTACGGTGACCAGGCTACAAGAACGGACAGAGGGGGCAGGTGAAAGTATGGGCAGCCAAGGGGTCACGGCGCGTTGCATGGGGTGTACTGTCACTCACAGCTTCCCCCTGGGCTGGTTGCCTCTTGCCTTGTCCTCTCCTTACCTGTGTCTGTCCTACCTACTCAGGTTTGGGACCTGCCAGTCAGCACCTCCGATAGGTGTCTCACCCCATAAAAATGGAAGGAATTTATCTGTTCATTCTTTCCTTTGAATGGAAGGTTTCACAGCCCATGTTTGAAACTTGAAAGGGAAGGAAATACTGAATGTCATCCACATTTAACCTCTTTACTAATCATCTCTCCCTTTTTCACCTTTATGGCAAAAGCATAAGCCCCAGGAAAGACTTCTTAGAAAGGAGAAACCTTAGTCTAATTATCATTGTATCTGATGACTATTTTCGGAGTCATTTTTATTGAACAGCATATTGAAGAACCTCAAAGATTAATGAAGCAAGCTAAAGGTAATTATGTGGTAAGACCTAGATACTTGCATAATTATACAGAATGAAAAAATTTCAAAAAATAAGGGAGGGCATTGGGCTAAATGCTTTAAATTTAATTTTCTGAATGCTTAACAATTCTGGTTGTTAAACAATTCTCCATTACAATGATATATTTTCATTTTTCCCTTTGACATGCAGCTACTTTTTCTCAAGCCATACATGTGCTTCAGATAGAAAATTGTCCAGCAAAGCACTGAAGCTCAAAGAATGGAATTCAGTAGTTTATAAATGCTTTTGGTGATAATTATGGGTCAAGAGACAAACTCTCACCTTGAGACATTTGGATTACCTGTGGATTTCCTTTATTGCCCTGTTAGTACCATTTAGCAAAAGTAAACTCTTAAATACAATGGGGGGAACCCAGTCAAGGCTGAGAGCCCCTGCAATTGGTCCCTTCCTAAGGAAAGGTATGAAGGAGCCAGGCTGCTGGGAAACAGGGCAGATCCATGCTCTGCCTTCTTTTTGCCCACCCCACGGCAATGCAGACTAGGGAAGGGGCGCAGCTCTTCTTCAGGTTTACCTTTCCTGTCAATCAGGGTTCTGCAGTGCAACAGAACCAACAGGATCTAAATACAATCGATATATGATTTATTTTAAGGAATTGGCTCACGATTGTGGGGGCTGGCAAGCTCTAAATTGGTAGGGTGGCCAGGAGGCTGGAAATTCAGGCAGGATTTCCACACTGCTGTCTTGAGGCAGAATTATTTCTTCTCCAGGAAACCTAGTTTTTGCTCTTAAGGCCTTCAGCTGATTGGATAAGGCCCACCCCCAATTATCGAGGGTCATCTCCTTTAAGCGTCAACTGATTGTAGATATCAACCACATTCCACAATACCTTCACAGCAACATCTAGAATAGTGTTGAACAAAAACTGGGCACCATAGCTTCCCCAAGCTGACACGACAAATTAGCCATCACACCTTTGTATATTTGGCAAGCCTCACCCGTACCCCCCGCTCACTCCCTCCGTTCCCCCCCAGCTCCAAAGGTGGGACCTTTGCTTTCTAACCCAGCTGCTGAGTCTCCAACCGGATGGAGGATCAGTCACCTGTGGGAACTTAAAAATTACAGACTTCAGCCACATGTATTCAGAAGGCCTAAGGGGTAGCCTGGGAACCTTTATTTTTAAAATTTTTCTCCCAGGAGATTCCAATGATTCAACCCATCAGTGTCCTGAGAAGCCCCCAGGGAGCCATTTGCGGGTGAATGACCTTGGGACGCCCTCTGGTCCCATGGCTTAGGTTTGTCTCCCGCACTAGACTGGCCAGACCTCGCCAGACAGCGGCTCCCTGACAGCCCCTTGGGGACTCCTCCAGGAAAGGCCCTGGTCGGGCAGGCAGGCGGCTGCTTCCCCTTCTCGCTTTCTCCCCATTGGGATCCCCTTTCCTGGAGTCCCTGCAGTCTCAGGAGAGGAACAAGGAAGGGGCCCCTTATCCCTGGAACACCAACTACTGCAGAGTTCCTGGCCTCTCTCTCCTCCTAGTTGGGGAGACCTTGCTCCCTGCCTTCTCCCATCTCTTTCTAACAGGAATTTCTCACCCTCCTCAGTTTTCTTCTGTCTGCTTTCAAGCATGTCCGTTGCTCCCTTTTGGTGAGAAACCCATCACTTTACCCCAGTGCCCCGACCTGCTATGGCCCAGCCCCACCCCCGGCACGGTCAGCGCTGTAGGCTTTACCCACGGGTGCTGCCCGCCCTTGGCCATCTCCTCCCGCCTTGAGCCCTTCCGCCTGCCTTTCATATTTATCAGTCACTTCACTGCAGCAGCCTCTCCATCCACCCTGACCTCTAACCCTCCGTCCAGTCCCCTATTTCTTGCTGTCAACACTTGACTGCCCCCATTGACACTCAAAACTAAATGTGTATGAAGTTGGAGTCATTGTCCCCCGCCCATCTTTTTTTTTTTTTTATTAAATTCAGTTTTATTGAAATACATTCACACACCATACAATCATCCATGATATACAATCCACTGTCCACAGTATGATAACATAGTTATGCGTTCATCACCACAATCTATCTCTGAACATTTTCCTTACATCAGAAAGAACCAGAACAAGAATAAAAAATAAAAGTGAAAAAAAACACCCAAATCATCCCCCCATCCCACCCCATTTGTCCTTTAGTTTTTATCCCCATTTTTCTACTCATCCATACACTAGATAAAGGGGGTGTGATCCACAAGGTCTTCACAATCACACTGTCACCCCTTGTAATCTACATTATTATATAATTGTCTTCAGGAGTCCAGGCTGCTGGGTTGGAGTTTGGTAGTGTCAGGTATTTACTTCTAGCTATTCCAATACATTAAAGACTAAGAGGTGTTATCTATATAGTGCATAAGAATGTCCACCAGAGTGACGTCTCGACTCCATTTGGAATCTCTCAGCCACTGAAACCATTTCGTCTCATTTTGCATCCCCCTTTTGGTCAAGAAGATACTCACAGTCCCACGATGCCAGGTCCACATTCATCCCTGGGAGTCATACTCTGCGTTGCCAGGGAGATTTACAACCCCGGGAGTTGGGTCCCACGTAGGTCCCCCGCCCATCTTTCTCCATTTCCCCTTTGACTCACTCATGCTCTCGTTCAGCTCTGGGAGAAATCCTGGGGACTGTTCAGTCAAACCCATGCTCTTTGCAGGTGAAGACACGGACGCCCAGGGAGGTGCTGGCCCAGCGGAGACCAGCCAGTCAGGAGGAGCAAGGGAGAGCCCAGGCCACCAGTTTTTAGTCCTGATGGCCTCAGCGCCAGGGCTTTGCTGCCAGGCGGGCATATGACCCTGGCAGCTGAGATTCGCTTTTTTTTTTTTTGCATCTGTTTGTAACCTGGCACCACTACAAGAGGGCAAACTCTTTAAGGGCGGGCTCCTGTCCCTCAGCATAGAATACATTAAGGGATTTAATCAAAACTGAGAAGGAAGGCTGGAGAGAAGGGATGAGGGGAAGTCATAGAGGCACAGAAGGGAAAATAGCACTGCTTGTCCATCACAATTCCAAACAGTACCTTAATTTTTGGCCAAACCCTTGAGCAGTTTCTAAACTAGAACTTCCCATTTTCTCTTAGTTGGAACTTGACCAGAAACACTGCTGGGATGAGGACACTTTTCCCACCCAGTCTGCTCTGGGATCTCCAGATTTTGCCAGTTTTTAGTGTCCCCTTAAGCTATTTCAATCTCATTGTTTATAAAGTGGTAATTCATCGAAGGAACAATTTAGGATGCTGTTTGGCTTTTCTTAGGAGAAAACAGGATTAAAATCCAAGAGTTTGAGTTAATAGTATAATTATAATTATTTTGTTTCATCAATTGTAACAAAAGTTCTAAGCTAATGCAAAGTATTAATAATAGGGAAAACTGTGTATGCGAGGTGGTTATGTAGAAACTATGTACTTTCTGCATAATTTTTCTGTAAACCTTCTCTAATTAAAAAAAAAAAGCAACAAACCAGGATAAAGGGCAGCATTAAACAGGACAAACAGAAAATCAGGTCATGTCTAAATAATATTATTATTATTAATATTTATTGAGTATATACTATGTGTAAGACATGGCACTTTGTTTCTTTACCTGCGTTATCTCTTTTAATTTTCACATTCCCCAGAGGTGGGTGATCTTACCACCACCATCTTTCAGATGGGGAAACTGAGGCTTAGAGAGACCGAGTGTCTTGTCCAGGATCACAGAGATGGAATCCTGGAATCTCTGGGCAGGCTGACTCAGAGTCCCCAGATCAGTACTGGGCTAGACCCTCTCCTGCTTCAAAGGCAGTGATTGTGGCCTCCATCATCTTGACCCACCTCCATCAAGACAAAAATGTAAGAGCAGTTTATGAACTGGTAAGCCCTCTGCACCTATAAGGTGCCATGACTGTCAATCGTCTGGCCCTCCTTTTGCATAAAAATTGTTTCATGCTCCTGGCATCTTAGTAAGAACGGTTTCCCTTACAAGTAATCTGCAGGGCCAGATTCGGATTCAGGACGCCTAGCACAGTTTCCTTCTTCCCAACCCTGCAGCCTCCAGGCCTTAGAATTCCCTCTGCTCCAGATGTGAGTCTGTGGGGGTAATCTCTGGAAGGGGTCTGGATAGTTGGGTAATAGTCTACCAGTTTTTTAAGCCCTTGTTCATAGAAAAACAGTGATTTCTGTATTGCATCCAGACAGCAAGCATGAAATGAACACCAAATAATGCAGGCCATGGAGGGAAAATGTCTGTGAAATAGCTTTGGGATAAATGGCTATTTGCTTTGCCTCTCCAACGGCCTGGTTCTGGGCTTCAAAGGCTCATCAGGCTAGTTCCACCAAAAAAACTTTCACTGCATCCCAAATAAAGCCTTTGAAAGGAGCCAGAGAAGGCGACGGGGGCGGGAATAGGGATTGTCCCACAGTGGGGACAGTGGGAGTGCTTTGCTCCTGCCACCAGCAGCCGTGAGCAGTAGTGCCACTGACACTCTTCCTATTGGTGTTGGATATGACAAAAGGAAGAGCCTGAGGGTCAGAGGTCAGCCGGAGGGGGCTGCCCCAAGGGAAGGAAATGGAGGGGGCGCCGGGTCTTCTGTCTGGCTCTGTTCCACAGGGTTTTTATTAGATTCTCTGGCTGGGAAGGGGTCTCTCAGTGTGGCTGGTGGCCTGTCATGACAATGACCGGAAGGAGAAAAAGATGCCTCCAATAAACGTAGCAGGAATCATGAAAAATAGTCATGGGCCCCAATACTCTTTCTTTTTATAACCACAAACACCAGGTCAGGATATGTTTTATGTGAGGGAGGGGGGGAACCCCACCCAGCAATCACAGACAAAACATCAGGCCAGAGCCCTCCGCATTCCCATCAGTGCTTGCCTTCGGGCTGGATATGGATGCCCTGGGAGTCAGTGACTCAAGCAATGGGGAGCTCACCACTTCCCTTGGGAATCTGGCCCGTGTCTCTTCTGTCTCCTCATTTAAATGTTTTCCTGTCTACTCAGCCGCAAGCTCCTTTCCTGGGGGCACTGCAGCCTCCCTCCCCATGCCACAAGGGTTGACTCATCTTGGTCAGAGACAGTGGGGGCTGGGGGTACAAGATTTCTGGGACATTCAGCAGGGGGTCGCTGTCATCTAGTCATCTTCACTCATCCTGGGTCGTCACATGGGGACCAAAGTCACCCCTTCTTGGGCTCATTCTAGGGTTCAATATGTGTTGAAGTAGACCTCCAAATTTTCCCAGGTTGCATTCTGTGATGATCGGGGCCTCTTGGACAAGGCCTTTTCTTGACCTCCCACAATGTCCCTAACCCCAGAACCGAGAAGAGGAACTGGGCTTATTTGTGATTTGACAAAGAGGATTCAAAGCTTTTACGCTGACTTGCAACCAGCTCTCTTCCTTGTCCCATCTGTCCCTCAAAGATAAAGCCTTGAACTAGCTCCCCTCTCCCCTTAGGGAAAGCAGCCCCCCACCCCCACCCCATTATAGGCCATTCATTTAAAGTTGCTGGAACCTGGTCTCATAAACCCCATTCAATGGAAGGTGAGAAAAGTCTCAGGGCACCTCCAGCCCAGGCCAGCACCATTCCAAGGAAGCCTTTCCCTCTAATTAGTTGGGTATTTGCTAAAACAGCTCTTGCTTTCCTCATTGTAAAGTGCAGAGGACAATAGCCCCTTATTGCCCGACCAGGGTGGTGGGCTCCTGGTCCCATCCATTCCATGCCCCTCCCCCCACCGAAAGGAAGCCGGTACCGAGGAGGGGGCAGGCTGTCACCTTGTATGGTTACTAATTAAGAAAAGGCAAAGCTTAGGATGATTACTGTTGTTTTCTTGTTTTCACTGCATACCGCATTCAGAAGCAATTTCTTTAGCAGGGGGACCTCCTACTCACTCAGGGAGGAGACTGGGGTTTCAGAATGTAAAAGAAAAGGCAGCTGGTCCGCAGGCCTCAAATGCCGCCGGCAGCTCTGGGCTGGCCGCTGTGACCAGGGCTGGAGCAGGGCCCTGCAGCTGGAGTGTGCACTGTCTCGGTGGGACCTCTGCTAGCTCTCTCCTCCTAGGCCGCCCTGTGGGCAGCTCATCCAGGGGCGCTGTGAGGTGGCAGCTATTCTAGCTTGGGGCCTCCAGAAAAGCATTTAATCTTCAGTTTCAGCAGAGGCCAAACACCGGACTCTAGGAAACCTTACAGGCCACCAAGCCCCTTTCGTGGCCAGGGGCTGGTCGTGCCAACTTTCCCCCATCAAAAGCAGAATTCAGCCCTAAATGCTTCACAGAAGTGTAGAGAGAGGCATTTCCTTTGGCATCGGATTTCCCTATCCTAGAGATGTCGCTGTGCTGGAGCTGTAGCGACAGGGTCCGGGACTGGGAGGGGAAAGACTCAGGTTTGTGAAGTAGAAATAGTTCCGTGACCACGCGACTTCTTCAGGAGATTCAGAAGATAAAGCTCATGCAAGTGCTTGATGTCAATATAAAGGGTGTTACTGTAACTACTCGTCGCATCGCCTCGGGCTCCGCAGCCCGTGAACCTGGAGCTCCAGTCGAGCGCGCCGCACGCGGGGTCCCTGAGCGCCCGGCCAGCCCCGCAGGTCTTCTCGGAGGCCCGGGTCGAGTTCCGGGAGAGGGAGGCGGTGGGTGAGCTGCGCCGGGGGCAGGGGCTGGGCGGCGGGCCCCGTCTGCACCCACGGCCGGGGTCGCTCTGCAGAGGGGCCGAGGGAGGGCGTGAGAGGCAGGTGCGGGAGGTCACGGTCCCGGCGTCTGGGAGGAGCCCTCGGGAGGGGTGTCGCGGGCCCGGCCGGTGGGCAGGAGTGAGCCGGGGCCGGCGCGGCTGCCGGGGGCGGGGAGGCGGCGCGGGGGGCGGGGCGGAGGCGGTGGCGCCCCTGGGAGCCGCTCGCCCGCGCCGGCCCTGCACTCCCAGCCGCGGCCGCCGCCCGCCCCGCAGCCAACTTGGGGCCGAAACTTGCCTGGGCTCCCGCGCTCCGGAGAAGTGCGCGCAGCCCCGCGACGACCGACGGCGGCCGGGCCGAGCCGGCGCCCAGATCCGAACGCTTCGCCTGCTCGGCCGCGGGTTCCGCTCCCCGGCCTCCTCCCGCCGCCCGCCGAGCTCGGGGGTCCCCCGCGCGGAGCCCGAGCCCTCCGGGAACGGGCAGGAGCGCGCTCTCCGAGGGCCAGGCTGCCCGGGCCGGGTTCCGCGGGCCCCGCCGACGCTGCCCCAGCCTCTGAGGGCCGGACAGACGCCTCGGCAGGGTCCCCGGAGCGGGGCGCGCCCGCCCGCCAGCCAGCTTGCCCGCCCCGCGCCCGGCCCCCGGCCCCCGGCCCTCCGCGGATGAGGAGCCCAGTGCGGCGGCCGGAGCGGCCCGCGCGCTGAGAGGAGCGGGCGAGGTCGGCCCCGGGCCCCGTGCCGGGCAGGCCCCCCGCCTTCCCCGGCCCCGCGCCTCCGCGCAGCCGGGCGCTGGACGAGCCGGGCCGAGGAGGACCGCAGCGGGAGCCGGCGGGCCTGACCAGCGGCGGGACATGCAGGTAAGCGCCCGCCGCCAGCTGCGAGAAGGGGGCCGCGCGGGGTCCGGGCCTCCCCGCCACCCTCGGCCCCTCGGCTCTCGCCGCCCGGGAGGCGCCCCCTCCTCTCACCGGCGCTCCGAAACTTCCGAGAGCCCCCGCGGCTTTCCGTCCCCCGCCCTCGGCGCCCGCGGACCGGTGGGTCTGGGCGCTCGGGGCGCAGGGAGCGGGACGGGGTCCCGGAGCGGAAAGCGACGAAGGGGCGGCACAGCCCCCGGGATCCGGCCCTGCTCGGCCCGCGGAGGCTTTGCTGTGCTGGTGCCGAGCCGGGTCCGAGGAGCCGGCGACGGCCCGTCAGGTGGGGGGGGAGGGGGCGAGGGATGGAAGCGTTTCTCTGCCACCCCCTGCGGCTGACAGAGCTGGGGTGGCCGAGGGGCTCTCGGCGGGGCCGCGGCTGCCCCATCGCGCGTGCAGCGCGCGGCGCGGAGGGCGCTCCCGACCCGGGCAGGTAGGGCGAGGCTGCCCTCCCACCGCAGCGCCGGCGGTCGCGGCTCCTCCATCCTCTTCGCTCCTCCGGGAGCCCTTCGGAGCTTCTCGCACACTTCCCCAGGCTGGGTCGGCCCAGCTTCTCTGCTTGAGGTCTGCGCACGGCATCAACCAGACTGGGACGAGGACTACATCTGGATGATTTTAACCCCAGCGAGAATGGTAGTTCGGTGCCTGAATTTCTGCCTAAGCCCCTAGCAGGTAGAGCCGTAAGTGGTGGGAAAGTTTTGTGTGTCCTTTGACCCTCTCCTTATCTCTCATCCATCCCTGCCCTAGGAGGTGGGACATGATCTCTTTCTCCATCTTGTTCGTGGAGCTTCAGTGGATCCTTGCCAAGCTCTCTAGCCGAATTCTGCAAGTCTTGTGGGAGATAATTACATTTCTTGGAGAATGACTGGTTCTCTTTTACAGAGAGGGAAACTGAGGTGGCTCAGGATGTGGGTTGGTTTCCATGAATTGGGGGGTTTGGTCTCCACTTTCTCCAATTCCTTCTTCACTGTTCTTGCCACCTGGCCACGTTGGCATACAGCGTGCAGTTCCTACTACTCTGGGCACTTTCTGCCCGGGTACCTGGCTCAGGCTCAGGCTCACATTACCAATCCCCTAAACCGCTCCTACCACCCAGGAATGTGCCCACTTGACAGAGCTGCAGGGGTCATCTATGTCCCTGTCATCAGTGTGGATACAAAACAGCGGGTCAGCTGCACTGTCAGCTCCTGGCCACATACCAGCACTAGGCAGCTGTGGGGGTGAAGCTTAGGGTGACCCCATTCTGTGGCTGGCCCTAAGGTGACATGGGGCCCCTGGAGCCCCCAGAGCAGGCACACTCACAGAAAGCCAGAGGACCCTTTCCTCCATCAGCCGCTCCGGCTGGGGTCTGATTCAGGTATGGGCTTCCTTATCAAAGACAGGGCCGTGCAGGTAGAGCTGCAGGTGATGCAAACACCAGGGTAGGAGGTGACGGGAGTAAAAGGGGCCGGAAGAGACAACATATGGATAAATAACTAAGGGCAGCAGTGAAAGAAGACAACTCCCCTTCCTTTTCTTTTTCTTCTGATAGAAAATCAGACAGGGCGTGTGTGACACACTCTGGGATCTGCCTGCCAGGGAGCCAGAGCCAGGCTTGGAGGAGCTCACTGGCCCTTTTCCATCCCTGGATTTCCTACTTTCCCAGGCTCTGCTTTCTCATGTATTTGGGTAAAAGTGTGTGAGCCAGGGTGTGTGTGTGTGTGTGTGTGTGTGTGTGTGTGTGTGTGTATGTTTGTATGTTTGTTTGCCTGGGGTATCTGAAACCAGTCTCCTTAGTTCATTTGGTGGTTGTAATGTCTCCAAGAGTTTCATATTGGCTTGAAACAACCAGTTTCTAAAACTTTTTCTCTTCTAAAAGCGTAAGTTAAAAGGAATATTGCCAAATTGCTGGGAGCCATATGCTGTGAAAGAAAGGGGGAAAAATGGTGCTTGTTCTTCACCTGCGTAATTCACTCCCCTTTTACTGCAGTGGCAGCAAAAGAATTTTTATTTGCCCTTCTTCAAGAATGGCAGAGGACCAGGCTGTCGTGTTTTAATTTTTACTTCTAGGGTTGTTCTCCTGGTTTCTGGATTGCCACTGCTTGGCATCTTCACCTTAACCTGAAGTGATGGTCCTTGCCTTCTCTGAAATAAAAACCAGCAGAGCCACAGAAACTTTCCTGCTTACGATTATGATTTTATTCTTCCTGGCTCCTTCCCAAATTGCCTGTCATTTATCTCATTAATCTTCTAACGGGGTCTTCAGACTCCACTTTTGTTCCAGCCCCAGGACTGAATACAATCCTCAGCATCGCTATTGTTGTTTTGGTAATTCTTTGTAAACATCAGGTTTCTCAAGACTTACAAGAGAAATAGATATAAAAATCCCGTTTCCTTAGTGCAGAGGTGAGAGAATGTGGGAGCTCCCCCAACCCCACTTAAGAGCGTTCTTGGCTGGTTTCTGTTGAGCATCTTCCAACTGTATCCAGGAGTCCAGAAAAGTCCAGAATAGATACCACGATATGGATGAAAAGACCTGATAGTTTCTAATCTAAGCCATCTTTTAAGGTAAAAATCACCCTGAGGTTCTGCCTTCCACTCCCCTAGACAGAATATAGGGGGAGCCCTGGAAATGGACCTGCTGTCGGGGACAGTTCTAGTTGGACTTTTCCGTGAGAGCAGGTGACTGCAAGACTGCTACCAGGCCCTCTCCACGTCCGCCGGCTCTGTTTACCTGACTAAGTTTAAACCTCCACCCACCTCCATCCCAGTTTGACCCACTGGCTGGCGGTCTCGCCACTGGGCTGGCTGCCGCAGCAGCATTTCCTGACTTTCTTGCCCCTGTGGTTGCAGTTTGGTCTTTTCGTGCTGCCTCAATCCTCTTCTAGACTTTCTAAAGTTGGTCTCTTTCCTCCCTGCTTCTCCACCCATATGGCTTTCTTCCCAACTCGTTTTCCTCCTGGGTGATTTGGAACCTGGTTCGGTACTCGGGGGAGACAAGGTGAATTTTGGTTCTGCAGAGCACTGGCTTCCTAACCTCTCCTCTGACCCCTCCAAATACTATGCAAGGAGGTTTCGGGAACTCAAGCTGCCACTCCAGGCCCTCGTGGGGCTGTGCTCGACTGTAATCATTACCCAGCCAGGCCCAGGGATCCCCTTTGAGTAAGGCCAACAGCAGGGTGTGTTGTCAGAATTTCTTTTAGCAAACGCCAAAGGACCCGAGCTGCCTGCGTCCTGCTCTTTGCATCTGCGTCTTTTCTTGAAGGTTCTGCTGGGTTTTGTTTTTGTTTTGTGCAGGTTGGGGAGGGGGGCAGGGGTCACGTGGCGACCTTTGCTCTGTGTTTGTGTAAGTGAGAGTGTTGGATGAGATTGTCTTTGAGGCCCCTTCCAGTGCTAACCTTCCTTCATTTTAAACAGCTTTTGCTATTTCTGGGTTTAGGAAATCCCTCTGCCATGGCCCAGGCCAATTGAAGTCCAGGAGGCACGTTCCCACTGGAGTGGACTTGCAGGCAGGGCTCGTGGTGGAGCGGGAGGCTGGGGCTGTGTTCCTGGCTGTGGGCTGTGGCCTGTGGCCGGGCAGGGGCCCCTGCGGTTGGCAGGCAGCCTGGGGTTTAGGATGAGGCTCCGTCTCCAGATTTGGGTGACTTGGGGCTGGTGCCTGAGCGCCTGGGGTGAGGCCCACAGATTCCATCCTTAAGCTGGTTTATGGTCTTCTGCTTGAGCTGGAGAAACGCTAACTCCTAAAAAGTTACTCTTGTCTAACTTATAAAGGGGCAGAGTGGATTTACCAGAGCCGGGCTTGGGTAAGAAAAGGTAGTGGATGAAAAAGTTATCGGTGTACAAACTTTACCCCCCTCAAGATCTCTTGGAGCGTTATCTGCAAGTTTTCAATCCTTGGATTTGGTCTGACTCCTGCTGGGGGAGGGAGACATGGTAACAAGCTTTTCCGACCTCAGCTCCTGGTAGTCCCTGTTCCCTGCCTTGTCTTACTCTGCCTGGGTTTAGGGTGAGAAGTTCTGGCCTCTGTGCCTGCAGCTGTGTCTGCACTTGCAGCATCTCCTGGGCCTGAGCCGGGATTTGCCTTGCCCGGAGTCCGGACTTCCCCAGCAGCTGGATGGGGCCGAGAAGCCAGCACACGGCGGGCCAGGTCTCTTCCCTGAGGCCACGCAGGCTCCCTTCACTCCACGGGGACAGAGTGCCTTGGGTCTCTGCCCCTGACTCATCTCTAGGGCTATATGGTTCTCTCCCATAATTATTGAGAAGTTTCTCCTGGGAAAATTTGAGTAATGAACTGCTGAATCCTTCATTGAAATCTTGTTTCCAAGACCTGCAAAATCAAGGTAATTAAACCTTGGAAGAGATTTTTGTATCTATGTTTAGAACTAGGTAGTGTTACATCACACTCAGGAACTGGAGCAGGGGGGAGTTCTAGAATGTACAATAGGATTTACCTGGAGAAAAGAGGCAATGAAGAACAGCAGTGAAGACGAGAGTTCTGGAGACCACCTCCGTGCAAGTCCCAGCTCGACCACATATTCACTGTGCATCCTTGGGTGGGGCCGGTTGCCTTACTTCTCTGTGCCTCAGTTTCCTCACTTGTGAAATGGAAACAGTAACCTTATACCCATCTCATATGGAGGTGGGTGTGTGAGGGTTAGTACTGTAAAGCATGTAGACCATGCCTGGAACTTTGCAGGGCTGGAGAAGCGACAGCTGTTAGGACACGATTGATGAGCGCCTGACGGCGGGCTGTTGGAGCTCCTTGGCACTCCTTGGCACTTGCCCACCCTCCCCTTAGAGACGGAAGCTGCGCCCACTGCATCAGCATGTGCTTGCCAGTTCTTGAAGGAAATGGCTCTCATGAATGTCAACTGTGTCCGATGAGGCAGAGGACTTGTGTTGATTGTTGCATCAGTGGGGATCGCAGGACCCAGTTTTTGTAGGGTGGCAAGGACAAGATAGAAGCTCAGGATCGGCCGTAAGGAAGGGACAGAAAAGTTGGAAACTCTCAGGAGGAGCGTTGGATTCTGATGTGTTCCTGTGGTTGAGGATTGCACCCGTGCCTGGCTGGGAGGGTTGGAGTCTTTCTGACTTCCCACCCCCACCCCCACCCCCACTCCATCCCAAACAGGTCTTGTTTTAACTAAGTGGTTGCTCATACTTTTCCTGTGTTTGGAAATCACTCAAAATCTTCCCATGTTATAGTTTCTTATTTTTTAAAAGGTAACGTCTATGAAATCAAATGTAAAACCAGCTTTAAATGGAAGGGGGAAGATGAGATTTGAGAGTTTACCTTTTTTTCCTAGGCTAGTCTACACTGTGAGACAGGGCTGTAGGCCTGTGGAGAGAAGAAGTCTCCAGGTCTCATACTCGGGTGCTTCCAGGAGCCAAGCAGGTGCTGAAATGAGCTGAAAAGAGCGAGATGGGAAATGGAGAGGGTGCCCCATGGCAGCGAGTGCCTGCCGCCTGAAGGCATTCGGATTCAAATATTTAGAAACCACTGAGTCAGCCCAGCCCTGCCCCTTTGTGGGCTGGATGCTGTCGGGCCTTCCTTTTCTGTTCTTGCAGCCCATTAGGCAGGGGACCTGAGACTGGGAAGTGGGACCCACTTGCTTTCCTGGTTATGGGCCCTTCTCCAAGAAGGAAGTGAGTGCTGGCCCCAGCCCTGCTCCCAGCCTCACCTCGCAGGTCCTCTGAGAGAATGGCTCCTCCCACCGAGGCATCACGTACCGAATAGATATGGATTTTAACCATATCCTGAGAGTCTTTCTTCTTACAGATTTCTTCTTTCTTACAATACAATTCCTGATATTGACACGGAGTTTTCACACTGCCCAGAGACTACCCTCCTTACCACCTTCCCTATAACGTAAAATACAACCCAGTCCCCTCCCATGGTCTCCCCAGGCCCCCAGCCTGGCCCCTGCCTCCCTCCGCCACCTCATCTTGGACTGCTCTCTCTTACCCCCGGTGCCTGCCACCCAGGCCTCCTTGGAGCTGTGCCATCACCCTGTGCGTCCCGAGGCCTTTGCCCCTCCCTCTGCCCGCTCTGCTCCCACCCTGCAGGTCTCCGCTTCTCGCTTCTGGAAGAGGCCCAGCTCTCTAGAGCAGTCACCCTCCTACCAGTTCTCTCTGACACCGTGGCCTTCATCTGCAACTCTCTTGTTTATTTATTCATTTCCCTATTAAATGTCTGCTCCCCCCATGTTTGTTTTATTCTCCGTTGCATCCTCAGACCTTAAAACAGTGTCTGAACCATAGAAGGTGCTCAATAAATATTTGTTATTGCTGACCTTAGGGCAATGGACTCTGTCATGAGATGACATGTTCCTTGTTGGAAACAGGCCTGTCTCACCTACTGAGGATGCCATCCTAAATGACTTTTCTGTTGACAGTTGCATTCTTCATGTAACAAACATTGACTCAGGCATATCCCAGGTGCTGGAGACATAAGATGTGGTTTCTGGGTGCTTGCCACGCACTCTGTTCCATCTCATCCTGCTAGTTGCTCAGGCCATAAACCTTGAGGTTATCCTTGATTCCTCATGTGCCCTCAC
This sequence comes from Choloepus didactylus, assembly GCF_015220235.1. Classification (NCBI taxonomy): domain Eukaryota; kingdom Metazoa; phylum Chordata; class Mammalia; order Pilosa; family Megalonychidae; genus Choloepus; species Choloepus didactylus. Next base: position 131,411,660 of record NC_051314.1, read on the forward strand.
CTCTGGCTCTGATTTCAGAATATATCCAGGACCCCGACCGCTTCTTACCCCAGCCCCCTCTCCCAGGCTCATTCTACCACCACCTCTCTCCTGTGATACGGCAGTAGCCCCCTAACTAGGCTCCTTGCTGAAACCTGTCAGATCATAGTCACCTTTCCCCTCAAAGCCCTCCAACAGCCTCCCGTCTCACCCAGGGAAAACCAGAGTCCTCATGGTGGCTCACAAGCACTATGTGAGCTGACCCCTGCTTCCTCTGGGACCTGATCTGTCAGCCTTCCCTGGCTCGCCTCGCCCCAGCACGCTGGCCTCCTGGCTCGTCCTTGAACCCACTGACTTGCCTCTGGGTGCTGGTTTGAATCTATTAGGTCCCCCCACAAAAACCATGTTCTTTAATGCTGTCTCGTGGGGGCAGACTTATTAGTCTGTTAATTAGGGTGGAATCTTTGACTGGGTTACTTCTATGGAGGTGTGGACCCCACCATTCAGGGTGGGTCTTGATTAGTTCACTGGAATACTTAAGAGAGCTCAAGAGCTGACCCAAATGTTGACTCTTGGAGATGCAGACTAAAGGACGTTTGGAGATGCTAAGCTAAGAGATGAAGCCCAAAGTTTGCCCCTGAAGAAGCTAAGAGAGGACCCCAGATGCTTAGAGAGAAACATCCTGGGAGAAAGAAGCAAAGACACACAGGAGCTGAGAGAGAGGAGCAAAGACAGAAGCCCAGAGACATTTTGGAGAAGGCCATCTGGAAACACAATCCAGGAGCAAAGGACCAGCGGACGCCAGTCATGTGCCTCCCCAGCTGACAGAGGTGTTCCGGATGCCATCAGCCATTCTTCAGTGAAGGTACCCTCTTGTTGATGCCTTAGTTTGGACATGTTTATGGCCCTAGAACTATCAACTTGTAACCTAATAAATCTCCTTTGTAAAAGCCAACCCATTTCTGGTATTTTGCATAAGGGCAGCTTTAGCAAACAGGAACACTCTGCCTTGGGCTTTTTGCCCCTATCTGTACTCCCTTCCCTTCCTCAGGCATTTCGTCATATGTCGCCCCAGCCATGTCTTCCATGACTTCCGTTTATACATTGCATCTGTCCCATCCTTCTCGACATTATTTTTCTCCATAGCGCTTATGCCCACTGAACATGCAAACAGTTTACTTATGTCTTCTCTCATCTGTTTCCCCTCACTAGAATACAAACACCACGAGGGCAGGGATTTTTTTAAAGTTTATTTTATTGTGGTAACGTACATACAACATAAATTTTCCCATTTTTAGCCATTTTCATGTGTATGATTCACAGTGTTGTGCTGCCATCACCACCATCCATTCCCAAAACTTTTTCATCACCCCAGACAGAAACTCTGTGCCCATTAAGCAGTAACTCTCCATTCCCACTCACCCCCAGCCCTGGTAACCTCTAATCTACATTCTTACTCTATCAATTTGCTTATTCTAGGTATTTAATAATAAATGGACTCTTACAGTTTTGTTGTTTTTCTATCTGGCTTATTTCACCAAGCATAATGTTTTCAAGGTCCACCCATGTTGAGGCATGTATCAGAATGTCACTCCTTTTTATGACAAAATAATATTCCATTGTATGGACATACCACATTTTGTTTATCTGTTCATCTGTTGATGGACACTTGGGCTGCTTCAACCTCTTGGCTATTGTGAATAAAGCTGCTTGTGAACATCAGTGTACAAGTATCTGTTAAGTCCTTGTTTTCAGTTCTTTTGGGTATATGCCTAGAAGTGGGATTGCTGGGTCATATGGTAATTCTATATTTAACTTTCTGAGGAACCACCAAACTATTTTTCACAGTGGCTGAACCTTTTTACATTCCCACCAACAATGTAAGAGTGTTCCCACATCTATGGCTAATTGATTTTTGACAAGACTGCCAAGTCCGCTTAACTGGGAAAGAATAGTCTCTTCAGTAGATTGTGTTGGGATAACTGGATATCCATGTGCAAAAGAATGGAAGAGGACTCCCTATTTTACACCATATACAAAAACTAATTCAAAATGGATCAAAGACCTAAATATAAGAACCAGTACCATAAAACTTCTAGAAGAAAATGTAGGGAAACCTCTTCAAGGTATAGTAATAGGTGGTAGTTTCTTAGACTTTACACCCAAAGCACAAGCAACGAAAGAAAAAATAGATAAACGGGATCTCCTCAAGATTCAATACTTCAGCTGCTTGAGAGGACTTTGTCAAAAGGGTGAAAAGGCAACTGATTCAATGGGAGAAAATATTTGGAAACCACAAATCTGATAAGGATTTGATATCCAGAATATATAAAGAAATCCTACAACTCAACAATAAAAAGGCAAACAACCCAATTTTTAAAATGAGCAAAAGGTATGAATAGACATTTTTCCAAAGAAGAAATACAGATGACTAAAAAGCACATGAAAAGATGCTCAGCTTCACTAGCTGTTAGGGAAATGCAATCAGAACCACAATGAGATATCATCTCACACCTACCAGAATGGCCACTATTAAACAAACAGGAAACTACAGCTGTTGGAGAGGATGTAGAGAAACAGAAACACTCATGCATTGCCTTCGGGAATGTGAAATGGTACAGCCGCTGTGGAGGATAGTTTGGCAGTTTCTCAGGAAGCTAAATATAGAATTACCATACGACCTAGCAATCCTGCTGCTAGGTATATACACAGAAGAAATGAAAGCAGGGACTCAAACAGATACTTACACCCCAGTGTTCCTAGCAGCATTATGCCCAATTGCCAAAAGATAGAAGCAACCCCGAGTGTCCATCAATTGATGAATGGATGAACAAAATGTGGTAAATGCATACCATGGAATATTATTCAGCTGTAAAAAGAAATGGAGTCCTGATGCATGCGACAACATGGATTAACCTTGAGGATGGTATGCTAAGTGAAATAAGCCAGATACAAAAGGACAAATATTGTATGATTTCATTGATATGAACTAATTATAATAAGCAAACTCATAGAGTTAGAATCTGGAATATAGATAACCAGGGAACAGAATGGAAATAGAGAATGAGGAGCTGATGCTTGAGTTGTACAGAGTTTCTATTTAGGTTGATTGCAAAGGTTTGGAAATGGATGGTGGTGGTGGTAGTTCATTATTGTGAATGTAATTAACAGCGCCAAATTATATATGCGAATGGTTGAAAGGAGAAGTTTGGGGTTGTACATGTTACTAGAAGGAAAGTTAGAAGATAAAACATGGGCCTGTATAACATAGCGAGCCCTACTGTGGACAGTGGAGTGGGGTTAATAGTACAAGTACAAGAATGTTCTTTTGTGAATTATAACAAATGTACGACACTAATATAAGGTGTTAATAATAAAGTGGTATATGGGGGGAAGTATACCTAATGTAAGCTGTGGATGATAGTTAATAGTACTATTTTAATATTCTTTCATCAGTTGCAGCAAAGGTACAGCACTAATGCAAAGTGTCAATAATAGGGGGTTATATGGGAACACTATTTTTACAAGACTTTTATGTAAACTTACAACTTCTCAAACAATAATACTAATTTTTAAAACACAATATTATGTTAAGTGAAAGAAACCAGACACAAAGTACTATATGTTGTATGATTCCATTTATATAAAATGTAAATATAAAAAATCTATAGAGACAGAAATAGATTAGTGGTTATGTAGGGCTAGAGAAGGATAGAGGGATTGAGGACTGACTGCTAAGAGGTATGGGGTTTTCCTTTTTGGAGTAATGAACATGTTCTAAAATTGATTGTGGTGATGAATGCACAACTCTGCAAATATACTAAAAGCCAATGATTGTATGCTTTGGATGGATTGTATGGTATGTGAATATATGTCAGTAAAACTGCTTTTTAAAAAGAAGGGACAAACACCAACAATGTATGAGGGTTCCTATTTCTCTGTTTCCTTGCCAGCCTTGTTATTTTCTGGTTTTTTTTTTTTTAATAGTAGCCATCCTGGTGGATGTGAAGTGATAGCTCATTGTGGCTTTGATTTCCATTTCCCTAATGGCTAATGATGTTGAGCATCTTTTCATGTGCTTATCGGCCATTTGTAAATCTGCTTTGGAGAAATGTCTATTTAAGTTCACTGTCCATTTTTTTTGTTGGGCTTTTGTCTTCTGGTTGTTGAGTTGTAGGGAGGGCAGGGATTTCTGTCTGTTTTGTTCACTCATGTATCTTGAGCACATAGAATAGTGCCTGATGTATAGTGGGTGTTCAATAAACATTTGCTGAAGGAATCAAGTAAGTGAACGGCAGAGCCTCCCATGTCACAAGGCAGAGTCTGCAGTCCTTCCTCTGGCTCGTTGCGCCTTTCCCCTTCCTTCCCGTCTCTCCTGACTGCAGAGGTGGCATTGGGTGAGAGGATATGGTTAAGGACCTACTTCTATTTTGTTATAACTGACTGTACTTTTTAAAAAGTATGAAAGGAAGACATTTATTTTTAAAATATAAAAATTTTCAACTCATATTCTTAATTCATACATACTTTCATTGAAAAATGTAAAGAAAAAAATGGAAATGATAATTCCAATTGGAGATACTCGGTAATATTTTGGTGCATTTCCTTCAGACTTTCCTATGCATATATGTACAAGCGCATGTGTATATTTCTTTCTGTGCTTCTCTCCCTCCTGGATGGCTGCTCTTCAGGGTGGGGAACCATGCCTAGTCTCTGTTTCTTGGGTACCTGGCACAGGCCTGGCATATAGCAGGTACAGACCGTTGTAGATTAAGACAATGAACAGCCAGCACGGGATCTGTTTTCTGGTAAATGGTTGTGCTCTGTACAGCCAGTCCCTGTAGTTTCTTTGCCTTTTTGGTTCATGAGCTGTTGGTGAGTGTACTGTCTTTTATTTCCATAAGGTTATTCTAAAACCAGATTTCTCAACCTCCCCACTATGGACATTTTGGAACTGAGCCTTCTTTATCGAGGGGGGCTGTCCTGTGCATTGCAGGATGTTTAGCCGTGTCCCTAACCTCTTCCCACTGAATGACAATCACACCTGCATCCCCAAGTCCTGACAATCAAAAATATCTCCAGACATTGCCTAATGGTCCCTGGTTGAGAACCCCTGCTGTAAAGTATCTCAACATTTTTCCTGACAATATTTCCTTATTGTAGTCTCCCCTGGCTCCTTTGGGATAATCTCTCTTGAGAACTATTTCCATGCCACTGCCTGAGTGTGGGCCCTTCCTTAGGCATCAGAAATGAGTATGATGGCAGCTTTCTCACCTGATGGGTGCCCCGGTCTGCCGCCCGACCCCAAGGCCATCTCTGTCTGGCTCTGCTCCCAGCTGAATCAGGCGACTGCTTCAGGTCCTTATCCTGCTCAAAATTCTTGAGTGGCCCCTCATTTCCCTACTAAGCAGAATTATCTTTACTGTGATATTCAATACCCTTCGACAGCTTACCCTAATGTACTTTTGCAGACTTCTCTCCCACGACTTCCCTGTATCGCAGCCAGAGTAGAATTCCTGCCCCCTTGGTACGTTTGCTCATGCCACTCGCTCCTCTCGAAACCCCTTCCCCTTCCTTCTCCTCCTGTTCACACCTGCCTGTTCCTCAAGATACAGCTCAGAAGCCACCTCTCTGATCGCCTCTGTTGGAAATGAGCTTTCTGTGGTTGGGAATGGGTTTCCAAAGAGCCACTCCAGTTCAAAGAATACTGAACTAGAGTTTCTCGCTGGCTATTCATCACATGACTCTCTCCACACCTTGCCTTTTATTATAATTATTCGTGTTCGCATCTAGCCACGTGCTTATTGAGAGACACAGTCCTAGCCCTGTGACTTTTGGAGTAAGTGCACACTTGCTGAATCCACGGTGAAGCCATCTTCTCAGGTTGACTCAGGGGATCTTAGGAGAAGCTCCACAGCTACTTCCCCCTGGCAGCTAGGACTGAACCTAAATCACTGCAGAGAAATGAACAACCATCCTAAAGATTTACAAGGGTCCCAAATTGGGGGTGTTCTATAGCAAAACAGGTTTTGTTACCTACTGTGTGGTGATTTAAAAAGCCTGCCATGATCTCACTGCTCTCCCCCTACGTGGGACCTGACTCCCAGGGGTGTAAATCTCACTGGCAATGCAGGATGTGACTCCCGGGGATGAATCTGGACCTGACATCATGGGATTGAGGACATCTTCTTGACCAAAAGGGGGATGCAAAATGAAACGAAATAAAGCTTCAGTGGCTGAGAGATTCCAAATGGAGTCTAGAGGTCACTCTGGTGGGCATTCTTACACACTATATAGATAACCCTTTTTAGGTTTTAATGTATTGAAATAGCTAGAAGTAAATACCTGAAACTACCAAACTCCAACCCAGTAGCCTTGACTCTTGAAGACGATTGTATAGCAATGTAGCTTACAAGGGGTGACAGTGTGATTGTGAAAACCTATGGATTGCACTCCCTTTATCCAGTGTATGGATGGATGAGTAGAAAAATGGGGCCAAAACCTGGATGGGGAATGGGGTGGGATGGGGCGCGGGGGGGTGATTTGAGTGTTCTTTTTTTATTTTTGTTTTTTATTCTGATTCTGATTCTTTCTGGTGTAAGGAAAATGTTCAAAAATAGATTGGAGTGATGAATGCACAACTATATGATGGTACTGTGAACAGTTGATTGTACACCATGGATGATTGTATGGTATGTGAATATATCTCAGTAAAACTGAATTAAAAAAAAAAAGCCTGCCAGCCTTCCAGATTTCAGTTGAGTACAGCGGTGATTTTCAAAGTCTTGCCCCTCATGCACTGTCATCTCCTGTCATGGAGAGGACATGTGGCTCCTAGGGTTCAATGGACTCGAGTTTGAATCTTAATTCCGCCATTTATAACCAGATTGACCTTACCTTGGTTGTTTAACTTTTCTGAGCAGTGTCTGTATCCATTCAACAGGGATGATAATGCCCATCTCGTAAGGTTATTCTGAGAATCAGATGTGATCCTTTATGTGCATTAGGGCACCCCTTGATGCCTAGGATGGACTCAGTAAATGTTAGTTCCCTTCTTCATCTCTTCATTGAAAAACAGAGAAAGCGTCAAGAAGTTGTCATATAAATGCTCCAAATACTCTCTCAGAGTTTGGTTCAGAGGAATAGAGTGTTTCATAATTTGTTTGTTTTGACAGTTGAGGAGACAAGGGAGACCTGAAAATTCATTTTATATGGTGGCTGCTTTCACCAAACAGCTGTTCCATGCTCAGCAGCTCTGGGCTCCTGGAATTTCTGGAGGACCCCACAGTCTGAAAGGTGGGTTACTGGACGGCGGAGGCCGTGCTTCACTCCTCTTTGTTCCTCTGTCCGTGTTGACAGTCCCAGCAGCCGGCTTTGTTACTACTCAATAATATTGGTAGGTTAATGAGTCAGTGACGTCCGAGAAGGTTATAATCCCCAGTTTGAGAAAGCTGGTCTGGAATTACCATATTTCATCAATACTGAGGCACATTTTAACATATCTGAGAGCAGGCTGCATCTTAAAATCAGTATTTTGTCTTAGTTTAGTTGGGAGAGTTTTTCTTTCTTAGTGGTACGAGATAATTGTGCCTGTCTGAATCAGTAGTGTCTTAGGTTTGGTGAATTAAGGTAACGTCATTGGTCACTCTTTTACTAGGATGACCTGCTGGTTCCTGGGGCCTGCCTTGATGTCCTCTTTGGAAATGTGCACCTGTTGTTTTGCCAAATGGAATATTTAGAGTGTCACCTTCATTTTGAACAGCCATTGGCCACGAGTTAGAATTGAGGAAGGAAATTAGGCAAAGACCAGAGTCCCCGGATCCCTGGGCCCCTATGCTTGAGGATGCTCGGCTTTCCTGTGTCCACCTGGGAATCGGAAGCCTTGGATTTCTAACCCATGTTAGCAGGGATGTTGGATAAAGTAACAACCACAAGTCTCCCTGTCCTCATTTGTAAGTGGCTTCACAACATGGTTCCCCTTACCTGTCTTGCAGAGATGACGTTAGGATGTAATGAGATAGTGTGTATGAACGTGGTTTATAACAAAATATAAGGCATTATTCCTACTTGTCGTATGTGCAGGGTGGAGATGTGGCCCAGGATGACAATACACAGCCCCAGGTGACTCACTGGTGATCACACCTGTGGCTTACCTTCTTGTTTGTCTATTTCTAGGAGAGCAGTAAAATGTCAG